>NC_091816.1:37849166-38156250 GCF_041296235.1 Equus asinus | reverse complement strand
ATGGACAGAGGAAGGAGGAGTGAGCACTGCATGTGTGTGTGTGTGTGTGTGTGTGTGGTGTGTGTGTGTGTGTGTGTGATGAGCAAAGAGAAAGGCATCCAGGGATGTACCAGGAGTGGTTTGCATTCATTGTCTCAGCAGAGGTTAGGGGAGAGGAGACTGCAGACTTGTAATATTTTTGTGTCGAGGGTGGCAGAGTCTGGGAAAAGCCGTCAAAGCTCGCTCAGACGCCCTCTCCTGATGACACCTTCTGCACCGTCTCCATCAGGAGCTTGCACTCGTCCCTCTTGGTGGCTTCCTTGCTGTCCTTCGTTTTGGCATTCCTCCCATTTTCCTTCCTCCCCAGATGTCAGTCAGAGCAGGCTGCGTGTCAGACGTGGAGCTGAGCGCTGGTTTTGTCGGCACTTTCAGCAGAGGAACCGTGTCATTTCATCCTTGGACCCCGCAGTGCCCTTTACACTTCATAGTCATGTTTTTTTGAATCAAAGGCATAAAGCTGACCATTAGGCTGTCTGGTCTTATTACCAACAAAGGCAGTTTTGTAAACTACACTTAGACTCTGAGGTGAAGCCAGATAGCTATTAAATATGATAAAAAAGAGTGAAGATAGGCATGAATTTCATATACCATCTGGTGTCTGAGACTCTGTCAAAATTATGCATTTATGCAGAATGATTTAAAATGCACAAGTGAACCCTAATTTGCAAATTTCTATTTTTTTAAAGATTATCCAATATCTGAGATTCAGGCATTCAGCTGGCGCTGAAACAATTTCGCTTCATTAATTTGCTCAAGGAATAAATAAATATTTTATTTTTCTGGTCACTGAGTAATTTAAATATCAGGTTTCAGGTTTAGTATGTTTCGATAAATGACTGTTTTCTTGTTGCTAAACTTATGCCTATTTGTTGTATTTTGAAATGTATGTGGAAGATGAAAATACATATAGAATATATGCGATTGAATGCTGAGGAAGAGTCAAATTAGAGTTATTCTTAGTAATCCACAGTAAAGTTTTTTAAAATATTGAAAAATGGCTAAAGAGAGAAATTTAACATTAGGTCAGGCTCTGACATTTCTCTTCCATGTTAGAATGTTGCCACTTTGAAAGCAAGAACTTTCTTTTAAAATTTGAATATCTTCCATGCCATCTCATGATATATACATAAAATACCCCAAATTTAGTGTCTTTCGGTTGATCTGCTGAGAGTTAAGTATCCATCAGAGAATTCTTATGATCTTCTTAAGCTCCAGGAATACAAAGAAGTTGAGTGTTTCTGTTTCCTGAGAATGAAATGTGAACGCAGAAGTTACATTATCTCAACTTACTACTCCCTTTCCTGTAACTGTCTATCCTGTACTTTATGCTACACACTGGCAAACGTGGTGAGAATTCTTTTGGGAGTCTCATTCTGACATGGCAGGTGCCAAGACATTTTCAAAGACAAAGAAGCACCTCTCTGCCTGGGACCTTCTGGCTGAGTTACCTTCGTGGCCCAGTTCTGGCCCCAGTGCCAGCAGCCTGTGTAAACCCTTCCTCCTCCAGTGAGTTCTGCAGAGCAGCACGCGGCCCTGCCCATCGGTCTGAGGCAGAGCTTGGAGGTAGAAAACAGAACAGAAGCCCTGGTTAAACAGAAGAGCTCATTGACTTGAATGTGATCAGGCTAAATATCGGGGGCTTCTGAGCAACTGCAGGCTTACTCTCCCCTTCCCCTCTGCCCTTCTCCTGTCCTGAAGACATTTGTTACAGCTTCATTCCTGCCCTTCTCCGTGATTCCCTCCTTTTCCTGCCTGTGTCTCACCAGCTTTCAGGGAGTCCCAAGACGCTGTGCTGTGTGCTGGGAAGGAGGGCTGGAGGGTGTTCCAGCCTGGAAGGAGCTCACAGCCCGGTCGGAGTTCCCTGGTGCTTGAGAACACACTGGAAAGACCCCCCATCATGGGTGGAGCATCTGTCATTAGTGGCTCACAGAGGAGGTGGCGTGAACCCAAGGTCAAACCATCGACCTTTCTCTAACACTCGCACCAGTGTTTTTGCTTATAAATGTGGGCAAGGTTTTAGGTATTATTCATCTTTTTAAGTGACTGACAGAAATGAGAAACGTTCCTTGCTGAAATCCCTTGTGATTATTAATGATATGTATTCATAATTTTGCTTTTCTCTCTGATTGTTACATCTCATTAGCAATGTTATGAATAACAAATGATTGAGATTTTTACAGCATCTATCTTTCTAGGATGACCTTGGAAGGAAAATGTTCCAACATAGAATTACTGTGTGGCCTCCCCTCAATCAGACTTGTGATCAAATGACCCAGAACTCAAGCTGTGAACCTAGAAGTGAGCAAAAGCACTTGCAAGGATTTGCAGATGTGGACATCGCGTTTTTAAAAGAGTCGAATCGCTGTGGAGTAATGGGCAGACCAGTGGTCTTGAAAACAAACGAAAGCAAACTAGATGTAGGACTCACTTGCCTCACAAAATCGAACCACAGTTGTTCCCTCTTCATGTGATTGTTGAGAGGCTCAAGTGAGATGATGTGTATGGAAGGAATTGTGAATCTTGAAGTCCATGTTTTCCTGGGCTGCGGGAAGTTTTTGGGAAAGGCCTTACCTGCAAACATACTATCAGTGATGGACTTTTTCCCATTTCTCTTTATTTTTCTTACAGTTTCCCCATTAGAAGTGTCCTTTACCTGGTCTCTGTAGACATACTGTTTTCCCTTCTGAGCTCAGCTCACAGTGGACCATGTGTTGTTCTGGTTTTCCCTGTGGACCATGTGTTGTTCTGGTTTTTGAAGACTATGTGGGCCCCGTCTTACTAAGACGGGAAACCACCCACAGGCCAGGGTCTGTGTTGGCACAGGATCAGGCAGGCAATATATCCTGTTGACTATATGTCCTCAAGGGCCTTGAACGAGGGGAGCAGCAAAGTCTGGAAGCTGGTTGGAACCTGTTACTCTGAGACTGGAAAAGGAAAGAAAAGTAGAAAATGCGATGTGGACGAGGGAGAGCCCATCAACAGATGTGATTATTGATCGTCACAACTTTATTGACTCATAGGAACACAATCGTTGGCTTTGCTTTAAGAAGTAATCTTTGAAGTGCCTGTCTTCTGTTTTGACTCCCACCTTATATCCAGGATTATCGGGTTTCCTAGGGAGAAACACAATCTCTGAGTCTAGTGGGAAGAGAGTCGGGCCAGGAAGCAGGAGCCACTATCCCAGCTTCTTGGGCCGTAATTAGAAGTGTGGGCTTCCATGAGAACCTAACCTCTCTGAACCTGAGATTCAGGTTGATGAACCTAAGATGTCTATGCCTTAAAACTGTGTGTCTACACATCTGCGTGTCTACAGAATGAAGTATTTGCTTTAAGCATCTGGATTTCATTTTCCAGATATTCTTCATAGGTATAAATTTGGTTTCCGTGACCTTCTGCACTATTGACCTGCTGTTTAGTGAAACTCTGTGTCTTATTGTCAGACATGGGGCAAGGAAGGCAGAAGGGAACTGATATCCACACCTTCGTGATATCCTTGGTCATTAATTAGGGCAGCTCAACCATTACCAGACTAAATAATAAGTTATTAATTAAACTAATGATAAGTGCACAAAGAATAAAATGTGTGAAAAGAAAAGAAGAAAAGAAATTAGGAATACAAGATTAGACCTATACAGCTCTTGGTCCAAATCCAGCTTTCTTCCCTTAGAACCTGAAGGCCTTGCACAGGTTGTGTAATTTCACTGAATCTGAAGTCTTCACTTACAAAATGGTTAAAATAGTCCCTACATTTTGAGGCAGTTTTGCAAACGAGGGTGGTTAGCGTCGTGCCTGGTGCCACAGGGACTCAGTGACTTCCGTGCTTATTTTATTATTTACTTTTTTGTTCGGTTGTGATTATTCCATTTCTGGGTTTTTACTCCATGTCTATTTTTCAGGCATTGTTCCAGGTGTTGGGAAATACAGCAATGAATGGGATAGTCGTGCATCTCAGGGAAATCTAAGAATTCACGCAATAGTTGTAATAAATAGCTACAAATAAACCAATCGTTGCATTGTGCTGATGATGACTTTTAATGTTTTATGAAAAGTGTTTCCCAAGTGGAGTAAGCTTTGGCATATGCATGATTTCTAGAGGGGGCTGCTTGGCTCGTAGGTGACGAGGCACGTGGGGTAAGAGAGAGTTGGGGGTGGAGAGAGGGACTCTGTTTTCTTTCACATTTTAGGACTTGTGATAAGTGGCTGTAGAAACCTTCCACTCTGTCTGCCAGAACATTCCTCTTCCTGGACAGGGAATAGAAGAGACCACATCTGATGGATGCGTCACTGCGCCCCCAGCACGTATGTCAGCACCTGGCGCATAGTAGGAAGGCAGTAGGTGTTTGCTGACTGGCTGTTGGGTTCCCTCGTTGTTGGCCCACACACAGACTCAATAGAAAATTGTGCATGGTAGAAGTTTTCCAGATTTGTCGTCTTGACTGTGAAAGGCCAGAGGGAAGAGCAGCGAATCTTCAGATACAGATGGCCTTCATCACTCCCGCCAGACCCTGCCCTCGGGAGCGTTCAGGCGGGGAGAGGTGTAAGGTGGGAGGTGGGAGAGGTCCTGAAGACAGAGATACAGAGTACTTCTTCGTTTAAAAAACACTCAGTGTCTCCTGAGTCAAATGGGATTTTCATTTGGATCTTTCTGGGAATGACCAGTTGGGCATTCTTTGGAATCTAACTTACGAGCGGATCCTTAGAGAATTAAGCTGAATCAATATGGAGGCAGGAACCACGGCTCTGATATCGATCCCACATCACCACTGAGCAGTTTGGTTGGATTCTGTATAGAAAGTTGACCTGATGTGACTCTCCTAACTGGTATGCTTATTATTGTTTTTAAATAATAAAATTAGAATTTCAATATGCTCCATTTTCTCAAGTTCTAAAATAGTTACTTAGATATCGCAAAGCAAAAGAAGAAGGTTAATGTAATCACATTTCAGAGGTAAGTGGAGTATCCTCATTTTAAGTAAAACATAAGATGAACTGAATTTGAATTGCTATCTCTGCAATTAGAATTTATTTTTAGGTTTTGGTTTGGGCCATTGAAACACTCAGTTCACATGAGCCAATAGAGAGAGTCTGCAGTGTGTAAGGGCACTGAGCTAGGCAACAAGGACTTTCAGACAAATAACATCTAGTGGGGAGAAAGGGATTTTCATCTTGTAAATTCCATAACATTTTTAACTTTGTGCTATGATAGTGCCGAAGAAGATGCAAAGAAGTTCAGCTGGGGGAGGAACAACTCAGTGATGAGCACTGGATATGGGAGAGGCATCTGAAATCAGTGATGAGCTGGGCCCTAAAAGCAGACGAAGGCTTAGGCACCACGGTCGTGGGGTTTGGGGGTCTACAGACGTGGATCGTGGGCAGCTTTTCCTGTCATGTGTAGTGCCACAGGCCTGAGAATACCTTAAAATGTATGCAGACTTTTGGAAGGGTCTGCATGTGCTTTTGGGGATAAAGGACACATAGTTTTCATCAGATTCTCACAGATTTGTGACCACAAAATGGTGAAAAGAAGAACAACACCCTTGTGGTGGGTCATGGGGAACCTGGAAGGGAGCACTGTTTACTAATGTTTCAGTGCTCCCTGGGTGCATCGCTGCCTTGGCTGTCTCTGACAAAATCCACTAGACCACTGGGGATTGATCTTGGCCCTACTCCTGAATTCCTGCTTCGTTTGGGCCAACCCTTATGACAACAATGAGTAAATAACTCCAAATTGCTGCTGAGTGCTCCCTCTGGACGGTACTTCTTGTGGGTCCGGATTGCTATGGTTGGGTCAGTTTAGAAGCAGGCCGTCCCCCGACCACAAACCCTTATCACCTGGGTTCTGGGAAGCACAGGGAGCAGTGGGAAGTTCCACCAGTTGTGCCAATGGGAGACTGCGCTTGTCACTGACCTGCCAAGTGTGTGCTTGAGGAGCATAAGGCTCCTGTCTTACCCACGGTCCTGCAGCTTGCAATGAAGCGCAAGATCCAGGATGCTAATGCATGCTGCTCCTGCTTATCTTATAGCTTTTAATCATTGGTATCACTTGACTGAGTTTACACTCAGGAGGGATGACAAGAAGACCAAACTGCTGTAGTCCATGGGTGTAAGTGTGCACAGGGGCGGGGGCGTGGGTGTAAGTGTGCACAGGGGCGGGGGCGTGGGTGTAAGTGTGCACAGGGGCGTGGCTGTAAGTGTGCACAGGGGCGTGGGTGTAAGTGTGCACAGGGGCGGGGGCGTGGGTGTAAGTGTGCACAGGGGCGTGGGTGTAAGTGTGCACAGGGGCGTGGGTGTAAGTGTGCACAGGGGCGTGGGTGTAAGTGTGCACAGGGGCGTGGCTGTAAGTGTGCACAGGGGCGTGGGTGTAAGTGTGCACAGGGGCGTGGGTGTAAGTGTGCACAGGGGCGGGGGCGTGGCTGTAAGTGTGCACGGGGCGGGGGCGTGGCTGTAAGTGTGCACAGGGGCGGGGGCGTGGCTGTAAGTGTGCACAAGGGCGGGGGCGTGGCTGTAAGTGTGCACAGGGGCGGGGGCGTGGCTGTAAGTGTGCACCGGGGCGGGGGCGTGGCTGTAAGTGTGCACCGGGGCGGGGGCGTGGCTGTAAGTGTGCACAGGGGCGGGGGCGTGGCTGTAAGTGTGCACCGGGGCGGGGGCGTGGCTGTAAGTGTGCACAGGGGCGTGGCTGTAAGTGTGCACAGGGGCAGGGGCGTGGCTGTAAGTGTGCACAGGGGCGGGGGCGTGGCTGTAAGTGTGCACCGGGGCAGGGGCGTGGGTGTAAGTGTGCACAGGGGCAGGGGCGTGGCTATAAGTGTGCACAGGGGCAGGGGCGTGGCTGTAAGTGTGCACAGGGGCGTGGCTGTAAGTGTGCACCGGGGCAGGGGCGTGGGTGTAAGTGTGCACAGGGGCAGGGGCGTGGCTATAAGTGTGCACAGGGGCAGGGGCGTGGCTGTAAGTGTGCACAGGGGCGTGGCTGTAAGTGTGCACAGGGGCAGGAGCGTGGCTGTAAGTGTGCACAGGGGCGTGGGTGTAAGTGTGCACAGGGGCAGGGGCGTGGCTGTAAGTGTGCACAGGGGCGTGGCTGTAAGTGTGCACAGGGGCAGGGGCGTGGCTGTAAGTGTGCACAGGGGCGTGGCTGTAAGTGTGCACAGGGGCAGGGGCGTGGCTGTAAGTGTGCACAGGAGCAGGGGCGTGGCTGTAAGTGTGCACAGGGGCGTGGGTGTAAGTGTGCACAGGGGCGGGGGCGTGGGTGTAAGTGTGCACAGGGGCAGGGGCGTGGGTGTAAGTGTGCACAGGGGCGGGGGTGTGGCTGTAAGTGTGCACCGGGGCAGGGGCGTGGGTGTAAGTGTGCACAGGGGCGGGGGCGTGGGTGTAAGTGTGCACAGGGGCGGGGGCGTGGCTGTAAGTGTGCACAGGGGCAGGGGCGTGGGTGTAAGTGTGCACAGGGGCGTGGCTGTAAGTGTGCACAGGGGCAGGGGCGTGGGTGTAAGTGTGCGCAGGGGCAGGGATGGGAGAAATTGTCAGTTTAGACGCTGCACTGAAGCTCAGTGATGTGCAAAGACAGCTCCCTCTTTTCCAGAGGCGTCCCAGCTCTCCACAGATCCTTGGAGTTTGCTGCATAAAAACATTGGTTTGAATTTGAATTTAATCCAAATTCTCCAGCCACTGTGAATGCTTCAACTCAGAAGCTGTTTTTAATGAACTAGGATATATAGTGCATGTTAAATTAAGATAAACTCGTTGTAGAATTCCCAGTGAGGTAAATGGGATTCTGTTCAAAGAGTGAGGCTAGAATGACGTTGATGGATAATTCCAAAGGGGAACTTTAAATGAATTTTCCTCTATTTAATACCTTTGTAGATAGCCAAGAATCTGCTCCAATGCTGGGCAACTGGCTGTATACTTATTAACACTTCTTCTGATTTTGAAATTAGTTCAAAACCTGAGTCATGCAATAACCATTTTTCATATATGAAGGTCTTGTCAATTTAAATAATAGCTTTGTGATAAAATCGTTGAAAATGCTATGTTGTCTCAGCTTAATAACACTGTTTATCACAATTTGCGTTTGTCAGATATTTTTACATTTATGGAGAATGCCTTTTTAAACTATATTTTAATGTATTTAGAGACAAGATTATTTAAAATAGTGTTGACAACTCTTCTGTCTCCAGTGTATGCATGCTGGAATGGATACGCACAAGCACACACACACGTGAATGTAACACTAGGTTAACATATATAAGAACGAAAACATAAAATGAGTGTCTTTGGATTCATTTCCGGAGGTAGTTGGTTTTCTTTCTCTCTTCTCGTTTTAGTAGCGGTCAAGCTCAATTAAAAGTAAGAATTATGTGCCAAGGATTCAGGTTGGCAACAAGAGCAGAGAAGGGCCTCCTCCGCTCCTAATTTACTAACTTCACAATGCCTGCGTTTCCTTAATTCCTTCGTTAGGAAGCTTGTATTAAAGATTCTTCGTGGACCCTTCCTGATAGAGCAGTAATAACTGTAGCCGCCGTAACTGCGTGTTCGCCAGACGCTGCACTGTGTTCAGTATTTTACATCTGTCTGATTTCTTCTCTCTGTTACTTAAACTGTAATAAATAGAGCAGTAAATTTGCCCGCCCAGTCTTGTATGATCCGTGAGAGCCTGGATCTAAATTTAGGGCCATCTGACTAGAAGGCTGGGTTCAAATGTCTCCCCGCATTACACAGAAGCAGCTTTGCTGTTACATAGATATAATTTGGTCATAATATTAAAGATGGGGGATTGGTAAGACCTTAAAATGACACCATCCACATCCTTGGTTTGCGGTTCAGTAAATGGAGGCTCAGAAAGGCAAAGGGCGGACCAGATTGCACAGCACTTCTTCAGGGAGCAGACGGAACCAAACCCACTTTCCAGCTCGTGCGGAGAACTTGCAGTAAGAAGAGTGAAGCACTGGGCTGGATTTGTGCCCTGCACGCTGAGGGAAGGTCCCATCAATCACACTGACCGAGGTGCCTTGGACAGCGGAGTGAGGCTGAAGGGTGATGGTTTCATCTCTCCGACATCAGCGTTAAATCCCTTAAACAGCTGAGCCTCCTCAGAGCATCATTTCATGCGAGCAGAATTGCTTTCCCTTCTCAAATCTTGATGTCAGCACGAAGACAAGAAGGAAATATGAAATCTCCACTTCTGGTAAGTTTATAGGAAAAGGGCCGAAGTGAGTAATTATCATACAGGGCTTCTGGAACTTTGCCCCAATCCAAAAAGAGAAAAATACCTGAAATTTCATATAAAATCAGGATTTGGGAAGAACTCTATAAGGATTAAAATAAAACATGCTTTTTGTAAAAAATCTGTATTACTCTTTCTAGAAACATTCATTAATTTAGATTTGCCATATAGAGCACTGCTTTTTTATTCTCCTAATCACTTTATTTTGACCTTATTACAAAGAGCACAATCATGAAATATCTCTAAGGAAAGTGAAAACAGAAGCCGTCCATCGTCCAGCTGCCCCGGGACGTCCCAGGGCATGCAGCCTTCTGCTCTGTGTGTGTGTGTTTGCCAGCTTCTGGCTTTAAAACTCTGATTCACAACCCCTCAACAGAGCAGATGTTGAAATGTTATATCTCTTTTTAACAACTTTTAAAAAATCATTAAAACTACTCTTTCACCCCAAAACCACTATGAGAAGTGATACTTCAAAATTAGAGTTTGGGCTGACACATCCCTTCACCTGGAAATGACTCTGGTCAGACAGTCTCGTCGGGAGCAAATCTGAATCACGGCCGTGCTCCAGAAGCCGTCAGCGCCGCGCTTGGGGGCTGTCCCCAGAGGGAGGGTCCTGAGAACGCGTCTCCTGGGCCTGTGCGTGTCAGCGACACGTGCTTATCCTTTATTTTGCCCTGACTGTGTTTTTCTTGCTGTGATTTCAAGTGCAGTTTGAGAGCTGATAACCGGACGTCCCAAATGTTGTGTGTCCGACAGCCAGTTCTGTGCCTCTCCCTCAGCTTCTGAAGGAGCACCCCTCACCCCCGTCTCCCCGCTCAGCAAGTCTGCTTTGTTGACTATAACGAACCATCATTGCTTACGTTTTATGGCCCAAATTTGTTGGTTTACTTTAAATGTATTGTTGATGACAAAGATAAACTTGTTTGCCTTGTTTAAATATATTTTTCGGTGGGTGAAAATGATTTGTGTGTCTTGGACTGGAAGGAGACGTTATCATTTTCTCATTAAAATGAATAAAATTAAGTTTTCATTTTATGGCTTTTCACTTCATAGCAGATTTTTCAGGAATGTCATAAGTAAGGAATAGATACGTTTGTTTATTGAATCATCTCTCTCCTCTTCCATTATCATCTGCATTTTCACTTGCCGTGGACTGTGAACTCTATCCCAGGGCATTAAATATGCTTCTGAATATCATTTTTAGTGGTTACATATTATTCCATTGTGTTGGTCCACTGTGATTTATTGGATTAATCCCCTTTTAATGGAAATTTGAGCTATTTCTAATCTTTTTACTAATATAAATTATACCTTCATGAATATATTCATAGCTTTATCTGTATGCTCATTCGTGATTATTTCCTTAGGGTAAATTCTAGAAATCCTAGAAATACAATTGTTATTTCAAAGTGTGGTTACTTTGTTAATGAATGTTTGGAACGGAGTAGTGATCTGGAACATACCCTTCCCTTACCATCCTGAAGGGGAGAACATATCCGTGCAAATATGACCACTCCACCAAATATTTGGAAGCTCTATTTTTATTACCGTTATTATTTCACAGATACCTAGACAACCTGTTTTTAGTGGGCTCCATGCTAAGCAGTAGGCAAGGAGAAAGTAATAGAGCAGAGAGCTGTTGTTGGGAGAAATACATAAGTCAAGAAGAGTATAACATAAGAAGGAAACACTGTGATGGATGCAGTGTCCAGGGGGAATGGCCAGTTTTACCAGGAGGCAGGTGGATTATAAAAAATGATAATAAAAGTGATAGTTCTTGAACTTAGTGGTGAAGGGTGTCCAAGTGTTGGCCAGGCAGATAAACAGCATTGGGACCCGGCAGCAGGGCACAGCTGAGGCAAAGCTCGGGCACAGGAACCAGCAGCGCTCACTCACTGGGTCACGTCGGATCGGTGGCTGGAGTCAGTCTGCTCCCAACTGAGATCCTTCCCCAAATCCATTTAAGGTGTCCATCTCCCCAACCTGCTGGGGCAAAAATGTACACGGAACAAAGTAGATGTGTCCTGTGTATTGTAAAACTTGTGGTGGAAAAATTCTCTTGAATCTGGTTAATTTAACGCAGTTCTGTACTGACCTTTGGGAGAAAGCTTGGTAGGAATGGGAGCTCATCAAATTGCTGAAAGAACAAACCAGCTGTTATTCTTAATTGGCATTAGTCAACAATAAGTTTTTAATGGTCTCTTCCACTTCCAACATTCAGGAGACACGGTCTTTCTGTTTCCCATTTATTCAGATAAATACCAACACGGGATCAGACCCAGGAGCTGGGCTCAGGCAGGGCAGACACATGGCAGCGGGAAGAGCCGTGTTCCCGTTCTTTCTCTGCCACCAAAGAGATGGGCAACTTTGGACAAGTCACTTAATCTCTGGCTTCTCCATCTATTTACATAAAACAGTAAAAAAGAAAATCCACACACTTTCTAAGATTTCTTCCAGTTCTAAAACCCAGTGATTGAGAGAATACAATGAAGGCATGATCCTTGACTCTAAGGAGCCTAAACCCTGAGGCTTTACTCTCCACGTCCTTTGCATAATCCTGAGCATGGTCAATACTCAGTTACTTTTCTTGTTGGCTGAAGGAATAGATGCCAGGAAGAATAAGTGAATCCCAATGCAATTGAATCCTTATGCTAACTTAAAAACAGACCTTCTACCATTTTATTTGCTTACTCGTGCTGGCAGTAACTTGAATCTTTAAAATACAGGTTTTAATAAATATGATATATTTCTTTACTCAAACCACGGGTTGACTAAAGAAAAGAGATTCCTGTGAGGCTGATTGTGTGTTCAGGGAAAAAATGCATCATCTGTACTCTATCTAGTCAGTGGTGTAACCACCCTCTTTATATTTTATGTGTCTGTGCTTATAACATTTGAGAAGTGAATCGTGGTGAAGACCGCTTTGACAATGAGGGGCTTAAAGCTATAAAAATACTCCGTCTTCCAATTGATTAAAACGTGAGCACTTCTCACTCCCCTCAGAGGAGGACACTGTAGGAGGTGTTTATGCAGAAATGTCTAGCACAGTGATAAACCATATACAGAAGGGGATCATTCTAGTATAGACTGGGAGAAAGAACATAGAGAAAATTAACAATAATGGGGGGAGATGAACTTGGTTCACTCCAGGGAATCAATTTTAACTGCATAAATTTGCAAAACAAGCAACAGAAGCAAAAATAAACAAGTAGGACGTCATCCAGCTGAAGGACTTCTGCACAGCAAGGAGTTCAAGACAAGGAAAAGGCCTCCTCCCGAGTGGGAGAAGGTACCCGCAAATCATAGATCTGACAGGGGCTAATGTCCAAAATATGTAAGGAGCTCCTACAACTCAATAGCAAAGCATCAAACAACTCAATTAGGAAATAGGTAAAAAAAGATGCAATGTCACATCCTGTACTTTACAAAAACTTTTCCGATGTACAAGTAATACATACTCACTGTAAAAAAAATAAAGTGATCAAATTTAAAAAAATAGGCAAAGGACCTGAATAGACGTTTTTCCAAAGAAGACTTACAGATGGCCAACGGGCACATGAAGAGATGCTCAGCATCACTAATCATCAGGGAAATGCAAACCAAAACCGCACTAAGATATCACCTTACACCTGTTAGAATGGCTATTACCAAAAAGACGAGATAACAAGTGTTGGTGAGGATGTGGAGAAAAGGGAACCCTTGTTCACTGTTGGTGGGTTTGTAAATTGGTGCAGACACTATGGAAAACAGTATGGAGATTCCTCAAATAATTAAAAATAGAAGTACCATATGATCAGCAATTCTACTTCTGGGAAGATATCCAAAGGAAACACTACCTTAAAAAGATGTCTGCACCCCTACATTCACAGCAGCATTATTCGCAATAGCCAAGGCATGGAAACAACCTGAGTGTCCACTGATGGATGAATGGATAAAGAAAACGTGGTGTGTATATACATATATGTATGTGTGTGTATATGTACACAATGGAATATTTTTCAGCCATGAGAAAGAAGGAAATCTTGGCATTTGTGACCACATAGGTAGACCTCGAGAGCATTATGCTAAGTGAGGGAAGTCAGACAGAGAAAGACAAATGCCATATGATCTCATATGATGGGAATCTTAAGAAAACTGAACTCCCAAAAACAGAGTAGAATGGGTGAATGTGGTCAAAGGGTACAAACCTCCAGTTATAAGATAAACAAGTTCTGATGACTATACCTAATGATACTGTATTACACAATTGAAAGTTGCTAAGAGAATAGAACTTGAATATTCTCACCACAAAATGAATAAATAAATAATGGTAATTATGGGAGGGAGGGAGGTGTTAACTAACCTTACTGTGGTAATCTTTTCACAATATATATGTATATCAGACCATTACATCATACACTTTAATCTTACCCAATTCTATACATCAATTATCTCAATAAAGCTGATCAAAGAACAAAGCAGCATTTTTCTGATGGAGGCTTGTGTGAAGTTGCCACTGAGCGTTGTCCCTCATGGGGTCTGATAGGCGTGTAATAGTCATTTTAGTTTAGGTCTCAACCTCAAAGCCCTTTGTAAAAGCAGCTCTAGAGTCAGTAATAACCTTCTGATTACTCTGATATTTGTGCAGTTGTCCATTCATTCTGTCCTCAAAAACGTCTTTCAACTCAATTTCAATTCAGTCAAATTTTATAACACCTGCCGCCGATGAAGCTGTTTCACACTTTAGTCTCTGTGAACTGGTGGACATATAAACAGGAGGCCTGTCCTAACTGAATTTATCAAGAAGTAAGAAAGACGTGTTCAGAGCTATGAGTCAGGACAGACACAGGTGTCCTAATCCACATGCAAAGACCGTGCTCTGGGGGGAAGTTGGGTTTCTAGGTGTATTAGGTTTTTATTGCTGCAGAACAAATTACCACACACTTAGCGGCTTAAAATGACACACACAGTGATGATGTCATAGCTTCTGTGGCTCCGGAGTCAGGGCCGGCTGAGCTGGATCTCCAGGCTTCACTAAGGTGCTGGCCGGGGCTGCGTCCTCACCTGTCAGGGACTGAGCTGGTGCCCGCTCCAAGTCCACTCGGTGTGCTGGTTGGATCTGTCCCTTGTGGTGTAGGATTCGTTGCAGCTTGCTTCTTCGGAGCCAGAAACAGAGCCAGTGAACCTGAAGCATTCAGGATGGAGTCTTCCATCGTCGTGTAACCCAGTCACCAGGGCGACATCCGTGACCTTGGCCATCCTCTCTTGGTCACGGGCCCTGCCCACACTCAGGGGGAGGGGACCCCACAGAGGCATGAACTCCACGAGGTGGGGATCCTCAGGGCCCGCTAGCATCTGTTCGCTGCACCCAGGTGAAGAAACAGCGGGAGCAAAACGTCCCACATGGGGAGGCTGAGAATCTAGTAGCATATTGACGGGCGCCCACTTAGGGTTTGGCGGTTCCTGGTTCTCCCTCACGTGCGTCTTCTCTCTGACTTTGCTTTGATCCTCAAACCTGGCCTCTCGGGTTGCGTAACTGCTGTCCCTGGGCTGTGGTCATTGCTTCCTGACTGGTTAGACGCCGCTGAGGTTTCCCCTCCACTGGCCAGTTGCATTGATCAAATCGCAGTGAGGCCTGTGGCTGACGATTGAACCAGCAGTGGACTTAGGTTGCAATCTGGCTGCATGCCCACCACTTCCCAACTATTTCCTTGAGGTGAAGAGTGACCCATGAATATTTAACTGGGGAAAATCAAAATACCCACCTGGTTCACGACTGTTATTTATTTATATCCATTTACCTAATACACGTCTATTGATTTTTCTGTGTATCAGGAAAACAGACCCCACTCTAGGTATTTAGAGGAAGGGATTGAATAGGAGGAATTAAGAACAGGTGATATTTCGGGAGTCTATAAAGGAAGGAGGGATTAATTATGGCTTAAAGATGAAAAAAACCTGCATGGGAGAAGTGACATTTGGTGTGTGTGTTGAGGAGGAGAAGGGTTTTGTTCAGCAGAGAAGGGAAAGGGAACCGTGTGTGCGGATTCATGTGTCGTGGACCTGGGGGAGAGACGAGGTGAGAGAACCGGGCACCGTCCTTCAGCTGGATGCAGCGGTGTGTGCGCGACGAGGCTGGGAAGGGAGCTTGGGGTCAAGTTGCTGTGCCGTCTTCCCGTTTGCAGATGTCACTATGGTGCACAGATCCTCATGTGGGGCGTGTGCGGGCATCCTGGGGCATAGGCTGTCTTACGTCTACCCCCGTAGTTATGTTCAGAATTCGTGTGCAGTGTTCTGGGGGCAAGTCCATTGCTTTCATGTCAGAAGCTGTCGGGGAGCTGGGGCTTAGAGCCGGCTGGACATGGCAGGCAGGGTTAGAGATAGCTCTGTGACCTTGAGCAAGAAGTGGCCCCTAAGCTTTCTCTGCAGAACTGGGATGATGACAGTACCCAGCTCAGAGGGGGTTGTCAGTTTAAGCGAGCTTATGTGTGTAAAGTTCTTATCATAACGCCTGACGCATAGTAATAGTTCAGTTGATAGACATAGACATATAGAGAGGTACTTAGATATATAGACACATCTACCGTGGGTTTTTTAATTAGTCTTCATCCTGTAAGTGGCTAAGCAGTGCTGACTTAGCAACCCCAGAAAGCACACATTTGCCAAGTTTTAGATTTGGGCTTTGAGCCAAGCGTCTCTGTTCCCTAGTTTCGGGCGAAGGCAGTTTGCACATTGGATTTTCCTGTCAACGTGACCTTGATTGGGTTCCTTGTCCTTTAGGCTCCCCAAATGGCTTAAGTCTCAGTGCTCAGTAACTGCGGCTAGTTTCTGAGCCCTCCTGTCCCCTGGGCACAGGCTGTCACATGTCAGCCCCCTGGGCAGCCCGTAGGCTAAGCCACATCAAAGAGCAAAAGCACCTTCTAGGATGATGAGTTCTGAGCATTTCTTTCTTTTCACACGTGGGCAAGACAATAGCACCACGTGTTTGGCATTTGATCCGACTCCCCAGACCCATAAGGAGGGGCTGACCTGGCAGAGCAGAAGTTCCTCCCTCCTCCTAAAGCTTCCGCAGAACTCTGGTCGGGTGAAATGATGGCGGAGACATAGGAGGGATTCTGTTTCCATCACGCTTGTCTTTGATCTGCTCTGGGAGAAGCTCTGGACCGACAGCGGGGTGTCGTCATATGAGGATAGGGGTCACCGTCAGTGAGCGAACGCTCCGTGATGGGCAGCAGAGGAGCGCGCACCTGGTCTGAACCTGCTCCTGGGTTTGTCACTGCTCCATTTCCTTCCTGTCCCAGGCTTTCCATTTTATCAAAGAAAAAGCATGGCTCTTCGGGTGTAAGATTTGTTTTAATTTATTGAATACAGGTTATTTTAAAATAAAACGTAAATATATCTTCCATTGCTCCACTGAAAAGATTAATTACTTCAGCAGCCGCAAAAGACAGTTTCTTTCAGCCATGGTGCTCAATTTTGCTTTGTTTTAATTTCTACTTTTCTCTTTGGCTTTTTTTTTTAACTCCAGAAAGTAGCAGTGATGATACTGATGAGGTTTTTATTGAATATTCAACTTCCGTTTAATGAAAATCCCCTTTACCACCTAACAAGCATCTTGAAAATGTCCATACGCTGTTGTCTTATAATTCTAATTCTGGGACTCTATCCATGAGCATGAGTAAATTTACAGAAAAAGCTTTAATACCAGCATGTTGATTGCAATTTTGTTCAGAAGGCAGACAACTGGAAACCACCTTTGGTCAGGTAGTAAGGGGACGCCATTAAACCATGTATCTTCCGTGCGATGAATCCATACATAGCCTTTCAGTGTGGTGTTTTGCAGCGTGTCTGAAAATGTGGGCAATGCTATGGTGTACATCTGTTTTAAGTAACCTCCCCAAATTATCCAAAGATAAAGTATAGTGATGTGAAGAGGAATCGTCTGTAAAACAGAACCCTAGGTTCCTGTGTTCTCGTCCTCCTTCTTTTCCAAATACTCTAAATTTTCTATGACTAGTTTGTGAGTTTTTTTGACAATGGGAAATATTGTTTAAAATGTGCTATTTCCTCATCCTGAGACCAGCAGGCAAGTGACACAACACGCATTCCGGATTGCACAACTTTTCCATGCAAGTAGCTCAGTGCACCGATTTCTAGGGTTTATGGTTGCCAGTGGTCATTGATGCAGTCCATTGTAGGCTTGTCTTTCCAGCAGAGATTTTCCAGATTGCTTCAAAGAAACTCATGAAAATGATGCTAGCAATACAATTGAGGCTCAACATGAGAAGAAGACAGCAGAAAATGCAGGCTTCCCCCTCTCAGTACTGTTTGCAACATCAATACTAGGAAATGAAGACTTGCTCCAAAACAAAATGATGATCCTGACGTAAGAAGAGCTGTCATTCCATCCTTCTTAGCATCTGCTGGTTTCTCTGTTCTTTTCATTGCTCTCTGTGCATCCAGAAAACTCCTTTCCTCTTCATTCTTGACCTTCTGTGCTTCTATTCATCTTTTTGCCTGCCCATCTCTGCACTGAATTCCCAGGGCTCAACGACCTGCAAATTGCCTCATTTACCCTGCATTTGCTGTTTTGCAAGAATTTAACACGATTATGCCTGCACTATTTAACAGGTTATATGTCGTATAAATTTTACCAGATAAGCTAGTTTCCACATGAAATTTAGTGATGAGACCTTAGATTTCATCATAGATTCTTGTATTCTGCTTCATTGATCACATTCTCAATGGTTTTCATAGTGGGATAAGAATATAAGTAGATGAAAAAATTGTCTTTAGTTAAAGCATCTTGGTATCTACCATATGAATGGCTTGTCTCAGTATTCATTGCTGGAAAAACAGTTTATACTTTTCTTTTCAAAAGATATCTGGTGATTCATTTTTCTCCGTAAAGCTCAGTCATATATCAAAAGGGACACTAACAAATGAATGGAACATTGTGCATTTAGATGAGCTTTAGAAGATGTTTAAAAAGAACATGCTTATAAATAGAAATTGTCCTGGAGATGATATAAGACATGCTCTGGTTTGCTGCATAAATATCTGGTCTCTCAGTCTTGTAGGGTAATCATAGCCAACCGTCCAGTTACACCGACAATGAGACTTCTCTCTGAGGAAACGATTCTGCTCATTCATACAAAAAGTACTGCTTTTTTAAGCAGAGAAAAATAGCTTGTAAACAAGGATGTTTTTATGAAGTGAGACACCTTCAATGTACCTTAAATTTCCTTTTTGACTTGTTGCTCACATTTGTACTTTCTATCAACAAATATAATACGTAGAAATCAAAATGAAGAAGGTTTCAGGAAGCAGCTCTGGGTTCAAAGAGGATCCCCAGTTATCAGCTGAGAGAAGGACTCAGCCTTAGTTCCCTCGTTTATCAAATGGAGACAATGTCATATATGAAGGGCCCGGAACTGTGACTGGAATAATGCAGGAGCCCAACGATCAATGTCAGCTTTCTTATTCCCATATCCATACCCCATATGCCTTTCTAATGGTGGAGCTCCACATGTCCTCCAGCTTGTGTTCGTGTTCGTAATGGGCCCCACGCTGTCTCGTTCAGTCCTATGAGGGCCTTATTGTGTTTCAGGGCATGAAGTGGAGAGATTGGAATTTTAGTCCACGTTGGTCTTCACTGGGTGTCCTCTGTGTGCTGTTCCGTATGGAACCTACCCAACAGTCTCTGAATTCAAGTCTCCTTCATGGAAGAAACAGGGTGCTTTAGACAATATGGGAAAAGTGCCTTCATTTCTGTAAACACCAGTCTTGAGTATGTTGAGAATGTTCCATACTCTAGAGTGGGGCTTATGTGTAAATTAACCCACAGCAAGTTATTTTAGACAATTATTAGCCTCTGTGAATTATTTTTAGAAAGAAAAGAGTCCGTTATATATTGTGACCTAATCGTGTGACTGAGTGTTTGTTTGGCTGTGTTTGGGTTCAGTGTGTGTGCCTGTGTCTGTGCGTGTGTGTGTGTATGCCTGTGTGTGTGTGCATTGTGTGCACACAGGCACGTGTGTGTGTACACAACTCTGTTCATTTAGGAAGGGGAAATGTTGCAAGCTGTTCACTGCCCCTTCCCTTCCAAATGAATTTGGTTGCTTGTTGGCTTCCTTTGCAGAAAATCATGTAAGATTTTCAACATGAAGGTCAGCACTTAAAAAGTTCTAGTCATCTATGGACTAGAGTTACTGAATTTAAAACAACGCCTAAGGAAAGCAAAATCCCTGTGGATCTGTTCTCCCTTTGACGTTGACGTACAGAGCTCTTCTTGCTTCTCCTTGGTGCAAGTGATGTAAATGCAGGTGATGAGGGCCCTGAAGCGAGACCCTGGACCACCCCTGGACGAGAGAACTAGTTTCTGGATTTAAGGGTTTATGTCTCAGTAACCAGTATTGGAAGCAAAGGATTTGTTCAAAAGCATTTAAAGACTGGATGAGGTCAATGGAGTGGTTAGTTTGTTACAGAATTGCTAATAAATGTAAGCACCTACTTTTTTAATGTATTGCAGGAAATAAAAATCGTTAATATATTATGACATGTAGAAGTTGTAACAAATGCTGATTTTTAGTTGGAGACTCAGTTGCCATTCTGTTGCTACAGTTAGCTCTTTGAGTGGTTGATGCTGTCTATTTCGCAAAGTTACCTTCTCTAAATCTTGTAAGCTCCTCTGCACACTGGACGTTATTAAATGTACATATATATATATAATAGAGCCGTCAGAGGTCATACCTTGCTGCTTTCGTTCCTGCGGACTTGAAGTCACAGGATGTGCCCAGTGCCACCCCTTGTGTGTCACCCAGTTCCTGTGCACCCCTGGGAATACCTGCTCTCGTGGAGTTTACCTAGACTGGTGTTTATGTAGTTTCTCCTGCTGCCTGTGAGATGGACTTCCAAGTTTCATCACGCAGCCTTCATACAGAAGTACCCCCCTGAGCTAAAATTTCACAAGATTGTGCAACCCCAGCAGAGCTTGGCCTCCATGGAGAATTTGGGACATCACAGCCATCTTGCAGCAATGCCTCTGCTGTGTGCTAGCAAAGGGTGATGGGGAGAACCTTCTCAGCATCTGGGAGTCAGTCTTCAGATTTCAGCAGCAAATGTAATTTGAGAGGATCTCTCCTAAGATACGTAAGATAGTTCTAAAGTGGTTTTATTTAATTCAGTATTTCTTGACCATCTATGATACTCAAGAAAGATAAAATGGTAGCTTCTAGAAGAGAGAAGATATGACAATAAAATGGGATGAGGGTGGCCATTGGAAAGTGCTCTATGAGCCAAGCTTGAAAGTAACCAGTTTTTAGGGTCCAAACTGTGATATTTCAGTGACATGGTTGGTGTTAGGAATTTATTCCTACTTGGCTATGGGAGTTTGGGGTAGACAGGAAACTCAGAGCCCTTTATATAACTTGTGTCAACACATATCTTCCTGGAGCAGATGTGTTAGCCCCTGTAGGCCTGGGCCTTGCTTGCTCAGCAGAAACCCCTAGGCCCATTGCAACCATGTGTCCTTCTGGCTCCCTTCTGGGCAGGCAGCCCAGCTACAGGGATCTGTAACGGTCTGGGCCTGGCCAGCCTGGATCCTCCCTTATCCCATGAGAAGAACATCGAGTCTTACAGGAACACAGAGCCCCTCCATGTGAGCTACTGTTCCTGGGAACGCTGGTCGTACCAAGGACAGCCCTCTGGCAAGCGTGCACCCTTTGTTCCTCTGCCTACTTAAGCAAGCTTCTCTTGGGGAGCAGCTGTGGGTGCGTACTTCTGTCCAGCTAGCTGCCACTGGACACACTCCCATAAGTAAGACCCAATAAACCTATATGTCTCGTTCGCAGTCTCTGGGTCGTTTCTTTGGTGTCTTGGCAAGATATCCTGCTGCCCTAGCCCAGCTGGGCTTGTGGGCTTACAGCCATAGACAGGTGAAGTGGAGACATGAAGTTAGCAAACCTGGAGAAAGTAGGGGAAAGGAAGGATGTTTGCTGGGGACCCGTGCTTGCCGAGCAGTGTGTTCAGTTTAATTTAATTTTCATTTGAACCTGTCGAGAGGTGTCCTATGGCCCAGAATGTGGTCTATCATGGCCAGTGTTCCATGTGATCTTGTGAAGAAGGTGTCTTCTGCTGTTGTTGGATGAAGTGGTCTGTAGATGTCCGTTGATCCAGCTGATTGATGGTGTTGCTGAGTTCACCTAGGTCCTTGCCGAGGTTCTGCCTGCTGGATCTGCCATTTTGGTAGAGGGGTGTTGAAGTCTCCATGGACGACTGTGGATTCTCCTAGTTCTCTTTGTGGTTCTACTAGCTTTTGCCTCACATAGTATGATGCCTGTTATTAGTCACATGCATTTAAGAATTATGTCTTTCTGGAGGACTGACCCCTTTACCACTGGGTGATGCCTCTCTTTGTCCCTGAGGATTTCCCTTGCTTTGAAGGCTGCTCTGCTGGAATTCTGGGAGCTCTCCTGCTTTCTCTAGGTTGGTGCTCACGTTTTACTCCATCCGCTTACTTTAAACCTCTATGTGTCTTTATCTTTACAGTGGGTTTCTTGCAGACACGTAGAGTCAGGTCTTGTTTTCTGATCCACTCTGACAACCTCTGTCTTGTCATCGGTGCGTTTGGACCATGACATCCAGAGTGATTATTGATGTAATTGGATCAGCATCCCCTGTATTCAATGGTGTTTTCTATTTGCTGCCCTTGTTCTTTGTCCCATTTTTGTCTTCCTTAATTCTCACTTGAAAATACACCACTAGATAAATAGTGTTATGCCCACTTTACAGCTGAGGGGAGTGAGGCCCAGACGCACTTACGTCTCACCTGAGCATACATGTTCTGTCATGACTGACGACCGGATTAAAGCTCAGGGCCATCTGACAACAATCCATGCTCCTTCCGTCCCACAAAACTACTTCCAGGTCTCATTTTATTTAAATGTCTTCAATTCCTGTTAGAGGATAATGAACATGTCAGGCTCTAAACCCTTTATAAGGTTCCACGTTTTGTTTTTATGGGACAAGGAAGGTCACCGTGCAGCTGGCTTTACAAACAGGTGCTTTTGTGGAAGGGGGACCTCAGGAAGGAAGGGCCAGCCGTGGATTTCTCCTGTGTGCTTTCCTGTGTTTTGGGGGACTTTCTTAGACTATGGAAGCATTTTATATTCAATAGAACATGTGGTTTAAACACTAAAGTGCTGTGCAAAGACACAAAGTTCCAGCCCTCCTGAGCCCGGGCTCAGGCCTGGATGGCTCAGCGCTGTGCACACATACAAAATTGAGGTGAGGTTTCAAAGAAATGGCACTGCTTTTCTTATTGTGGCAAAATATACAAAACATGAAATGTACCATTTTAACCACTTTTCCATGTACAATTCAGTGTCGTTAGGTACATTAACGATGTTGTGCAACCATTTCCACTGTCCATCTCCAGAACGTTTCATTGGCGTTGACCTTTGAAACCATATTTTCTACACATGGGAGTGAATTGTTGGTCAGAGAGAACGTGTCGCATGGTGGGGTAAGAATGAAAGCCGTGAGGTGGCTTCCTTCCTGGTCACGTTCCCTGTGGGGACAGAGAGATGCGTCTTCACGGGGAGCTGGCTTCTGTGATGTTTTCTAGGCCCCCCTATTTCTAATCAGAGCTCTGATCCTCGGTAGCATCCATATCCTTATCTTTAAAATTAGGGGTTCAGACTAAGTCACACCTCAGTCTCTTCCACATTAAAACGTGGCCACTTTTGCTTGGGCAGCATGGACACGTGCTGGCTGGAGGTGGGCGGTCAGGGTATGATTTGGTGTCTACGGAACCAGCTGAATTGAGCAAGTCAGCCTCATCCAGTCTGTGGGGAAAAAGAGACCCCCGGGAGCAGAATCCCCATTTTCAGTTCATCTCTCTCTCGCCCTCTCTCCGTCTCTCTCTCTGATTCTCTGTGTCTCTGCCTGTCTCTCTCACACACACCCACATATGCGCATGCACACCCCCCTTCCCCTCCTCCTAGTACAGTGCAGGCGCATGGCGCCCTCAGCCCTGGTGGGTGACACAGGCAGCTGTCTCTCAAGACACCTCCCGCCAGTTCCCCTTCCTTCTGGTCTTGTGCGGTTTATCTCAGGGGGATTAATGCTGCAGGAAATTCTCCCATTCCTTTGCTTCTGGAATTTTTCCTGAAATAATCTTCATATTTCTCCCATTCATCTCGTGCTGAAATTTATTTCTCACACTCTCTGCCGCCAACCCCTAATTGGAACAGAAAAACATTTCTCATGCCTGCTCTGTAGGATTTCTCTGGAGCCAGAGAACCAGGGACCCACCCCTGCCCCTACCCTTAAATTAATACAAACAAATGAGCAGTAACATTTTGGAACAGATAGGAAGTAGAACCAGGGTTTCCTTCTCCTGTGCTTGACAATTTTCTTTTTATTAGATATCGCTGCTATTTCCATCTGGCGTTGGTATTGATCAACGTATTTCTTAATAGTTTATTTTATTCAGAAGCAGGGACTCTGAGGACCTACACTGGGTTGATTTTGATGCAAAACAAATATCAGGCTGAGAGGTTGTTGCTCCACGGTGGAAGGAAAGATCACAGGCTTTTCAGAGGAGCCAAAGCCCACCCAGGAGGGCGGCTCTGCTGACCCCAGTGCTGCCCTGACTGAGAAAGGAGGGGAATTTACTGAGTCATCATTGCTCCATGAAGTCCAAACCAAATCATATGGAGATGTCTGTCATCCCATAGGGCAATGCTTTCACCTCCTCACCTCCTGTGTCCCCCGTTGTGTATGGTGTGGTTTACAGGTCTTTCACAAGAACTGAATTTTCCTTCTTTTTTTTTGAGGAAGATTATCCCTGAGCTAACATCTGTGCCAATCTTCCTCCTTTTGCTGAGGAAGACTGGCCCTAAGCTAACATCTATGCCCATCTTCCTCTACTTCTTTATATGTGGGATGCCTGCAACAGCATGGCTTGACAAGTGGTACATAGGTCCACACCCGGGATCCAAACCGGTGAACCCTGGGCCGCCAAAGTGGAACATGAGAACTTAACTGTTGCACCACCAGGCCAACCCTAAGAACTGAATTTTCTTGATCACATCACACTGGGGTTAGTGAACGTTGTCCTGTGGCAGAAAATACCATTTTTATGTCAGAATATCAGAAGCCAGACCATGATTCACATTCTCCTTTGTTGTCTGACAGTGGCCGCTGATTCTGTTATGCTGTCTCCTTTTTCAGAACTATTTTCCCCATTTTTCTGATGAGTAACTGATGCCACATGTTAAGGAAACTCAGTTGTCACACTCTAACTGCGGGTGTGGGCATGAATGTACATCTCCCCTTTGCGTGTGCGTCCCTTGTGACAAGGGCTGTGTCATCCGTCCTCTGTCCCCAGGGCGAAGCATGACCCCAGGAACATGGAAACCACTGGATCAATGTTGAGTTATTTTTTAAAATTAAGGGAGTAAACAGCTGTTTGCTGTTCATTACCAAATTTTCAAAATACGCAGCCCCCTCCTGAAGCAATGTTGTGTGTATGTGTGTGTGTGATAATAAAAGTGAATTTTTGTTTTGAGTCACTGTGTTGGGGTAATGGGTCATGCAGTGGTTTATAATTTACACACTGAAAATGCTATAAATTGGGATTTTACCGTGAGATGGTTAACTTAATTCATTTAAGAAAAAAGAAGCCAGATAATCACAGTTAGTTAGACGGAGACGTTGGTAAGCAGAATAAAGAAAATAATTGGAAAAGGCAAACATCAAGCAGGAGATTAGCTAGAACCATGTCTTACGTGGGGCAGAGACTGGCTAGCTGCTCACCAACCATTTCCTCTTCTGCCTGGACAGACCAGCCTCCCCTTAGGCTCAATGTGGCAACGAGATTGAGCACCAACCCGACTGAAGGTGCAGACGTCCCTCAGACCCTCCATTCTGTCTGGTTTCTGTCTGCCAGCTAGATACTGGTGTGTAGAGTGACCTTGGAAGGCACGTGTTGAAGGTGACAGGGCCGCCTTCAGCCTTGATTCCTGACGAACCGAGGAGCAGATGGCCCCAACCCAGGCATGTGGAGGATCTGCCATCCTCCGTGTGGCCTCCAAGTCCTTCTCGGGCTGGCTCCTCAGCCACCACATGGGAGACAAGGAGTAAAGGCGAACTGGTTCCTAGCCACTGCAGCCAGGAAGTGACGCATCACCGCCCCGTCCATTGGTGCAAGTTAGCAGTTTGGCGCCAGTGGACGGAAAGGAGTTGGGAGACGCAGTCTCTCAGTGGGCTGCTGCTCTCCAGCGTCTCTCTACACAGAGGTACTGGGGTGTGGATCTCTGATGCGTGTGCCTCTGTCTACCCTTCTCCTTACACACAAACACACTAGACCAAGGGAGACAGCCAACACACCCACCCACAGGTGGCCTCCAGCTCCACATCCAGAACTCCAGGCTGTGCAG
The DNA here is from genome assembly GCF_041296235.1 of Equus asinus. NCBI lineage: Eukaryota > Metazoa > Chordata > Mammalia > Perissodactyla > Equidae > Equus > Equus asinus. Next base: position 38,130,576 of record NC_091816.1, on the reverse strand, counting down.
ACGTCTTCCTGAGGTCTGCCTGTCTCTGAGGCACCCTCTCTGTACCAGCTGATTTTGCAGAAGATATTTTAGTGTGAAAAACCGCTTGCAATCTTTCGTATTGGTGAGCTGTCAAGAATACCTCTTTTCTTTCCTGTTATTAAAAATGGTGGAAGAAGTTGTCATTGCATTTAATTAAATACCTGACTTAAAGAATGTGCCACCTCTGGCTGTATTCCAATACAAGTCCAGAATAAGGCTCCGGTGTTTTCTTGAGGAGTATAGTGCAGACCACATATGTTTTGCTTTACTGTTTTACCATCTTTAACAGTGACCTTCCTGTAGATATATTTACGTGTGTGTAACATACATAGAGAGATACGGACTCATATATATACACATATACAAACATATGTATAATTGCACAAGCAGACACACATATATGTGTTTATATCTATATCTATATCTATCCTAAAGGGGTGAAATGTTTTTGTTAAAGGCAATTATGATCCTTTGAGAAAATCAGAGAAGAAACCCTACTCATGGCTCCACGCCTTCACGTTGGTGCAGGCATGGATCCCATGGCACATGACTCTGCCGAGGGGCTGTCCTGGCACATCTGGGTGGTAACCTCTTTGTTCTGAGGGAAGGAAGAGAGATGTGCTGTTTTGCTTGAAGCAAAATTCATCATTTACACACCTTCTCCACACACCTACCTGAGACTTGGAAATCATTTTAGGGATCTTAATTAAGGAGGCATCACAACATGCCTGCAGGCTGGATGAGAAATATTATCCCAGTCTCGCTGGTAGGCAGGCTGGCTCAGGAGAGGGAGCAAGCTTTGGAATCACCCAGTGAGTTAATGAATCCCCTGGAAATACATCTGTCAACAGGCTTTTTTGTTGTCTGCTCTTAGCCCAATGGTTTTGAACCTCTGCCCTGAGTACTGGTTTTCTGGGGCATGGAGTGACGGTGGATAAAATGCTGGCCGCTGGGCTCTGGCTGCCATCCTTTGCTGCAGGTAGGTTGGGATCTTCAACAACTGAGGGTTTCAGGATAAATGTATGTAAGATCTGACACTTTTCTTAAATATGTATTATCCTTGTAGACTTTGGCTACCTTGAGTTCTTTCTCAGAACCTCAATTATAACTTTATAAATAAATTCCAACTTGTGCCTTAAGGAGATTCTCAGGGTACCTTTAATCTCACATGGAGTTCTGGTTGCATATGGTTCATAACTTCCAAAAAAATTTCCATCATGATAGTCAAGATCAAATGAGGGTGTCATCACTTGATATTTCCCAGCCTCCATTTATGTGCTTGTCTTTAGGAAGATAGTGGCAGAATGTGTGCAATACTTTCTCATGGCCTGTCTTGCAGAGCATTTTATTAAATTCTTTTTGAGATTCTACATGAATAAACATATGCCTGGAGCAGCATAAAGGCTGGTTTCATAATCTATGTGAAGCCTTACTGAATTTTGAATTTTGACAAATCTTTGAACAAAGCACACAGCCCTTTTACTCTACTTTAAAAAGTAACCCTGAAAGAATCTAAAACCTTTCAGATTCATTCAGAGGAACGGTGTCCATTTAGTCCAGTGAGCCTCACACTGTTAGGTAGATGGTGTGGCGGGTGCAAAGGAGAAGTGGCCCCTGAGCCACCCACAGACAGCGCAGAGGGCAGGGTGCTCAGGAACTGGGTGTTGAGAGGGCTTCGCTCCAAGTCTTGACTCTCCTGTCAGGTCATAACGTTGGATGTGCCATTTAACCCCTAAGCCTGAGGTTAGTTCTCTGTATAGATAGAGAGCCCTACAGCCTTGAGTGGCTGTAACAAGGATGAAATGAAAGGAAGCGTACAAAAAACCTAGAATTGTGCCTGGCACAGAATATGTACTTTTCAAATCTTGTTCCTTCTCTCTCTCTCTTCTGCACGGTTTCCATGAAATCAAGCAGAAGAAAGATGGCTTCCTAGAGTTCATGACAATTCTAATGACACAGAAATTCAAATAATGAGGAGCTCATTATGGGTATCCAGAGAAAGATAAATATTTATCTCTATAAATAATTTTAATAGTCATATATATAAACATACGTTAGAAAAACATCCATCTCCCCTTGCATTTAGGAGGAAGATGTTCTAGAGGTTGTCAGCTGTCTCTAAGAATGGGAGCTTCAGTTAGGGGCTTTAAATTGTATATTTCTCTGATGAGAGATTTCATATGCATAAGTGGATACCAGGAGCAAATAGAACATAATTGGCAATGAGGATCCTTGGGGATAATTTTATTTTGACATCTTTATAGATGATTGGTAGAAGCAATAGAATCTTAATTCTCTAACTCTATATGTCAAGCTCATTCATTTCCTCAATCATTCACCCATCCATCCATCCATCCATCGATCCATCCATCCATCCATCCATCCATCCATCCATCTGTCCATCCATCCATCCCTCCACCCATCTGTCCGTCCATGCATCCATCCATCCATCCTGCAGTGGTTTAGCACTGCTGTGTGCTATATGCTCCACTGGACACTGTCACAATGCAGCCATGGGGACACACAGGAGGCCCTAATTCAGATCGTGGTACATTCTGTAAGTGAGGCATCAATACAGGGACACAGAGAAGGGAACTGAGTGCCGTGTGATGCTGTGGCCCCAAAGACCAGGAGGAGGCAGCACACCTTCCCGTGTGTAATAGACGGTGAGCATAAGGAAGAATCTCAGAGAGCACCCACAGGCACAAACCCGGCTGCCAGCCTTTTGTGATTATGGTGAACACGCAACCTGTCAGGACAGGGGACCTCTCACATCAGAGAGGAGTAACTGAAATTATTAAAAGGGCAAAAGGGCTTCTTTACAGGGATCTTAAAAATAAAAGCTTTCATTTGCAAAGCTAATCTTGAGAGGCAATGTAATTCTGTGGCTAGCTCATGGAAAAGTGATGGTAGGTTAGAGGTACCCACCGGATCCCATGGGCAGAAGCACGCTTTCTGGAAGCCTGAGGGAGGAGCAAGGAAGCCCACTTCCCTGGGGCTGGTGGCCAAGCTGGGGAACTCAGGTCCCTCTCTGCGACACAGGCTGAAAACCCCAAAGGGGTCCAAGGATAGAGAGGTTCTTAAGAATATCAGAGATGTCTTTCTAAATCAGTGCCGTCAGCAGAGAACGTGAGCCCCGGGAGTAATTTAAATTTTCTAGTAGCCATGGTTCAAAGAGTCCAGAGGAGCAGGCAAATTAAGTCCAGTTTGGACCTGTCACGTTTCATGCACGGGGAGTTGCCAGTGGCACCATATTGGACGGCACAGTGCTAGGCTTTGAGGTGGCTGCTGTGGGAAGCAGACCACCGTGTGCCCCAGACCTCAGAGACCGCCGTTCCAGGCAGCTCCCAGGACTTCACGCACCATTGGTCCGCCTGGCTGGGTTTTCCCGTCGTGCGACCTAATAAATGAAGAAATGAGTAGGGAATCTGGAAGTGGATTCTCCTTGTACTTTTTCACACGTGGATTTCATCTAGTGTTTTACTGTTAAGTTATAATGATGTTTAACAATAATTTCCCTATAATAATCTTGGGAAACAAACTCGCGCAAGTGTAACAGGAAAGCGTATGAAGAAAGTGCTCCCTAATAACACAAACACTGTTTTAAGAATTAGATTTTACCTTTAGCCCAATAACTAATGGATTAGTTCATACGGGGATATTCACTGTAAAACCCAGTCTTTGATGCTGGTTGCAAATTAGGAGGAATAATGCTATTCCTTATCCGACTTTTTCAAATTATTTTTTTTGAAGCGCTGTGAGCTCTTCAGAAGAAAAAGGTATAAGACCAAATTGATGTCATAATTATTATCATCTGCAGTTCCCTCTGGACTGCACAGCTAAAGTAGGTCAGGATTGGTCTGAAGAGACTTCCTCGTGTAAGTAAAAATGTACACGATTCAAATGACTTCTGTCTTCGGCGGCCCCGGCTGCGGTAACGGGACGCCACTGACTGGGGACTTCATCCACAGACGTGTGTGTTCCTCGCAGTTCTGGAGGCTGGACGTCCAAGATCCAGGAGCCTGGATTTGGTTCCTGGTGAGGACCCTCTCTCTTCCTGGTTTGCAGAGGGCTCTCTTGTTGTGGCCTCACCTCGTGGAGAGATCCCTTGGGCATCTTCATGTAAGGGCGCAAACCCTATCTGATCGGGACCCCACCCTCATGACCTCGTTTAACCCTGATCACCTCTCCAAGTACGGTCACAGTGGGGGTGGGGCTTCAATATAGGAATTGAGGGGGATGGAGGCAGACACAATTCAGCCCATAGCAACTTTGAAAACCAACTCCGCCATAATGTATATGTGAGCGGACCCCTAGAGTGGGCGATATTGGACCCTTGCGGGAAGGTCGAGCACAAGGTGTGAAAAGGGACCTTGCCTTGACTTTTGTCACTAAGAGTCTCCCTCTCTCCGCTGGCGTTTGCTAAAACACGGCTCTGCATTGATCCGACACGTAACACGATTTTAACTACATCTTGCCTCTCCTAAACGTCTAGAAAACACAGAGCCGTATTTCAACTACATCAAATGCTGACGGTGCCGGTGGAGGGACGTCGATCTTGTTCAGCCTGGCAGGTTGTCAGCACGCAACAAATATTTGTTTAATAAATCAAAGAACTGGAGATCAGCTGCACTATTTTTGTAAGAAAACAGAGCCCAACTCTGCAGCAGCTCTGCCTGGCGTCCCACCTTCCTGGGCACTGACCCAGGGATGCCAGAAAGGCGACCGTCCCTTATTTATGGAACAAATATTTACTGAGTGCTGAGCAGGGCCCGGGCTGCCCCACGGACAAGACAGGCCCTCAAATTTGGGGAGACAGAAAATAAACAGCTGCAGTGGCCCCCACAATGAGTGGGTAATATATGGGTTGGTGTCCCTTGTTTCCCACATATGATTTCACCTTCATCGGGAGCTAATATTTCTGGCCAGCTGGGTCTCAAGAATGCCTCCTGGCTGTGCTCCTCTGGGTGTGGGAGGAGACCACCACCCTCACGGTGTGGGAGTGGCCCTGGCCAGCCCTGTGTGGCTCCTGCCTCTAGCCATGCACCTCTCGGACGTGCAGCCTTCCAGCCCCTTCCATGGAGATCCCCACTCCGTCCCCCACTCTCTCTCGACTGGACGCCTCTGCATTTCTTCCCTAAGTGGATGGTTCCTACCTGTGTATCCTGCCCCGGGTTCTCCCTACCCATGACTCACAGGAAAATATGCTCCCTCCTCTGAGCTCTGCCCTCCACACAGACAAGAAGCTGTGGAATTTAGAAACTCCTTCCCCGTTTTTTCTCAACAAAGCTTTCTTTGCAGGTGACAAGCTCACACACTTCTCAAGAGCCACTTGGGAAGCCCCGTGCTCGACACCCCGGCTTGCTTTCTCTCTGCATTCCTGTGACAATGAGCCTAATTCTGCCTGTGCTCTGGGCACCTCTGCCTGATGTCAGGGAGCGTGTGAAGTGTCAGTGAGGACCAAAAATAGTTTTCCCATATCGCAAATAAACAAAGAAAAAGATAATTGCAGGTTGTGCTGAGTCCTGTAGAGGAAGCCACAGGGTCCTCTGGTTGTGCTGTGCTGGTTCTGGTTTTGCTCATTCCCTCCCTGCGTCGGGCAGAGAGCCAGAACTCGGCTCCTCGTTGCTCCGCAGGGACCGGGCCTGGGGGAGCTGCTCTCGCTCAGCACCTGCTCACTGAAATGGCTGTGTCACCGGGCCAGGGACATGGGGAAGGAAGGGAAAAGGTGGTTCAGAAAAGTCCCACACATATTAGTTAAAACAATTTTTGGTAATTATTAAATCCTCAGTTTGGGATGATTTAATAACAAGCAAAAGTGGCTTCTAGGGGCTGGGGGGGTGGGGGGGAGTTTTTGCTCAGTGGGTAGAAAGTTCCGTGCTGCAGGGTGAGCGTGTTCCAGAGATCTGCCAGAGGTCAAACCGTGGATCTGTGCGCTTCAGAATGTGCTGAGGGCAGATCTCACGGCAAGTGCTTCACACACACCACACACACCCGCAAAAGAACGGAAAGAAGATTTTTTGGAGGCGATGGGTATGTTTAGTACCCTGAGCGCCGTGATGGTATCACAGCTGTGTGCATATGTCCAAATTCATCAAGATGTATGCATTACCCATGTGCAGTGTTTGTATATCAATTATACCTCAACAAAGCCAAAAAAGGAATTAAAGAAATAACAGCTAGGTGTTCTTTCTTAAGTGTTTTCCAGGACTTCCTTTTCCCGTGTGTGTACTGGAGGGAGGGAGGTGGGTGTGGGAGGTGGAGATGGGAAGGGAAACCACGTAATTTGTGGAGCACTTGCCTGAAACTCTGTGAAATGTGTTCCATGAGTAAGCTCCCCTATCCAGTCATCAGACAGCCCTACAAAAATATCCACCAATATTACCCGATTTCACAGATGGTGGAGAGGAAGGCCCTTGCCCCCAGCCAGCAGCTGTGGGTCTGAGGACCCTGCCCTGGACTCTGTACAGACCCTATACTCTCTCCATCCAGGCTGCCCACCAGCAACTCTGCTGGAATCGCTTCTGCTCCAGTTTATAGCTGTTTATTATTTGCTTTCTAAACCCTCCTGACTGTGTTCTTCCATTTCCGCCATGTTTTCAGTAAACTCAAAGCGTCCATTTCCATCGAGTTCTGTCATTTCAGGGACAGTTTCTTAGCTGGCTGTGTTCTCTCGGCTGCGGGAATGTCGCTCACGTGGCTACAGGGCTGGCTGGCTGCTCTTGGACTCCACTTCCAGTGGGAAAAGAACTTTCTGGAAGAGGAAGAAGCCCAATGGAATAAAAAGGAGGAAGGTCAATGGGGGCGTTTTTACTCCGATTTCACGTGGAATGGGAGGGACCTGGGATCCTGAAATAGCAAGCGTGTCTTACCAGACGGATCTTCCGGGTCTTGAGATACAGCGCTCAAGCCTGGTGTTACCCACTTAGCAATTCGCTTTTCCTTTTGAAAGGCCAACTTTTCATTAACAGAGAGTCAGTAAGGTTCCTCTGTCTATGCTTTAAACCTAAGCACCCCAGGCAGCCCCTCCCTCGGCACCACCGCGCCTGCCACGCGGAGGGATGCTGGAGAATCAGCAGCAGCCTTAAGGGAGGAGAGACTTGGGCAGGAGGGGAGGGGTGTCTGGTGGAGCCTCCTCGCCAGGCCACTTTCTCCCTCCTCTAGTCTGGGCTTTGGGATTTTGCTTCTTACGTAGGCTAATTAAGTCCTACATCTGGTTTCCACCCAGACCTTCGGCACAGTCCGCGCTGGCGGTTAGGCACACTCTGACGCATCCAGCATCCTCTCTTCTCAGTCGAATCACACATGGAGTACAGAGAGACAGGATCTTAGGGCGCATTTATCTCCCTAGTAAATGGAGCAGCTAATGCATTCTGAAAGGAAAGAAAAGTGGTCGTTTTCCCCTTTGTGAGGAGAAACAGGAGGCCCAGAAGACGGCCTAACGGCTCGGACTCCCTGGCAACTTATTTCTCAAGTTGCGAAGGTCAGTTGGTAGAATCAGGGGCAGAGTTTGCTTGCACTTTCCCATGCAGAGGCCCTTTTAATATTCATGAAATTGCAACTGAAGCCAAAAGAAAGGTTACGTCAATAGCTGGTCAGCATGTCCTTGAAAGGGAGCTGAAGTGTCTCCAGGAAACTCTGTGTTACAGCTGGATTCTGCCTTAAGCACAACAGGGCTGGTGAGTGGCAGAGTGCACGGCGTGGGTTACCCTGAGCCCCAGATGCGATGTGGCAGGTGGGTGTGGGGACTGACCGGGCCCAGGGGGGCAGCTGGTCGATAATGACAGACAAGACACAGGCTCACTTATGTAGGGAGGCCTTTGTACGTGCTCAAACGGGGGAGAAATTTGAGGTTCCCAGGCTTCCACTTATGAAGAAAGGAATAAATAAGTTTTTTTAAATAATGGTAATACACCTGCACCAAAATAACCAATACAAAGCTTACAGCATGGCTGGCCCTATGGCCGAGTGGTGGTTAAAGTTCCACATACTCCACTCTGGCGGCCTGGGTTGACGGGTTCAGATCCCGGGTGCAGACCTACCCCACTCATCAGCCACAGAGATGTTGTGCAGAGGTGCATCATGCAGAATAATCATATGCAGGCCCAGCTGAAATAGGACAGCGGGACAGTTACCACCAAGAGTAATTGTGTTCGAGGTGTCCTCAGGGGTCTTGTCCATTTCGGAGGTGAAGCGGAGGTAAAAAATGGCAGCCCCCTCCCTCGAGGTGAGCCCAAGGGCAGGCAGTGCCCTCTGGTCCCCTCCTGGCCGACGCCAGGGGCACTGCAAGCTTGAATTGCCTGGACTTTACAGCCTCAGGGGTCTGGGTTTAAAGCTTGCCCCACTGCCTCCCCCTCTGTGACCCTGGCAAGTGACTTCAAGACTCTGAGTCTGGTTTCCTTCTTTAGAAAATGAGCATGGAGTCTGTGTATCTTAGGGAGTTGCAGAGTCAGAAATAGCGCATGGGGCGGACCTGCCTGGTCCTCGGTGGATCTCAAGTCACAGAAGCTGCCGTTTCAATGACTTCACGGGGCTCGCAAAGCTGTAGGTATTCAGTGCTGCCCCATTTGGTGTGGAAAAAATCACGTATTTATTTTAGGTTTTGCTTAAAATAGTGAGCTCTCACAATTTTCATGAGATGTAAGCCTGGTAGTTGACTGTCTAACATTGTTGGAAACAGTGGTGTGGGCCTTCAGAAGAGCTGGTTAAAATGCTGGCCCCGCCCCGGACAAGTTCTGTTCTACTTATCCTCCCTAGGCCTCAGTTTCCCCTTTAGAAAGTGGGCAACCCTACAAGATTCGCAGGAGAGGATGCTGTGTAGTGTCTGGTGTGTGACAGCTGTGACAACTGGGGGTGCGCACGTTACCATCACGTGTTGCTCTCTACATGTGTCTCTGATAACAGTTGTATTCCTTTAAAGATAGAGTATTCTTTTTCCTCAGCTTTCCTCACAGATTCTCACAAAGCAATACATGATTAATTGGTCTTCAAAACTATTTTATTGATATATTTTTTAATTCTACAGTCAGTTTTCTGAATTATAATCAACAAGTCAGCAAGTTATCCCTGAATTTCATGTTCTTTCCTGGCTGAAAGATTATTTTATGTGTTTTCTTGTTTACATAGCCAATCACTGCTGTTTCACTGGGACAGTCATTAGATCAGATGCTTGTTTGGGCCTTACAAAGTGAGTCACTTCACCAGGGTTTACTATGTAACTCCCAAGATAATTGCAATTGGAAAGCACTCATTTAATTGGCTTCAAGCCCTTAATGAGAAGAACAACATGTAAATGCTACCAGGACACTTTGCAGCATCTACGCGTCTAGAGAAGCCACTAATGCTAACAGTCGACGACTAGAACCTCAGTTTGCCACAGAGTGGGGGTCCACAGCCTGTCTCTCTCAAACACTGAGACCTTCCTTACCTGCAAGAAAATAGCCTCCGAAAGAAGGACACTATCCTTGCCTCGTCTTAGTGAATGACGTCTGCTTTTCTTCACCACAATTCTTGACCAGAGTCGTGGGATGGTTGCAAAACTGGCCACCATGAGTCGTAGCTGCCTTTAAATATCGTTCTGCATTTCTAGTGAAAGAAGTCAGTGAAAGTCAGATGAAACAGAGCAGAGAAAACTTGTAGGAAACAGTGAGTCTGAATCACACGGACGTTCGCAGCCCCAGGATGAGCCGATTTGGATGCCCCACTTCTGCGAAGCTTCCGTGTTCTATGCGACGAGCTCCCTGTGCTTCCATTCCCGCCGTCGTCCTGCGTCTCTCGCCTACTGCGCATATCCCTCCTGCTCTGAGCAGAGTCACACGGGATCGTGGCTTATGTCACGTACCGGACCAGGCACTGGGATTCATCTTTGTTTACTGTATTTCACTAGATTGCGGCTAGTGCACGTCATTGTACACGTGTGATAATGATTTCTAAACATATGAAAGATGCTCAGCCTTTTTAATGATGAAACTTTTTCATGAAGTGTTTTATTTTTTCTCATCATATTGGCAAAGATCAAAACATTTCTTAACACACCACCATGGTGAAGGTGTTCGATGCTCCCTCACGTGACTGATCAACCTCTTTGAAGGGAAATTGAGATTCACAGGAGTGACATCAGAAAAATGTGTCAGTCCACCCATAGAAACATCAAAAAACAAGATGAAACAGTCAGAAATAACTTTGTCGGAACACTGGAAAATAGTCAAAATAGTCAAAAGTTTACAGCAATGGAGCAGATGCCAATCAAGAAAAATGCAACTTATAAATGATAAGAAAGCTCTGTGGAATTTTTATTTGCCCTAGCCCTACTCACTCACCAAATTTTATGATATATATATTTTACCACAATTAAAACAAAGCACCTGTTTGTATGGGGAAATTTAGAAACCCACGCGGGTACTCAGGTCAATACACGTGTTCAGAAAAGACATGAGAACTCGAAGTTTTCACTTCAGGCTGGTGTCTAGGCTCCTGGAAAGCCTGCCTATGTGTTGAAGGAAGGCCTCAGCACAGAGAAAATCTGCAAAGATGGGGAAAAGGTGTTTTCGTTTGTTCTTTGGGTTTTTTTGTTTTTTTAGCTCCTAGAATTTAAGGAAATCTCTGTCAAAACACAAGCTGGACACAAGCTCAGAAGCAAGACTTTGGTGACCCCATACCACAAAGAATATAGTCTTGGGGCTTGCTCCATGGTGTCATGGCTAAGTCTGCACACTCCACTTCGGCGGCCCACATTTCACAGGTTTGGATCCCAAGCATAGACAGACACAGCACTCATCAAGCCGTGCTGTGGCGGCATCCCACATACAAAATAGAGGAAGATGGGCACACACATTAGCTCAGGGACAATCTTCCTAGAGCATAAAGAGGAGGATTGACAACAGGTGTTAGTTCAGAGTGAATCTTCCTCACCAAAAAAAAAAAAAGTGAGCAAGTTCAATATGACTAGAACTGCTGTACAGAAGTGCTAAAAAAATTGTTCAGGTTGAGATAAAAGGATGGTAGATAGTAAATCAAAGCTGTATGAAGAAAAATATCTTCAGTAAATGTAAATATATAAGCAAATATGAAATCTAGCATAATTGTAGTTATGGTTTATAACTCCATGTTTTATTTTCTATAGTAATTAAAAGACAATTGCATAAAAGAGAATTATAAATCTGTGTTATTGAGCACACCATGTATAAAGGTGTAATTTGTGAAAAGCAGTAAGAGGAATCAAGCTATGTGGGAGCAGAGTTTTTCTATGCAGTTGAAGTTAATTTTGTATCATCAATTTAAACTAACTTATTGTTATCAATTTAGAATGATAAGTGTAATCCTAACATCGTAAATTTATCCACAAAGAAAATATCCAAAAATATATGTACAAAAGGAAATTACAGGGAAATCAAAATGGTTTGCTACAAAAAAATCAGCTCAACAGAAAAGGCAGTAATGGAGGAAATGAGGGACAAATGGACATTTATATGTTGATAAAAGTGTCAATTCATTGGAAAATGTAATAGTTTAAATAAATATGCACCAGAGTTCTACCACATGTGAAGCAAACATTGGCAGAAGTGAAGAAAGGAACAGGCAACTTAACAAAAACAGTTGGAGATTTGAAAGCACTTTCAATAATCGATAGGATGTCTACACAGAAGATCAATAAAAACATAGAGGAACTTGAACAACACTATAAACCAACTAGATCTAATAGGCATATAAGGACCCGCCACCCAACAAGAGCAAAATGCACATTCTTCTCAAGTGCACATGGAACGTCCGTCAGGATAGACAATATGTCAGGCTACAAAACAAATTCCAATGCATTTAAAAAGATTGAAATCATACCAAGTATCTTTTTGGCCACAACGGAATAAAGCTAGAAATCTATAACAGATGAAAACTAGAAAATTTGCAAGTTTGTGGAAATTAAACAAGACACTTTCAAATAATGAGTGGGTCAAAGAAGAAATCACAAGGGAAATTAGAAAATGCTTATAGATGAATGAAATGAAATTTTGTATACCGAAATTATGGAACGTTATGAAGGCTGTGTGCTCAGAGGGAAATTAATAGCTGCAAATGCTTACCTGAAAAGAGAAGAAAGATCTCAGATCAATAACCTAATTTTATACCTTGAGAAACTGGAGAAAGTCAAAGCTAGCAGAAGGAAGGAAATAATCAATAGTAAAGTAGATATAATTAAAATAAAAAAATAGAAAAATAATAGAGAGCATCAACTAAACTGAATGTTGATTCTTTGAAAAGATCAAAACATTCGCAAATGTTTAATTAGACTGACAAGGAAAAAAGAGAGAAGGCACAGACAACTGAAATCAGAAATGAAAGCGGAGACATTACTGCAGACTGTATAGAATGAAAGGGTTATGAGAGAACACAGTGAACAACTGTACAGCGGCAAGTTAGATCACCCGGATGAGATGGACAAATTCCTACAAAAATGCCAGTTACCTAAACTGAAGAAACGGAAAATTTCAACAGACCTATAACAAGTTCAGAGATCAAATTGGTAATAGGAAACCTCCGGGGAAAGGAATGCCCAGGACCAGATGGCTTCTCTGTGAATTCTGTGAAACATATACAGAAGAATTAACACAAGTCCTTCTCAAACTCTTCCAAAAAACAGAAGAGGAACACTTCCTAACATATTCCTTCAGGCCAGCATTACCTTGATACCAAAGCTGGATAGAGATCACAAGGAAAGAAAATTACAGACCAATATCTCTTATCGATATATATGCAAAAATTCTCAACAAAATAGCAGCAAATCTAATCCAATAGTATATTAAAAGGATTAGACAGGTGACCAAGTGGGATTTATTCAAGGAATGAAAGTCAATTACATCTCAATAATGATGGGGGGGGAAAACCTCTGAAAACAAACCCCAAGGAATGCAAAGGTGGTTCAACCTAAGAAGAGCAGTCAATTCACACCACACAGAAAGAAGGAAAGAAAAACCCCCTGAACATCTCCATTGATGCAGAAAAGGCATTTGACAAAATCTTATAAGTTTTCATGATTAAAAACTCTCAGAAAATTAGAAATAGAAGGGAACTTCCTCAGCATGATAAAGGGCATTTATGAAAAACACACAGCTGAGAGTTCCAGTTTCTGGTCCAGCGTTTCCTAATGATAAAGGGGTCAGTCCTCCAAAAAGACGTAACAGTTCTTCACGTGTGTGCACCTAGCCAGGGAGTGTCAAAATGTATGGGGCAAAAACTGATGGACGGCAAAGAGAAATGGAAGAATCCAGTATTATGGTTGGAGACTTCAACCCCCCACCATCAGTGACTGACAGGTCCAGCAGGCAGAAAATCAGTAAGGACATCATTGAATTGAACAACTGTGGATCTAACTGACATCTATAAACTGCTTCATCCAACAACAGCAGAATACACCTTCTTCTCAAGGTCATAGGAATGTTCACCAAGGTAGACCGCGTTCTGAGCCAAAAATCTAGACTCAGATCTTACACCTTTCACAAAAATTAACTCAGAATAGATGCTAGACATAAATGTAAAATGCAAAACTATAAAACTTGTAGAAGTTAACATAGGAGCAAATCTGGGGGATCTTGGGTCTGGTGATGACTTTGCAGCTACAACACTGGAGAATAGTCCTTGAAAGAAAAAAGATGATTAAATCGGCTTCATTAAAATTAAAGACTTCTGCTCTGCAAAAGACACTGTTAAGAGAAAGAAATGACAAACCACAGAGTTGACAAAATCTGTGCAACATACATGTTCAATAAAACACTGGTATTCAAAACCTACAAAGAACTATGAAAACTCAACAATGAGGAAACAGAGAGACAGAAAGTAGACAGAGGTTCCTAGGGCCTTGGGGGAGGGGAAATGGGGAGTGATTGCGAAATGGTTGCGGCGTTTCTATATGGTGATGAAAAGGCTTCGGAATAGATAGTGATGACGATTGCACAACATTGGGAATGTACTTAATGCCACTGAATAATTCACTTAAAAATGGTTTAAAAATGGCACATTTTCTGTTATACATATCTTACCACAATAAAAAATATTCACAAAAGATAAAATGCACACATCTTTTGACTCAAATTGGAATTCATTCCATAGAAAAACGCATATGATCACATATATAGAGGTAGGGCTGTTTATTTTAGGAGGATTTATAGGAGTGAAAGACTGGAAATGGACATAATTGTCCATTGATAAGAAAATGGTCACTTGACTGTGCATCTCTATAATAGAATCCTGTGGAGCCGATCAAATGAGATAAGTCAAGTCCTCTGTGCAATATGAGCGGAATTCAAAGATAGTGTGTTTCACTAAAAAAAAAAAAAGGTGAGATTCAGAACGTGCTTCGTTGAGTAAAAATAGGCTGAGGTCAGAACTGAAGCCAGTGCACACCACTGTCTATGCTAATGGGAGGGTGCTAAGCCATACCAGGTGTTAAATGTTTGGATGTTACCCCTCAGGGGTTGTTGGATATGTATGCCTGTATAGACACAGCACACCTCTGAAAATAGCACCCGTGAACCTGTAAAGAGAATAACAGGTTCACACTTGATAATAGTTGGGATGTTTATCTTTACCATGTGCATGCACTATATATATATTATATATATTAGCATTGATTTAACAATACATATGAAATATATTTAATATTATATATGATTTAATAATATATATTAGTGTTGATTTAATAGGTAAATATGTTACATATGATTTAATAATATATATATATTAGTGTTGATTTAATAGGTAAATTAAGAAGTCATCACAGAATAAAAGTAATTGTCTTCTTCAGTACTTGGGTTCCTCAGGGCTCCATGAATATTTAAAAATGAAACTGCCCTTCGGTCTCTGCAGGTGTGGCGCTTCCTCTGTCCTCCAGGCCCTGACTGTGGTGAATCGTAAATTCCAAAGTTTTGATAAAATCTTTTTTAAAAACTCAGGAATGAGCAGACAGCAGTGAGGGTGGATTCCCCTTAAAAACCTTCCTCTTTTCTCTCTCTACAAGAGTGAACCTAAGCAGAGTCAGCCGGGGTCGGTCGAGAACTGCAGTGGTCAATACAAGCATCCTTCTGCGAGGGTTGCCTGGAGCTCGTCTACACCGGCGACTGTCCTGCTCTCCTGGGATTCACTCCCAACAGGCCAGTCTAGAAAAAGGCAAAATATTTTCCAATCAGAGGATAAGAAAAGGTTCAAATTAAAAATATACGTCAAAGAAAAAAGAGTGAACTGTGTGTAGGGGGTAACACAGATCGAGCAAAGCACGGACCCCGAGTAATGCCTTCTTCCCTCGGGGTCCTTAGTTACTTCCAAGACCAAAGTACATAATTCCCTTCACTGCCAGAAACTGCCCAACAGCAGCTTTCCTACCTAAGTGATAAAACTTAACTCTTTGTTTGTAGATTTTGCAGATTACCCCCATGAAAATGTGTTATAAGAAACACACATGTTCAGTTGCTTCAGAGTTTATGGCAACACAGGCTTCCAGTTCCCTCTGGAACGTTCATTACTGTTAAGTCAATTAAGCATGTGAAATATTTTTGGTAAATGACCCTTGGAAAAATGGAGATTTTCTTCTCACTCTGAAGGCCAAGTTCATTTCCCAGCTAATTGAAGGGACTCTGCAGGCGCCGGGCCTCAGAAGTGCATTGCGGTCTGCAGTGGAGAGGGAATGGGGGTCACCCAATGTCTTGTTTAATCCGCTTAGATCATTACACTGTAGATCTGTCTGTTGTCTGGTAAGATATGTGGGGAATTCTCCGTTGCGAGACAATGTTGTAACGGGTCAGGGAGACCCCGGCCGAGTTCCTCTCGGGTCCCACCTGTGCTCTCTTAACTTGTCTTCTCTGACCACCTCCGAGTTTGGTCTGTGTTGAGGGAGATGGTGCGATGATTTGAAGCACTTGGCACAGCTCATGGGCGCAGCAGACACTCAGCTGTCAGGGGTCTGTCCTGACTTTGCTGGGGCCTCCTCACCCCCCTTACCGCCGACCCCAGCCCCCTGGAGTCAGCCCCTCTGCTCCGAGGTCGGGGACTCTCCTTGGCCTGCCCCACCATTGCTCTCCCTTCCCTGAATTCCTGCCTAAGTTTCCGTTTGTTTCATGTGGTGGATTCAGGGGGCTGAACCGGTCGTCCGTCTGCTTCTAGCTGTTTCTCCTAGACTTCTCCAGGTCATTCCAGACCTTCTGAAGACAAAACATCTGTCTCCTTTTAGATCTCCCATGCACTGTACCGAGTACGATGTAAGACGTCGACTGAAAGTACACTGAAGGTGGAAGCTATAAGCCACAGTTGCTTTATTCTGAGTTATTAATATGATTCTAGAATATCAGTAAATTGAAATGCTTTCCTAGAGCTTTCACTAGAGAGTTGTCTTCAGAAAATGACCCATTTAATGGGTAACATTTTGAGAAGAGTAGAACTTCCTGAAGGAAGTCAAGAAAAAGGGAGTAGCTGCCAGGTGTTGTTGACTGGAGGTCAGCAACTTAGTAGAACTTTTGTCGGTCCAGAATCTCCTCTGCCGTGGTCCAGAAATGGCTCTCCATCCTTCCTTCGGTTTCCCTTCCTTGGGTTTGTTTTCAATAACACTTCAGTGTTTTATTTCTCCAACACTGTTATGCGCGGTACGTATCTAGTATGTTAAAATTGTAGTGACCTTTGTTTCTTTGCAGCCAGCAGATGCCATTCAGCAAAATGGCGGCCTTTAGCGTCTTTGAGTTGTAAAGGCCACTTCCAACTGGGGTGTAAGCCTCCACGTGAGGCTCGTTCTCCCCACACCACTGATGGGTCACCTCGTGTGGGCTACAGGTTCCTCGGTGGATGAGAAGAGCAGCTCTCTCACGTCACCAAAATGGAGTCTGAGGCTATAAATTAAGTACTATCGACCAATATATTAATTTATTACTTTTTAGATGAAAATCAATTGGCTTGTATGAAAATTTAATATAATTTTACTCCGTTTTAGTTGTCTGTGCGAACACATGGACTGGAAACCCAGGCGACTGGAAAGCTAATACCATGTGATCACTTACTTTGTACGCTTAGAAGGATTCCAGAATAAAGTTTCTAATTATACTGATGCCCAGCTAAATACAGTTTTGGATCTCTGTTGACACACACTGACAGCCACAGAGTAGTGATGGAGGAAGGTAGCGTACGATAAAACCTGTTGTGTCGGGGGTGGCCAGGGGCGCAGTGCTTGAGTTCTGTGCTCCTCTTCAGTGGCCCAGGATTTGCTGGTTTGGATTCCGGGCATAAACCTACACACTCCTCATCAAGCCACGCTGTGGCAGCATCCCACATACAAAATAGAGGAAGATGGACACGGATGTTAGCTCAGGGCCAGTCTTCCTCACCAAAAAAAAAGATTACAAAAAAGCCATACCTGTTGGCTCTAAACTACAACTAGGCACCTTCTGCTTCAGTAGAAGCTGTGGCCCTCAGAAGGCAGGGTGCCTTGGACTCGGGGTCGTGCTGGACTTTCCTCAGCAATGGAAGGAGTCTCATCTCAGGAAGGGGCGTTATGTCCTGCCGTGTGACCCCTAAGCCCTTGCTGCCTAGTGAGTAGATGGATTCGTTCATTCATTCGCTCTGTCACTCATACAGCCAACTTCTGTTAAGTGCTTTCCCTGTGCCCAAATGTAGGTGAGGGCATGTAGCAGGAATAAAAATATTTTTTAAGTGTCTAATCTGAAGAAGGTTTGTGGTTTAGAAAAAGAGAAGGAGGAAAGGAAGTTAGGAAGGAATGTGGTAGATCCATACAATGGAATATTATTCAGTCATAAAAAGGAGTGAAATGCAGACACCTGCTGCAACGTGGATGAACCTTGAACACATTATGCTGAGTGGACGAAGGCACGAAAGGTTACATATGATGTGATCCCACCTATGTGAAATATCCAGAGCAGGCAAATCCATAGAATTAGAAAGCACTGGTGGTTGCTGGGGGCTCAGGGAGGTGGAATGGGGAATGACTGCTAATGGGTGTGGGGTTTCCTTTTAGGGTGATGAAATGTTCTGGAACTAGATAGTGGTACTGTTTGTACAACATTGTAACTACACTAAAAACCACCAAACTGTACACGTTAGAATGGTGAATGTGTGGTATGTGAATTACACCTCAATTTTAAAAATCGATTTAGGAACTGGTAAGGGCCACCAGGGAATTTGCTAAACTTCCTCAATCCCCAACTGATAACTGGAAAATCCAATTTTCTCTATTTAAAAAAAAAAAGAGCAGAACAGGAAGAGCTGTCCTCTCCTTCGGCGGGGCTCCTTGGGCGCCCTGTGAGCCCTGGGCTCTGCTCAAAGACACCAGTGTGGGGAGTGGTGGAGGGGAAAGACTGAGGGAGCCCGATGTTGCCTTCAAGTTTACGCAGAGTAGCTGTGCACTGGGGCCCTTGGAATGTGGGATAATATGTTGTTCTATTCTTTAAGAAGAAAGGAAGGAAAAAGGGAGCTGGCATTCAGCCTGAATGGCTACTAGAATCATTATGAATCCAAATGCTTTAAGACATTTAGATTTATTCTGGTCAAGAGGTAACCTGAGATTAGATGTTATCTTTGATGAGTACTGCTACGGGGTGAATTGTGGCCGTCCCACATTCATATGTTGATGCCCTCACCCCGGGGCCTCAGAATGGGACCTTGTTTGGAAGTAGAGTCTTTGGAGATATGCTTGGTTGGGATGAGGTTTTACTGGAGTAAGGGGGCCCATAATCATATCTGACTGGTGTCCTTGCAAGAAGGGGAAGTGTGGACACAGCCCCGCACAGGGAGCTGCCTGGAGAAGATGGAGGCAGAGATCGGGGTGATGCTTCTACAAGCCAGGGAATGCCAAGGACTGCCAGTGGCTGCCTGAAGCTGCGGGAGAGGCTGGAACAGACTTCCTACAGCCTCAGAAGGGGGCTCGGACCTCGTAATCTGGGACTTCTGGCCTGCAGAACTGTAGAGTCAATTTCTCTGTTTACTCAGTTGGTGGTATTTTGTTTTGGCAACTTCTAGCAAACTAACCCAAGTACTTAACACAAGCACTTGTTCAAATCATTTTTCTACAATTACTTTAAGCTTCTTAAATTTGTAATCAGTTTTATTGTTCTAACTGAAAGATTTTTCTGGTCTTTGAACAAGGAAAAGATTTTCCTAGTCATTTGATTCATCTTAACTCAAGTCAGGGCAGTTACTTTACTTTTGCGTGAGTGAGTGAATGAGTAAGTGAATTAATCCTGCGGGAAGCTACTGACCCACCAGCCAGCGAAGAAGCCAGGAGAATGTCTGAAGATACGGCAGCCAGTCAGTTTGATCACCTGACTCAGCGCTGGTCACTGGCAAAGGTTGTTTTTCTCAGAATCTGTAACTCGTGGTTGAGTGATACACTTGTGCAAGTACAAAAAAGTTTTGGGGTCTCTGCTTTTAATAATGTACATAGGGAGGTCATTTTCTCAATCAGGGTTGCTAAAAGATCTGTTCACCTTGAATCAGCACCACCAACCATGTAATCCCCACACCCCATTGTTCTTCTAATGCTGATGCCTGAATTGTTGCAAAATGCGTGAAATAGTTAGGGGGCTATTACAGAGCAATGAATAAGCAATAATGCGAGACTATGGTGGAGACGCATCTATATAGGAGTGAAGTTAATATCTAGGTTTAGCTTGGCGAGCTCCCAGACACAAGACCACATTTTGCTTCAAAGGTCAGTGGAGATGTATTCATCAGGCGAGTATTGGTCCCTGGTTTTGGCAATAGCTTCCCATTCGTATATGTGACTGAATACTGAGAAGTTAACACATTCACATATTTAACTCTGGTTTTCTTTCCTTGTGAAATAGCTCATTATTCGGTTAACAGAATATAACCATCATTCATCTTGTGTATGAGGATGAAAGTGCGGAGGTGAAGACTGGAGTCCACTTGGATGTCTCTCTAACTAATATCTGTTGTTAGCAATCAGCCTCCTTACTGTCCTCACCCCCGGGGTCTCCAATATGTTCTCCAACAGCTGCTAGAGCAATCTTTCTAAAATGCAAAATTAGTTGTGTCCTTTTACCACTTGTAAGGGTTTAGTGGGTGCCCATAGATTTTAGGATGAAGTCAAAACTCGGCATAGATTTTTCTCACCCGTAAGATTGGAATCGATTTATCTCCTTGTGTTTTTGCAGGAGATCTAGATGGTGTATCAGTGAGGGCTCCTTTGTAAACAATAAACTCCCATTTTCTAGTTTAAGTGGAAAGGGATGCGGTGGGATTGGAGCTTGCGTGGGTGTTGCTGGGACTGGAGGGGAGACTTGGGCGAGCTCCCTGGGCTCTCTCTGTCTCTGCAGGTTCTGGGAAACCTCGTGGCCACTGCCGCTGACCTCACAGCTTCTGTATTCTACCCTGGTCAGGGGCTCCCTGGTCAGGGACTCCAGCGAACTGCTCAATTGTGAACTCATCTCCCTGGATTCCTTACTACCCTCTCTGCCACAATTTGTGCTAGTAAAATAGATTCTCTGAAACCTGAAACTGACCTCCTCTGACTCAAATTCAAATCAGAGACTCATGCAAGAGCAGCTGATTGGCGGAACAGAAATCATCTTGGAACCCTCCTTACAAGGACTCTAGGAAATGCATCTATCTATCTATCTATCTATCTATCTATCTATCTATATCTCATAGCTATCTATATATCTCTATCACCTATCTATCTATCATCATCTATTCATCATCTATCACCTATCATATCTATCCATCATCTATCTATTTATTATATCTATCATATCTGTCTATCATCATCTATCATATCTATCTATCGTCATCATCTATTCATCATCCATCACCTATCATATTTATCCATCTGTCTGTCTGACTATCCATCCTTCCATCCTCTGTACTCTAGACAGCATCGCCACTACCTGCACACCCACCTCATCTCCATTTCAAGACCGTCCCCTCTCCAACTGGCAGCTGTGTCCTCTCTTTCCAGCTCACTCCCCCTGTCCTACAGTCCTGACAGTTCTCTCATCCACAGGAATGACCAAGCCCCTGACCCTTATGCATTCCACCACCCCTGGTGCTCATGATGCCCTCGCCCACCTCTTACAGGTCGTAAATCCCATTTGTAGAACAACTCTCTTTCATATGCCCTCACTCTCTGAGCAAAAGCCCCGCTGTGACTGAACCCAACCGTCCACTCCTCCACGTGCCCTGAGCAACTGAATGTGGCTGGACAAAGGCGCCCACCGTGCTGACAGGCCCCACTTCACACCACGGCCCTCACTTCTGTGGACACCACCTGTCTCTGGGTGATGACTGTGCATTTCTCTCAGCAGTTTGCTTTGGAGCCCTGCCAGCTGATCTCCCACCTTCTCCTGTTGTTGCAAATCTCCGACACTTCTCCTTCCACTCAGCTGATGCCCTTCCTTCTCCTGGTGCTGAGAAAATCCGTGCCATCAGAGAACTTCCACACATCCCACCACAGACTCTGCCCCACGCCTGCGTCTGCCCTCACACTCTCATCCTCCTGTGGCCCACCAGTGCCCACCTCGAGGCCACACCCGTGAGTAGCGAGCCCCATTTCCTGTGCTTCCCAGACCCGGCTCTGCACTGTCACTGGTTGTCTTCTCTGCTGCAGCGTTTCCTTCAGCTGACCACGTGTCGCACGGCTCCTCTTCAGAGAAAAACGTCTTCCCTTGATCTCATATCTGCTTCCAACCACATCCCATTTCTCTGGTTTCCTTCAAAGAAAACCCAGGAGCCCTCACAGCTGTCACCATTCCTCTCACCTGCTCGCTCAGCGCACACTCCACTCAGGCTTTCATCCTCCTGACCAACAACAACAACAAGAACTCCTTTGTCGTGGTCACCAGGGACCTAGAACGCCACTGAATGGGCGCGTCAACACTGTTGACCACCTGCTTCCGTCTTAAAACAATTCCTTCAGCTGGGCTCGGAGACACTTCTCTCTTCCCTCCTCTTCCCTCCCTTCTCTCCTCTCCCTCCCTCTCTCTCCCTCCCTTGCACTCGCTCTGCTCTCTTTCTCTTTCTCCCTCTCCCCGTGGCCTTTTCTGGTTCCTCTTTATCTTTCCAGCTTCTAAATGCTTTCGTGCCCCAGGGCTCAATCCTTGGGCCTTTTCTCTTTTCAGTTTATATTTATTTTCCGAGTCATCTCATCCTTCTCATGGCCTTAAATGCAGTCTTTTTATTGATGATTCTCTAACCAACACACCCAACGTAAATGTCTCCTCAGAACTCCAAACTCATATATCCTGCAATCGACCCCAGATCTTCACTTAACGTCTGATAGACATGTCAGATCTTATATGTTAAAAAGCAAACCGTATCCAAAAACCCAACGACACCAAATGCTGGTGAGGACAGGGAACAACAGAAACTCTCGCTCATGGCTGGTGGGGATGCAGAAGGGTGCAGCCACTTTGGAGACAGTTTGGGAGCTTCTTACAAAGCTATGCAGAGGCTCATCATACATACAATCCAGCAGTCATGCTCCTTGGGATTTGCCCCAATGAGTTGAAAATTTATGTTCACACAAAAACTTGCACACAAATATTTACAGCAGCTTTATTCATAATTGCCAAAACCTGGAAGCAACCAAGATGTCCTTCAGTAGATGAATGGATAAATAAACTGTGGTCCATCCAGAGAATGGAGTATTATTCAGTGCTAAAACGAAATGAGCTATCAAGCCATGAAAAGACATGGAGGAACCTTAAATGCATATGAATAAGTGAAAGAAGCCACTCTGGAAAGGCCACATACTGTATGATGCCAACTATCTGACATTCTGGAAAAGACAAAACTAGAGAGAGAGTAAAAAGATCGGTGGTTTTCAGGATTTGGGGTTGGCGGGGGATGAACAGGGGGAGCACAGAGGGTTTTTAGGGCAGTGAAACTGCTCTGTCTGATGCTGTAATAGTGGATACGTGTCATTATCCGTTTGTCAAAAGCCACAGAATGTAAAGCACAAGAGTTGTACATATCATCTACGGACTTCAGTTAACAATAATGTATCAATATTGGTTTGTCAATTATAATATATATGCTACACTAATGCAAAATGCTACTAATAGGGGAAACTGCGAGCATGGAAGAGGGGTACCTGGGAACTCTGTACTGTCTGATCAGTTTTTCTATAACCTAAAACTGCTTGAAAAACAAAGTCTGTTAATTGAAAATACAACACCCCTCCTCCATGCATCCCACCATGCGGCTTCTCCTACAGCCCCTGTTTCTGTGGACGGTGGTTCCATTCTACTTATTGCTGAGCCAGAAGCAGTTGGGTCTTGCTGCTCTCCTCTCCTGCACCCCTGCCTCCAATCCAACAGCAGTTTCCATGTGCGCCCCTTCAGAACACGTCCAGACCTCACCAGCTTCATGGCTCCCCCAGTCCAGCGGGTATCTTCTTGTCAAGATGACTTCAGTGGCCTCCTAGCTGGTAGCTCTGCACCAGCTTTGCCTACCACCCCCTCTGCTGTTCTCCACACAGCAGGGGCTTCTCCTTCGAGGCCTTATATCGTTTCTCCACCGACCAAAACCCTCCAAGGCTGCCAACCTCCCTGAAAGGGAAATCCCACCTCCATAAGTGTTCAACAGAAGCTGCTATCACAGGGTAGGCCACAAAATCTCAATACTTTAGAAGAAGAGACAATCGTTTCTAGTTCACCAGTCCAATTGTTGGGGAGCTCAGGGTAGAGACAGGGTGTGGTGCCACTCAGCACCCGTTCATGGTCCCAGGCTGAAAGAGGCTTTGCCGTCTCCAGTATGTGGCTTCCATGACCACTGGGTGTGTTGACAGCAAACTGGCAGACAAGGAGATGGAGAGTGTGCTGAATGGGAGCCAGGCTGTTGATTCCATTCACATCTCAGGGGCCAGAGCACATTACATGGCCCGTCTCAGATGCAGAGGGAGTTGTAAAATGTAACCCATAGCTGGGCGGCTGCTCCCAGCCCCAGCTCTACGCTCTGGGAAAGAACCTGAACCTCTGGTGGACAGCTAATGGTCTCTACCAAAGGTGGCCAGTGCCTGTAGCCTCTCTAATCCCGTTTCCTACTGGAGCCCTCCCAGCTCACTTCTCCATGGCCATACATACCTCCTTGCTCTTCCTCGCTGATATGGGTCCAGCATACTTATGGGATCCATACCTCTGGTCCTCACCTCTATCTATATCGGTACGTGTGTAGCTCATGCTCTGACTTCCTTCAGATCTCTGCTCAAAGTCATCTTATCAGAGAAGACCTCCCTCACTTCCTCCTGCATGTCCTGCCTGTTCTCTCTCCCCTTCCTGCTCTATTCGCATCTGTAGAACGATCCCATTTTGCAAATACACACATACAGGTGCATACAGACACACACACACAAATATAAGCAGATGTATTAGCTAGTTTTCTGTATTTCCCAATGTTGGTTCCGTGGGAGAACAGATGTTGCTTTATTCACCGCTGTTCTCAGTACCCAGAACAATGTCTAGAACCTACTAGCCACCCCGTAAACATGTGCCTAAAGAAAACATGTGTTATGTTTTCTTCTGGATTATAAGCTTCTGGGAGTAAAATGTATTTCTCCTTAGGAATGTTTTATAGTAAGTACAATGTGAGAGAAGAGTCGGTCTTGCTCTAAGACGTTACCACCTCCTTGGTCTAATCCATTTGGTTGTCTCATTGGGGCTGGGAGGAAGTGAACCCTGGTCTCTGCCCATAGAATGGACACGTAACATTAAAGCGGCTTTATTCAATGCCATGTGCTCGTGGTCGGTTGTGGTCGGTCATTTGTGGCCAAGGTTTATTTGTGAAGTGATTTGTCTCGAGTGGGACATGCTGCTGTGACGAGTTAGGGGGCTGGTCATTGTCAGCAGCAGCAGGTACAAGTGTGTGCTGGCCATGATGCTGACACCTGGGAGTCAGAAATCAAGATGTGAGCCCTTCAAGGAGTGCGCATTGGAGTAGCTGGTCCTGCTCATGTGTGGCTACCACTTGGTGGATTATCACAAACACCCTTTTGTTTGTTTATTGATAATCCAGTCACCATCATAGAACGTAGGGGCAAAATGAATGCTCAGTTCATAGTCAACAGGGAAGAATGCAACAGCATGACAATTGATGTACCAAAGTTATGTTCACATGCCATAAATAGGGCCATGAATTCCCACAACAGCATCTCAAAGATGAAATGATTCACAATTCTGCAAAGTATATGCTGGCTCCAGGTGGACCGACCCACACTCTCTCCTCACGTACCTGGCTCCGCCTGCCCCCAGGCTGTGCTTTCTTTATACTTGCAACCTGAAATGTGTTTGCCCCTCCTCTTCAAACATCCAAACCTGCCCTCCTTCCCAGAAAGTGTGTTTGGACATTATCAGTAAACTTCCAATTCCTCTTTCCCCAGGAAGCCTTTCTGATGACTTGGAATGTCCGTGATCTCGACATTTTTCATGACCTCTTTTTGCATTTGGAGTCTTGGCTCTCAACTTGATAATACGATCCGTCTTGTGTCCTGGACGTTTCCTTTATGTTCATCTTGTTTCTTTGACACCTTCTTGGGCATGTGACCAATACGGTGACGTTTTTTCAATCCTGTGAAAGATGATTCCACTTCTGAAGGGTCCTCTTGACATCTAAGATTATTTTGGCACCTTGCATTCATTACCTCATCTGTTTCTCAGATATTTGTAGACACATTTATCAGCGAGGGAATTGAGACGAGGCAGTGGGTAGGGGGAGAGTCCACAGCGTCATCTCTTCTGGGGCCTGTGCCCCTCCAGCTAGACCACACGCCTTCCAGCTCCACCTGGAGGACTCCACCTGTTAGCATGTGGATCCCTCGAAGAAGCCACTTCCATGGCCTCCTAGTGGGCAGGGAACCGCCACCTGCCTCCAGCTCGCTGAAAGCTCCAGGTCAGTGAGGGTAGAGAATGGATGAAGGCACTTGCTCGCTTTTGCTGGAGAACCAGTTGGGACAGTGCTGGCTGCTATAACGGAGCATCGTAAACTAAAACCCCGTCCCTCACTCCCCTCCACCCAGAGCTGCCTTCCTTCACCCCAGCCAGACAGTGTCCTCGTATAAAAAAGGTGAGTGTGTGTGATTGTATGTGTGTGTGTATAATTGTATATATGCGGGAGTGTGTATGTGTGAGAGCGTACTTGTATATGAGTGTGTCTCTGTGTGCGGGGTGTGTGCATACACCCTACAGATGTATACACGCACACACTCATACGCATGCTCCTCTTTCCCTGTGGCCGTCCGCACACTTTCAGAGCAGCACCACGTCCATCCTACAGGCCAGCAGAGTCCACCCCGAGTGCCTTTGGCCTCCCAGGCTCAGCGCCATCTAAGCTGCAGAGATTGATCAGAATTCACCCCCGACCCAGTAGTGACCTACAGTGCTTACCTCTCACGCCCTATCAGCTTAGAGCTGTTCATGGCTCCAGGTAGCTTTCTACAATCGCTGACTATTAGTAGGCAGACATCAAACCCGCCTGCTGGAATGAGGCCGGGAGGAACACACACGGCTGATAGGATTTCTATCAGCCGCACAGCAAACAGCTGCTGTTGGAGAAACGGTTGGACATGTGAGGGACTAGAGCCGCCTCGTGGATGTTTTCCCTGGAGAGCCCCCAGTGACGCTCTTCCTTCCACACGCCTCTGATCACCCGGGAGCAACACCCACTGCCTTTCCAACGGTGTCAAGTGCAATTACGGGACTTCAAAGGCAGTTATGTAACATCTTGTAGGTTGTTCAAACAAGGCAGCCTCTCAGCTCCATGCACATGGTGCTCTTGTGCAGACGAGACCTCTGGAAGGAGCAGGGGGTCGCTCCGCCTAACCTGACTGCACCCCTGTCTGCAGGAATGAGCGTAGGAAATCTGGGACATTCAGGAGTCTTCTCAGATCTCCTCCTGGCTCGTTTCAGAGATGCGGAGGCTGGAGGGGAAGAAAGGCCCGCCGTTCTGCATCCTGGAAAAGCTCCCCTGTTGGCTCCGAGGTGCTGCTGTGTTTTCTTGGAGCTTTTTATTTCATTGAACATTTTCAAGGCAGCTTCTCAGGTATACCCCTGAGCTCCTCCTGGCCCCTCCTACCCACGTTCCTGATCCCCCGACTCCCGGGCCCAGGAAGCAGGGACGCAGCCCAGCCCACGAGCCTGTGGTCCGGACTGCCATCTACTCTCACTCTGCTCACTCTCAACAGACCCGGCTCTGAGCGGGCACGTGGCCGGATCTGGATACCAGAAACCAGGTCCGGGTGTTATTGGGACACAAGACTAGTAAGCTGGGGTGTCCCTCGTGCAGGAGGACTCTGCTCTGGAGCCCCGTGGTGCGGTGGCACCTGTGGCAAAGGCCCCGTGGTGGGCCCTTGAAATTTGCCCACGGGCAGACCTCCTGTTCAGGCCTGTTGCCACAACGAGTCAAAGAAGCTAAGGGACACAGGACACCCTTGGGGTGACGGACGTGTTGGTCACCTTCATTGTGCTGGTGTCTGCAGACGGTGTATGCGGAGGTCCTTACAGGCCTACGGGCAGGATTCAGATCCTGGTTCATCTCCCACCCCAGGGGCCCGCACTGGGCGGGTGCCCTGTGTGACTCAGTTTCCTCCTGAACCAGGCTCTTCAGGTTCCTGTGAGTGTGGTAGTGGCTCCAGTGCTCCCCGTTGTTCAAAGGCCAGAACTGGAAAGGACAGTGGCACAGGGGCCGCATGTCCCATCGATGCGCGTTGGGGAGCATCAGTGCAGCCTCGGGGAGAGCGGCCCGAGAGGGCAGGTCTTCCCTTTCTCCTGGGTGAGCTGCGGGAAGAGGAAGCAGCCTGTAAGGACGCTCTTCATCTGTCCACGCTCTAGCCCTTCGTGGTCCCGCTCAAATCACCTGCAGCATGACCATGACCCAGCTCCCCGTGCCTCCCCAGCCTGCTGTCCAGCTGTCTAAAGGCCTGTGCTTGTGAGCTCGTCCACGGACGGAGGGAACGATGTTGAGGACCCTGCACTCCGGTCCCACAGGCCTGAACTCGGCTGTTCCCGGCTCCCCCGTGTCCTCTGTGGGCTCTGTGAGTGATGGGACCCCCCGAGTCTGTCTCCTCATCCACGTGCATGGATGGCAGCACCAGCCTCACTGCCATGTTGTGGAGACTAAAGAACGAGGGGGCTTTTTAAAGCGTTTAGCACTGTTCAAGGGAGATGACTAATCCGTTAATCCAGCAAGTATCTATTGAGTACTTACACGTGCCATGCGGTGGCCTCTGCACACGGGGGGCCTCTGTGGGGAGAAAAGCAGCAGAATCTGGCACTGTGGAGCTTGTGTTTTAGTGGGAACAGACATATACGTACACACACATACATGTGTGTGTGCATACATGCACGTGTGTGCATAGATAAGTACATGGAACACGGTGAGTCAGATGAAAAAGTGCAGGGAGGACTTAAGCCGGGTGGGCAGGGAAGGCCCTGCTGGGAGGGGATTTGTAGGAAGACCCGAAGGAGGTGGGGAGGACCCACGGGGGTGTCCGGGGTGAGCATTCCGGGCAGGCTGCCGGCAAGCGTGAAGCCCCTCAGATGGGAGTGTGTCCAGCATCTTCACTGACTGACGGGAATTGCTGCTGGAGGCAGCAGGACGCAGGGGGCTGGGGTCAGGCCGAGGGAACAGCTGGGGTTGGGAGGTGAGACCGTGAACGCCTTGTGAAGGCGGGACTTTGCTCCAGACGAGGCGGGAGGTGTGGATGGTTTGGAGGAGAGGAAGGACACCCTTCATTTTAGAAGATTAGTCTGGGAGGGCCGGGGGCGCAGGGTGGAGGCAGGACGACTAGACAGTTCAGGAGGCTCTGAGGGTCCGGAGGAGATGGGGGCTCGCACCAGGTGTTCAGGGGGAAGGCCGTCAGCATCTACTGTTCCAAGAAAGGGGTCATCTGCACCACTCTGCTTAGCATCTCATGAGTCAGTCTTGCCCAGCGATGGCACCCAGGGGTGCACGTGACCGTCCCCCAAGAGTGGGAGCTCCTCCTGGCCTCGCATCACCTTCCGCTTCAGGTGTTCTCATCACTCAGGGCTGAGGGTGCCCGGGCAGCTGTGGTGACCGAGTGACTGTGGTGGGTTCCAGGTGCTCTCATCTGCCTTCCAGGTTCTGTATTTCTCCGGGGAGCTGAGTCCCACCTGCTCCGTGTCTCCTGGTGGCTGGTGGCTTTCCCATATCAAAGACACGTGGGAGAGAGAAGTGAGGGACAGGTGGGATGCCCAGGGAAGCTCTGATCAGCATGGAGACCGCTGCACGTGGTGAAGGCTGAGCCTCGCGGATTCTCGGTTGCTCCTCATCAGTCCCCCTGTCACGACACAGGCAGCGCCTGAGACTCTCTGACACACATGTATACGTCACCTCGGTGTTCCCGAGATAAAAGTCTCAGGAGAGCAGGGGTCTCCAGCACCCTGTGTGCGTTAGCGGTCTGGCGACATTGAAGGGGCTAATTACTAGACAGGGAGCAGAAGTGACTTCCGTTCCCCACGGGGATTTACTGGGGCCGGTGGGGAGCCGGGCAGCTGATGGCCCTTTCCTGACCCCTGGCAGCAGACTGAATGGTCCAGATCCCAGCGGGTGGTAGCAGTAAGCAACAGCGCATCCATCCCGAGGTTCTGAGCCCAGGCTCCTTCGTCTTCAACCTGCAACGCCTGGGAACGTGCTCACCTGCTTCTCTCCAGCCGCCGCCTGACCTTTGTGTGTCTCTTGTGTTGGGTCTGGTTGTTTAAGCACCACGGACAGTCGCTCTTGGGAAGGTGGACATACCTTCCATGCTGGATGTGGGGAGGGTCCTGGAGGCGTTCTGTAACCCCTCCCCAGCTCCAGGGTGGCACCTGCCACTCACTCACGTCCCACCTGCGTCAAGCCTCTCAAAGCTCTGTGTTGCAGATGTGTAAGAGAGGACAGACTATCCTGACAGCAGGTCCCGGGAGAGAATTGGGGTGGGGGGAGCGCCATCTTTTACGTGAAATGTTGTGACCTTGAGTGTCCCTGACATCACTGAATAGGCTGTAGGATGTTCTGTCTGATGCACCCAGGAAGCAGGAAGGCAAGGAGTTCTGGAGCTGGGAAGGAGCCTCAGGGTCCTCCAGTCTCTCCTCTCACATCCGTGGCTTGCTGAGGGTCCACACGTGGTGGTGGCAGAAGCAGACGCAGCGCCCAAGGCTCAGAGGACCCCTGGCCTCTCTGGTCATTCACAGAAGGGGACGCCCAGCTCTGGACTCAGAGCCTCGGTGAGCAGGCGCTGGCCACTTGGAGAAACTGTATCATCAGTGTGTTCCATACAGTTGTTGAGTGTATTTTTGGAGATAACAAGGTCATGTGACAGCAACCCTCTGGCTTTTCCTTGGCCAAACCCTGGGCACCGCCATTCCTCCCCGAATGTGCATCGTCTCACCTCCCTGGAGACCTATTTGTGGGCAGGGTTTATTTCATCAGCCTCATCACATGAACTTCCACAGAGCCGATGTCGTGA
The DNA here is from genome assembly GCF_041296235.1 of Equus asinus. Classification (NCBI taxonomy): domain Eukaryota; kingdom Metazoa; phylum Chordata; class Mammalia; order Perissodactyla; family Equidae; genus Equus; species Equus asinus. The sequence continues at coordinate 38,100,095 of NC_091816.1, read as the reverse complement.
TGTCACGTACCAGGCAGGAGGCAAGGCTGCGGAGTCAGAAAGGTGGGGGCCTGTCCACTGCAGTGTCTTCTCCTACCACGTTCCACAGAGGTGTGACCCTGCCGGTGTGGAACGCAGCTTCCCTTCCATTTCAGGGATCCCCACCTGTGACACCCGATGTGAAGCAGGGCACTTCCTTTCAGAGTGGGTCAGACCAGAGTGGTGGCCATCCCAAAGTTAACCAGACTCTGACAGCCGCAGAGGCAGCATGGGAGTTCAGATTCTGGTGTCTCCTTGCCTCCCACTCTCTGAACTTGACCCGCGCAGGCTGTTGAGGTTGCAGATGAGAGGGTGGGTGGGGATGGACATTGCAAAGGCTGACGCGGTCTGCTGATGGGAGGGGCATACAACAGAGGGAAGTGGTTCCTTGCGTGGAGAAGACCAGATTCAAGACACACCTGGGAGACGCCGGTGACACCAGGACTTTTGTGCCCAGAGTTCCCCCCAGAGGCACATTGCAGCCTGGGCCAGGAGGGGAGGGTGATATGTGGGTGACGGACTGGGTGGGTGATATCAGCGAGCCAGGGTCAGAGGCAGACTGCCCCTTGGTGCTATTCCGGAAACCGGCAGGCTGCCTTGCAAGCAACTGAGTTGAAAGGAAAGGAGAAGTTTGAATGTGATGAAAATTGACAGCTTTCCAGCTGCAAACCTGAGTTATTTAAGCAAAGAAAGCCACGGAGGTGGGGAGCAGGCTGCTGGAGCTGACACCCGTGGGGCACTCAGCATCAGAGCTGGCTTTCCCGGCGCTGATCCGTCATCGTGCTGTTCCTCGATGTCCTCTGCAGAGCTTCTGAGCGGTAGGAACTCTCAAGGGGTTAAATCGAATTTTCTCTAAGCACACGGTACAGAAGCAAGCTGTGAATTTCTCATTTTTCCTTTATTGTTCCACTCCATCTTCTTTAACAGCCACCGGTACCAGTCAGAAAGCAGCTTCCAATGAAGAAACTGTGCAGACATGATGTATATATGGCAGGCAGCGCCCCCTCTTGCCCTCGTTCCCGATACAGGGAAGAGGATGCTCTCTACCATGGCTCGGATCCAAAGAATGATCCACGTGGCTGCAACCTGACATTTCCAGCCTCCACGGTCAAGGTTTGCACAGCAGCCTCACCTCGCGCCTTTTGTAGTTCTGCAACACAGTTCCGCCTTCCTCCCCGGGAGCCCGTGTAAAGGGAGGAATGTGCTGATGGGCTGTAGTGAAGAAGGGGCACTGAGTCACCCATGAACACCCACCTCTTCCTTCTCTCCCCTCTTCTCCTCTGATTCTTCTGTCCCCTCCTGTCCCCACTTGTCCCCTCTGTCCCCTCCTGTCCCCTCCTGTCCCCACTTGTCCCCTCTGTCCCCTCCTGTCCCCTCCTGTCCCCGCCTGTCCCCACCTGTCCTCTCCATCACCACCTGCCCCTCAGCTTCCATCCTCCCCATTTGCTGCTGGGACATCGGTTTGCACCCCCCATCTGATGGAGTCCCAGGATCCAGACCTTGCAGGCACTTCACTAAGTCTTTGAAAATGCAGAAATGCTATAAGCATCCGGGTAAATTTTGGCTAGTGCTGAGCTGTCTGCAAATTCAGGGCAAATCTGAAGGAATGTTCACTCCTATGGACCTTGAGATGACTTATCTGTGGATGGGAGCCCCTCACCCTGAGAAGTTCTGGATCCCTAAGGCATGAAGAAGCTGTCACAGAATAGAGCGTGGCCCTGCTGATCCATCTTAACAGGAAACCGCAGGAGGCTCTGAAGCTGCCGTGCTGGGCTGGTGTTTGGGAACCTGGACCATCTCGGGTGGCTGCCTACATGGGACGCTTTGAAGAAACAGCCTTCAGCTGACCATTTTGGATAAGGAGTGTGTAAAGTTGAGTCAAGTTTGGATTACGTTTGCACCCGCAGACTCTGCGGCTGTGCTCTCGACAGCTCGTACGATCGTCTTCTAGGAACCAGGCATCATGGTCCGTCCTGGAGACTCAGAGCTGAGAGGGGCTGTGTGCTTCCTGGAGGGACAGACGGCACATCAGTCATCCCAACACAACGTACAACCTGATGTCACAGGGAGACGTGCCAGGTGCTCTGGGAATCCAGAGGAGGAGGACTGATCTGGGGGAGAGGAGGAGGTTTCACAGAGCAAGGAACTTCTGAACTGGCCTCCACGGGAGAGCAGGAGTTTGACAGGTGGAGAAAGAGCTGAGAGCGGCGAGGGGAAGAGGGAGCATCATGAGGGACACGCAGAACGGCGGGGGCCCTGGGTATCGTTTATGGATTTTCTTGCTCTCTTGACTTGTTCCCTGCCTTGTTCCAAAAAGGGTACGATAAAACAAGTTTCAAATAAATCAAAAAGATCAAGCAAAGGATAGTGCAGGAAGGAAAAATAAGTGAGAGCCTGGGATGCGAGCGCTCAGCAGGGGCGTCTGAGCCCCCCTAGGGCGAGCGCTCGGCTCTCCCTCCAGTCTCATCCTGGGCAGCAGAGGGGGAACCTGGAATGTGATAAATGTGTACAGAACCATGTAAGTCCTGTGCACTGGCTACAGATGGGGCTAAGTGTCCTGGAGCAGACAGCACAATTTATTTCAGGATTTAGAGTATTTAAGTGGTAGAAACAAAGAATTGCTCAGGAAAAATAAACTAGGAAGAAAAAGAAAACCAGGTAGTCCTTATAATCAAACCTGACACACACAAAAAAAGTTTCTCACGGGGGGCCTCCCAGAAAGGGAGGGAACCGCGAATGACTGGATGCATCAGGAGTGGGGTCGGGGCAGAGCGGTGGCTGACCCAGGACCCCATCACCTGTAGCACCGTCCCCAAGAGTATGAGAGTCTGGTGTGCAAAATTGTGCCCAGGGTTGTTCGGCACACGTCCCTGGTGAACTGTCTTTGAACTTGGATTAATAACCATGGAGAGAAGCCTCCTCTGCCACCAGCAGAGCCTGAATGTGGCTGGACAGTGCAGCCCGTCTCCTCTGGTACCCAGACACTGGTCCGAGAGCACCCTGCCCCTGCCTAGCTCCGTGCCCCGGGGGGCGGGGGCAGTCTCACTCCTCCTTGGGGTTCTGGGCACTAGATGCTGTGTGCAGCGAATGTTTCCTCTCATTGCTGTTTTCATTACCGAGGTTTATTTTGGAGATGCCCACTCAGTGCTGGCAGGGAGGCAGTGGAACGACGGAGATCTGAGGGGCACTGTGGTTCTGGGAGAAGCCGGAAGTGGAGGAGGGAGGAGAGGTGGGAGAGAGGAAGGGAAGGGTCAGAGGAGGAGTGGGAGGGGAAGGCGCCAGGAGCACAGGGGCTTCCACTGACAGCGGGCAGGGGCCTGGTTCTTCCCGTCCCTCATCTGTACAGACCTCTGTTGTGCAGACTGTTTCCTGTTGGCACTCAAATACCAGGCCACTTTGTTCTGGAAGCTTTCCCCAGGGCAGGAACGCCCAAGAAGGGGAGGTTGTACTCGGTTCAGCCTGTTCTGTCACCAGCTGACTAGAACCATGGGGGCCTCGTGAATGCAGCAGCCCCCAGTGGCTTTTCCACCTCCAACATGTCTAGAGCAGGCCCAGGATCCTGTGAGTAGAAGACTGAAATGTTGAGGTCTGGCCCCTTATATGAGGTCAGTGGGCTTGGTGACCTCTCAGCTAACCATGGAAAGTGATGGGCTCTCATCCTTAGTTATAAATTTTTCAGGAGCTGGTGTTCACTTCTACAGATAGGCTTTTTTTCCTTATCTTTCCAGCAAGAGCAAAATTTGTAGTATCATTAAAAAGTATAGATTCAGCAGTCAGGAAAACATGGTTTTAACTAAACAAATGTCCTTGAGCAACTTGCTCAAACTTTCTAAACTCAAATTGTCTCATCCTAAAATGGAGATATTACTGACCTTCAGGATTGATGAGAGGGGGCAATGAGGCAGAGTCCGGGAAAGTCTGGTGGTCTGTGTGTAGTAACAATTGTGGATAATGTGATGAAGAAGAAAGAGGGGAGGAGAAGAGTAAGAAGAGGAGGAGGAGGAGGATGGAAGAAGATGATGATGACGGAGGAGGAGGAGGAGGAAGAAGAAAGAGATGAGGATGATGATGACAACAATGGAGGAGGAAGAGGAAGAGGAGAGAAAGGATGATGGTGATGATGATGATGGAGGAGAAGGAGGAGGAGGAAGAGATGATGATGAAGAAAAATAAGGAGAACAAGGAGAGGGGAGATGGAAGAAGAAGAAAGAGATGACGATGATGATGAAAAAGGAGGAGGAAGAGGAAGGGAGACATGGAACAAGAAAGAAATAAGGACCATGCTGATGATGACGGTTAGGTGATAAAGGAGAGGAAGAAGAGGAGGAGGAGGAAGAAGAAAGAGATGAAGATGTGATGTGACGATGACGATGATGGTGGTCTGGTGGGGCCACCTTTCCTGAGCCTGTGGGTTAGGCTTTATAGGGCTGGTGCAAAGTGCTCTGAGAACCCTGCTCACTAAGTACTCTTTCTACTCCTCGAAGCTTCTGGGATGAACAAATGTGGTGGCATAGGAAATGTGATGTAACTTGATATGCAAAGCTTTTCTCTCAAATCTGTAAAATAGATTTTTGTCACAAGAGTCTCCTGGACAAAATGAAGAGTGAATGTCTAAATAGCTACACCCTGCCTAGGAAATGGAGGGGCGTGCATGAGAGGAGAAGGCCTGGTGGGGCCCAGGCAGGATGCGCTGGGCCGTGGATGACCGCATGCAAGGCTTTCTAACCCGTGTCTGCAGCTGAGCCAGAAACACAGTCTGCCAATCCAGTCCAGGGAACGAGTAGAAACACAACCATATGACCACGAGTGTTTCTCGTTGCTTCCTTTCCTTTTTTTCCTCTTTTTGGTTTGTTTTCCATTTTGCAATACCCTCCTTGCTTGGTTAGACAATCTCTGGGGGAAGTGGGGAAAACAGCACAGCCTTTCCCAGCTGGGAATGTGAATAAAAATTTGCTCTTTCTTTTAAGAAATTATTTGCACTTAAATGCTAAAATGTCTCCTCAAGAACAGTGTTTTTCAGAAACTACTGTATTGCCGTTTTATGCCTAATGTAATTTGGGGGGAGGGGGTGGTCGTGACAAAGCCCAGCAACCTGACAGAGAGAACTACTCGTTAGGACCACTGTGGCAGGAGGTGGGAGATTGCTGTCTCCTGATGTAGACGCCTGACTCTGGAAGAATGTAGGTCCATCTGGTCAATTTACCAGAGGTAAAGAGGCATGTTGGGTCCCCATCTATCCATGCATTCATCCATCCAAATAAAAACAATGAATCGAGGACGTTTTTGGTGTCAGGCTCTGAGAACACAGTCAGGACAGGTCCCCCGGGATGCCGGCGTGGAGCGTGGCCGTGTTAGTGGAGCCCGGGGCGCATGGCAGCCAGTTCCACGAGAGGTGTCATTTCAGTGGGATGACGCCAAGAGTCCCTGTGGCTTTCTGGGCATCACGCTCCGGGAATGCAGACTTGAAAGGGGCACACTGCTGCCTGCCATCATTTCCCTGTTACTCGTCGTCATATTTGCCGCTCTAGGAAGCTCGTGGGGGCTGCAACCTCTGAGCTTCCCACCTGGAGGAAGAGTCTCCCTGCGAAGAAATCTCAAGTGCGTGTTTTATTTCACAGACAAACTGAAAACGTGCCTCTGCTTGTTCAGGGGAAGAGAATAAACAATGAAGCCAAAACAGTGTTGACATAGAACAGTGGAGATGCCTATCCAGAGGTCTAAATATACGTTATGAGAAGTCCTTTCAAGATTCTCATAGGGAATCCCTTCCAGGATGAAAATGCCTCCCGAACGCTTGTCCTCACCTCTCCCTCTAAGTACACTGTGTGCCTGTACTCCCTCTTGCGAGGGCCCTTCCCGAGACTCACAAGCACTGGGGGCATTCAGGGTGTTTGTGGGGTACCTTTTGAGCTCCTGTACCGGGCCCCCTCGTGCGAGCATGGTGATGCCCGGCGCACACCTCCAGGGGGAGCTGTGCACAAGGACTGTGATGTGACCGGCACCTGCCGCGGGGATGAGACACCCGCCCAGCAGACACCGCCATCCTGTGCATCCCTGGCGTTTGAATTGGGGGGGGTCTTGCGTCTCTTTTTTCTGCTAAGCCTGCGCCCTGGGAGAATCTCAGTACCTTTGAGTCACGTCACCGTGAGGAACGAGATTTTCCCCAGTTCCTGGCACGAGGTTGCCAGCAGTCATCCTCAGCTTCAAGACTGAGGGGTTTGAAAAGGAGATGGTGAGGACTGAGTGAAAGGTCAGCCTTTTGTTCCTGCCGTTGTTTCTAGAGATGCTGAGGTAAATTCCAACTTTTCAGGTATGGGGAAAATAATTCAACTTCTCAACACTTCACTTGCATTCAGAAAATGGGAATGATATCGCCTCCTTCAAGGGTGTTTGTGAGGGTGAATTAGACGAGAAGACCTCTTCCATCAGCACTCTCAAGCGTGGAGTTACTGGCGGCTCAAGCATCGGTGGGCGTACAGGGAGGGGACGCAATGATGCAGCCAAATAAATCTGAAAACGTGTGTGGTCTCTGTTCTAAACTCTCAAAAAGCTAAATTAAATTAAGCTATTTAAAACATATCACAGATTTAGTAAAAGTGGACCCTGTGCTTCTTTACGTTTTTGTTCATGCAAACATTTATTCAACAAATAAGAGCAAGAAGCCCCAATCTGCTAGCCCCGTAGGAAGTGTTGTTAGGCAAATAGAGGAAAAGGGGTCCTGTCTCACACTATATACGAAAACGAACTTAAAATGGATCAAAGACCTACATGGAAGAGATAAAACTAAAACTCTTAGGAGAAAGCATAGTTGTAAACGTTTGTGACCGTGGATCAGGCAACAGTTTCTTAAATAGGAAACACAAAAAGCGCAAGCAGCACAAGAAAAAATTAGGTAAATTGGACTTCATCAAAATTAATTTTTTTGTGCTTCAAAGGACACAATCAAGAAAGTAAAAAGACAACCCACAGGAAGGTAGAAAATATTTGCAAAACATATATGTGATAGGAGTCTAGTATCCAGAATATAGAAAGAACTCTTACAACTCAACAACAAAAAGACAAACCTATTTAAAAATTGGCAAAGGATTTGAATGGACATTGCTCCAAAGAAGATATACAAATGGCCAACAAGCACAGGAAAACATATTCAACATCATTAGTTATTAGAGAGATGAAACCAAAACCACAGTTAGATACAATTTCACATGCAGCTAGGATGGCTACAATCAAAAGGACAGACAATAACGAGTATTGATGAGTGTGCAGAGAAAATGGAACCTTCATCCACTGCTGGTGGGACTGTAAAATGATGCAGCCACTTTGAAAAACATTTGTAAGTAAGTAAGTATAGAGTTATTGTACGACCCAGCAACTCCACTTCTACATATATACACAAGAGAACTGGAAACGTATGTCCACACAAAAGCTTGAACACAAATATTCATAGCAGTATTATTTATAATAGTCCCAAAGTGGTAACCATCAAATGTCCATCAGCTGATGAACAGATAAACAAGATGAGGTCTATCCATGCCGTGGAATATTTTTATAAAAAGAATAAAGTACTGATTTATGATGGATGAACCCTGAAAATATTATGCTAAGTGAAAGATGCCAGACTCACAAGTCCACATATTGTATGATTCCATGTAGATGAAACAGCAGATCCGTGGAGAGAGGAAGTAGGTGAGTGGTTGTCAGGGTCTGAGGAGGTCGGGATGAGGAGTAACTGATAATGAGTCCAGAGTTCCCTTATGGGGTGATTACACAGTGGTGATGGTTAGCACAGATTTGTAAATACATAATATACTAAAACCACTGAACTGCACATGATATTTTAATTATATCTCAATTTAGGAAATCTAAGCAAACCAACCAACCAACCAAAGGCAAAGCAAACGGGGCAAAATCCGTGCAGCCTCAAGAGCGTCCAGTCCAGGATGGGGGAGGGCGAGGCCACAGAACACCCCAGAACAGGATGTACCCCATGAAGATATTGTGAGGAAAGAACTATGGGATCAAGAGGCAGAGGCACGCCATCCACTCTGGAAATGCAGGGAGACCTCTTTGAGAAGGTGTTACCCAAGCCCAGCCTCCAGGAACGTGGAGACTGTGGTAAAGTAGGGGTGGGGCATGCAAGGGCTCTCTGGGGGATGAGTTCTAGAATGCCGGTGCAGTCTACTGAAGCTCCCACTAGGAGCCAAGCTTCATGAGGACATACGTAATCCTCAGAAGAATCGCTGTGTGTAATCGTGTCTGTTTTACTGCTGTAGAAACTGTAACGGGAGCTTCACCCACATTATCCCATCTAATGCTTTGTGAGATCGTAGGAGGCAGCCCATATTACCTTCATGTGGTGGTGAGAATCCCGAGTCTCGGAGAGGCCAAGTGGTGGAGAAGGTTTGAACACGGTACATCTGAGCCCAGAGCCGTCCTCCCCACTACTGTGCCTCTTTGGTACAAAAACTTAAAAAAAATATGGAAGTTAATCTCTCAGCTGGAGGGAATTCTGTAGAAGAAGTCCTGATAATAGATGAAAAGTAGAACTTCCTCTTTTATCTCTGGGACCCCGTGATTCAGTGACAAAATGTGTATTTGCAGGAAGCTGCAGTGTCATGTTACCCTGTTTAAAGTGTCGATGGGAAAGCATCCAGACCCCTTAAGGTTAGACAGTGTAACATCCAGGGGTACGTGCAAGATAAGTTTTCAAATATTCTCCTTTACATTTAAAAATGAATGCCTTTTACCCACCAGCATTTTCCCGTGGAGCTGTGTTTAATTCTTCTGGCACGTTCTCTTTGTAGAGTACATTTAATTCTGTTAGATAGTTCTTACGCAGAAATCCTTTATAGCCAAACTGTTATTGAATGTGATCTCCAGAAATCACTCCTCTCTGAAGCACATGCAGGTGGATTTTAAGAGGATGCTTCTGTCAGCAGTTCTGCTGTGTGAGCTTGATGTCTTAGTTAAAGTGGGGTCTCAGGATAGTCAGAGTCAGAAGGAAATGAGCAGTGCTGACCTAGTACAAAAATTAGTGCCGTGTGTTTCTTCCCAGAAGTCTCACGGGTAAATATGAACTTGCAGGCCATTGGCTAGCCCAGGCTTGACCAGAGGGGTCCCAGAGGAGCTAAGACAAGGCACAGCGGTCCTCAGTGGCTCATCTTGTCATCACTGCAGGGGTTCATAGACAAGGTGTGCTAACCAGGGGCCATTTATGAACTGCGCTATAAATGCCATCCCTTGGGTTGTTCATCGTGGTGGTCCTGGTATGTTACAGATGTCGTGGGCTCTGAACCTGGGCGTCGGATAGACTCCAAACCGTGGGTGGTGGAGCTGAATCAGTAGGCTCCCTGTAGGATCCTAGCCCGCAGACAAGGCAGCCGAGGCCAGGAGGTGATAAGTGAGATGCTCCAGGTAAATCCAAGACAGGATGGCCATGTGAGAGTATGCTTTTTGCCAACTCTGGGAATTGCTGGGTACCAGAAATGGTGGATTTAATTTGTGACATTATGGAGAGTCTCCTGATTTTGACTTGAGTTAGACAGTTATACAGGATGTATAATATTTGAACCACTCTACGCCTGTAAAATGACGTGGAACGCAGATCAGCAAACTTTTTCTGCAAGTGGCCGGATAGTTAACATTTTAGTAGCGGGCCATGTGGGCTCTTCACAAACATTCAGCTCTGATGGTGTGGTATGAAAAGAGTCATAGCAATACGTAAATGAAAACTGAGTTCCAATAAAACTTTATTTAAAAAAAGAGACAGCGGGCCAGATTTGGCCCACAGGGTGTCATGGTCTGCCATCCTCTGGTATAGGAGACTTAATGGTGTAGAGTGTATTTATATTCTTTCTATATTCTTAGTTTTTTCTTTTTGCTGAGGAAGATTGGCCCTGAGCTAACATCTATGCCAATCTTCCTCTATTTTGTATGTGGGATGCTGCCACAGCGTGGCTTGATGAGTGGTGTGTAGTCTACACCTGGGATCTGAACTCATGAACCCCAGGCTGCCAAAGCAGAGTGCACGAACTTAACCACTGTGCCACGGGGCCGGCCCCAGTTTTTTCTTCATTGTTAAATTACAAATATGTTTGTTGTGACGTGTTATACAGTAAGGGCCAAAAATGTAACCGTTCTTTAACTATTTCCTACTCAATAAAATCGTCTGTAGGAAGGAAACTCTCCTTTGGGAGGCAGCTTCCAGTTTCCATTTTGATACAGTTAGTGGGAGAAACCACAAGGAGAATTTCTAGTTTAAGCTCACATGTGTGTTTTATGGATAAGCTAGTAATAACCTAGTTATTGGTAATAATCACATCAATGAAACCTTCACACTTTCTGATCTTCTACCTTAACCTGTTAAAAAGAAATCCTCGTTAAACTCTCTTTTATTATAATTAAGTGCCCAGTTGCCCGTCAGATACTTTCTGAAAACCACGTTACCTGCCCACCAACATTTTATGAGGTTAGCACACATTGGTTGAGGGCCTGCCTGAGCACACAGTGTCCACAGGGAAACCAAGAGAAGATGTGTCCTCAGACCTCAGGAAAGACGAGGAGGAGAAAGATGCAATCACCTGCACCGTACAGGATGAGGAACCTGGGAGAGAATGCACTGGTCATGGGATAGCTAATGAGCAACTTGTGCACGTCCAGGCAGGGTTCCAGCCAAGCATGAAGCATGTAACGGTGACCAGTCAGATGAGGCTCATGGCCTCGTGGGACTTACATTTTAGGAAGAGAGGCAGACAGCAGATGGGAAGTCAAACAAGTAGCCGCAACAGCTGTAGATTCGGAAATCAAGACAAAGGCAACAAGCCGGGGGGCAGGGCTGGGATGACTGCTTGGGGCTTGAGACAGTGCTGCAGACAGGATCTCAGGAATGGCCTCGCTGAGGACTGAGGATGGACTCTGAGCCGGCAGCTGACACGGGAGAGGACCTGCCCTGCAGAAGAGCACGTGGTGCCAGGAAATCACAGGCACAGAATGAGAAAGGCGTGGGAGACCTGGGGTCAGCGATGAGCAAGGGTCGCCCCCATCTGCCTGGGGAGTCCAGGCTGGAGGGTCCTCCTGGGAGGGGCGCGCTTGTGGTCTTTATCCTGTAAGTGCTGGGAGCCAGGGAAGGCTTTTAAGCAGAGCGCATATTTTTAGGCTGCCATCACTTTACTGTATGAACAGGAGATACGGAGGGTCTGGACCAAGGCAGAGATGGGGCAGGAAGACCTCAGCTGCATTCAGGCCATTTGGAAGGTGGGGGCCCCTGATGACAATGTTGAAATGATAATAAGCTATGCAGTTTTGCAAGCATTTTCCATAAACCAAATTGATCCTTAAACCAAATTTTGAAATTAATTAACTTTCGTGTCAAAGCTCTGTTTAGTCCTACTCAGGCACTTCACTGACTGTGAAGGGGACGTGGAGTCACAAAGGAGAAGCCTCAGCAGAAAGTTCGGGCTGTATGAGTGACGAGTAACGTCCTCAGTTCTAGCACAGCTCGGAGATATCTTCTGTCTCCTTCCTGGTTTGAATGCGTCAGAGCATGTTGAGTGAGACAGGAATACAAATGTGTTTAATAACCTTGCATCCAAGAAGCCTGCTCTTCGCAGGGGCCTCATCCACAGGGAGGCAGGCCGTGCCTGGCTGCCAGCATCTAAGTAGCCATCAGGGCAAAGGTCATCCCATCATTGGGGGCATCCTTTTTAGCAATTAGTATTTGGACAAGGCATCTGCAAAAATCATTTTTGTAACATTAAGTGTCTTTCCCCCAAATGTTCAAAGTCTTGGAAATAACAGCTTTTTGCCCATTTAGCCAAAAAGCAAACTGGGTGCTCTGAAAGAGCCTGGTGGGATTATGTTAACGGAGATCATTGAAATGGAGGTGGGATCCAGGGTCAAGAAGGACAAACAGGATCACCAAGCGCAGGGACAGACAGAGGTCACACCCCTCAAGGGCAGAGGAACACAGGGACCAGGATTTGGGAGAAGTCCCTGATGGGCCTGATGGGAGGAGAGTGGGCCGAGCAATGACAAGAGGCCAGACCCCACACTCCAGGGTTGATTTAGGGCGGCTGCAGAAAGCCGGTGGGGTCAAGGGCAGAGACGGCTCCATTCTACCTGCTGAAATGTCCTCCTCTCTCATTACAAATTTCAAAAATTAGCACACATCCATGTGGTTACATGGCTTCCCATCAGGGTCCCGGTCTCTTTCAGACATTGACGGAATAAGCTGGAGGCCGTGGGGGAACGATTTTCCCTGAGTCCCTAAAGCCCAGAACAGCACCTGACGTGTGGAAGGCGCTCAGTGAACATCCGCTGGACCAGTGCATGAATCTGCTGTGCGGACACTCAGCTCCTCAGGGGACTCCACACGTCAACACGTGGTTGCGCTGAGGGACCCAACGAGCTCTGAGTGTTCACCACAGCAGCCCTTCATCCAATAGACTGGGAACTGGCCAGTGATGAGGGAAGAACACGGACGCTCAGCTGGAGCATCCTGGCGTCACTTACCTTTTCCAAAGTAGTTCCATAGGCAGGCTAAGCGGATTTCTTTCTAGAGGTGAACAGGCCTTAGACGTCTCTACTCTTTTAAAGAAATCTCAGATCTACTGTTAGATAATGTGTCTTATCCGTATTCTGTATCATGTTCCCCAAAGTTCACTGTCTGTAACCCCGGCCCACCCCACAAGCTCCCAGCATTTCCTGAGACTCTGAAATCAGGAATATATTTCTTCCCCTTAAGTATTTCTTCAAACTCCTTTTGAGCTAATTAGTGTGATCTTTCTAAACTGCAAATATGCTCCTTCATAGGCTTCCTGTTGAGTCCGGGAGAAAACCCAAGGCTTTGAGCACGATCTCCATCATCAGGCACTTTCCTGTTTCCAGCATCACTTCTTGTCACGGAGTATGAGTCTTCTAAACTCACAGGGTTGATCACATCGCTGTGCTCTGGCTCCACTCGTTCTCTCCTCATGCATCCAATAAGCTTTTATTAAAAACGTGCTGTGTGTCAGGCTTTGGGTTTGACAGAGGGACAGGAAGACACTTCCTCTGCTCAGATGGCTGACAGCCCTTGGGGGACGTGTGGACACGGCTGGGAAGTGCCACGTGCAGTGGGCAGAGGTCTCACCTGAGCACTCCTGGCAGCCAGGGAGCCCTTGAGAAATGAGATGACAGGTGAGCCGAGGTGCGAGAGAGGGCGTAAGAGGGAGGCAGGAATGGCGTGGCTCCAGCTGCGCTACGAGCAGTGCTGGCTGGAGACGGCAGGTGTTGCAGGAAGGCGTGTGCCTCTCCCCGATCCTACAGGATTCTGTCACGTGTGTCTCCTCTCCAGGTGGCTGCCCATTCTCTATCCTCTTCCGCTGGGGACTGAGAATAACTTCAGGCAGAGACTTGTCTCTCTGAGCGTCCATGCTGCCTGATGTGGATGCGGTACAGTAACAACACAGCACATTCTGTAGGTGCTCAATAAATATTCAGATGAGGGACCGAGTAGAGAAAAGGAGAAGTGTCTATAGGGCTTAAGAATAGTCCTGCTTGAGCATTATTCACAATAGTCAAGATAAGGAAACCACCTAAGCGTCCATTGATGGATGAATGGATAAAGACAATGTGGCATATCCATACAATGGAATATTATTCAGTCTTTAAAAAGGAGAGCCTGCCATTTGCGACAACGTGGATGAACCTGGAGGGCATTATGCTAAGTGAAATAAACCAGACCCAGAAAGAAAAAACCTGCAAGCTGTCACTTATATGTGGAGCCTAAAAACGTTGAATATAGAAGCAGAAAGCAGAACAGTGGTGCCCGGGGTCGGGCAGTTGGGGAAATGGGGAGATGCTAGTGAAAGACACAGAGGTGCAGTCATGGGGATGAGGGAGTCCAGGGGTCTCAGGTGCAGCCTGGCGACTGGTGAATAGTCCTGCACTGAGAGCTGGGACTCGGCCGCAAAACTCGACCTTGGGTGCTCTCGCCTCACACAATGACAACTAAGAGTGGAGCTGATAGGTTAATTAGCTCAGCAGTAGTGACCATTTCACTGTGTATATGGGTATCAAATCATCATGCTGCACACCTTAAATATAAAATTCTTATTTAAGAATAAAATTCTAGAAAAAGAATAGTCCTGCCTGAAATTTGGGACTGTAACTGGAGGTCACGTCCCTGCGTATGATTTTGTGGGCATTGATGGGTGAGACTTGTGGGTTCCTAAGAAGTTGAGTTTACCGGGTGTTCGTGGTTTGTTTTTGTTGTTGTTTTTCCGATAGGCTTGGTGTGTTTCAGGTTTCAGCATAAAGTTTTGATTCCTGACATGTACAAGTGCAGAAAGATGGATTTACGAGCTGCGCTGGAATTTCAGCAAGCGCTTTATGATGTATGAATGCTGAATTTTCTGATGAGCTTTCTCATCTCCAACTTTATGTCCTCCTCTTAACATCGATTGAAAGTGACTAAACAGAACTTTAAAATGAAAATTAACGAGCTTGTAAAATATGGCGTATTTGTTGAAATGCCAAATAGTGTCATCTGCTCCGAATTTGGCATTTCTTCTGCATCGATTAAGTTAAGGCGATATTTTAAAATACCATTCCCAGCTCTCTCCCTTCCCTTCTGCATTCATCCTACGCTGCTTTCTAAGGGTCGCCTCAGCTAGGAAACTGAAATAGTAAAACAGGTGCTGAGGGTCCAGCTGTTTCTTCTTTTCCTTAAATGTTAGATTTGGGCAGGTGATCACACATGGAGGTGAGGTGCTAGGGAGCTCACAGATTACCAAGAAATCTGTTCTTGCCACATTCATTTTTCTACTTGTTTCTCAGATTTCTTGGAGCTGAGACATACCCATTGAGCAGTTTGTAGTAAATGATAATATATCGTTCACCAAGTGTGAGTCCGACCGCCGTCAGGCTCAAGGATGCAATACAGGACTCAGAAAAGCTGCTATGCCCGTGGTTCAGGTTTATCACAGCCAAAGAATGACAGTTAAAATCAGAGGTGCATGGGACAGAGTCTGGGAGACACCAGGCACAGGCTCCCGGTGGAGTCGCAGACAGCGCGTCTTTCTCCAGCAGCAATGTGGGATGAGACATACGGAGTACCACCCATGGAGAAGCTCCTCGAGCCTGGTGTGCAGGGTTTTATTGGGGGTCAGTCAGTTAGGCCTGGAACGCCCATAGGACTGAGCTGAGATACCCAAACTCCAGCACCCCCAGAGGTCAAACGGATACCTCACGGCCCAGGGCTCCAGGCGAACAAAAACGGGCGGTCACCGTAAACCACATCCTCAGCATCAGTTGTCTGGTACGGCCCAACCCCCAGGTGTACCAAGATGCTCTTACAAAGCAGGACATCAGAGTCACCTCCCGGGAAGGTCAAGGGCAAGTCCCTTCTCGGGAGTGGGCAGGGTTTGAAAATCCAGACCCGCTGAGTTAACCCTTTACTGCACACCAACCACATACAAGCTTGTTTATTTTTTATAAGAATAAGGAGATGAGTTCTCCACAATCTTTTTTTGGGGGGGGGGGAGATTAGCCCTGACCTAACATCCACCACCAATCCTCCTTGATTGGCCCTGAGCCAATATCCGTGTCCATCTTCTTCTACTTTGTATGTGGGACGCCTGCCACAGCATGGCTTGATGAGCGATGCATGGTCCACACCTGGGATCCGAACTGCTGAACCCCGGGCCGCCAAAGTGGAGCACACCAACTCAATCGCTGTGCCACTGGGCTGGCCCCTGCACGATCTAGTTTTTACGAGCAATTTGTATGTGAAGAGCGATATTGGATGCTGCAGGAGGCGAGAGGAAGTGTGAGTGGCGGGAGCATTAGAAACGCTCAGGTTGAATGTCTGGCCCTGTTAACAGCTACAGAAAGAAAAGAACCAGGGGATGAATGGAGGTTGTATTTGCTCTCCTCTGGTCGAGGCTGCACATTTATTTGTTTTACGTCACCTCATTAGTTGCTAGGGCTGCAATCATAAAATACCACAGTGCTGGACACTGAATGTCAGTGTCCCCCAAAATTCATATGGTGCGTCCTAACCCCTGAATGTGACGGCGTTAGGAGGGGGGGCCTTTGGGGAGGTGATTAGGTCATGAGAGTGGAGCCCCCACAAGCAGGATTAGGGCCCTTTTAAGGGAGCCCCACAGAGTTCCCTCGATCCTTCCCGCATGTGAGGACACAGCAAGAAGACGCCATCTGTGAACCAGAAAGGAGCCCTCCGCAGACACGGGATCTGCCAGGACCCTGATCCTGGACTTCCAGCCTCCAGAATGTGAGACACGAATGTCTGTTGTTCACGAGCCACCCAGTGTATGGTGTTTTGTTACAGCAGCCAGAACTGAGTAAGGCACACGGACTGGGTGGTTTGAACAACAAAAATGTATTTCTCACAGTTCTGGAGGTGGGAGTCTCAGATCAAGGTCTCCAGAGGACGGCCATCTTCTCACTGTGTGTTCACACGATCTTGGTTCACGTGCATCCTTGGTGTCTCCCAGTGTGTCTGAATTTCCTCTTCTTATAAGAACACAGGCCGATAGGATTCGGGCCCACCCTAACACCCTCCTTTTAACTTAACCCTCTCTTTAAAGGCCCCACCTCCAAATAGGGTCGTGTTCTGAGGTCCTGGGGGTCAGAGCTTTGACGCATGAATTTGTGGGGGACGTAATTCAGCCCATAACAGTAATCTGCTTCTAATAAACCCATCAGTACCCGTAAAACCCATTGCTTATAGCCATGAGTTCCAGACTCCAGCTCCAGAGCTGGGGCGAGCCTGTGAGAAGATTTCCCCCGGCCTGCAGCAAATGAAGAAACATAGGGACATCTTGGTGAGATCTTTTTTAAAAAACTAAATGTATTTAAGTTAAAGGACTGTTTTTTATTCTGAGATTACATCCTTCGTATACTTTCATATTCTTTTATAATTTTATCATGAAAATGAATGGTGTTTTTGCTTTTATTTTCTTATTTGACAAAATAAGATGTGGGTGATCCTACGTCGGCTCCCGTTATTTAGGGGACTTGGATGGGCTCGTGAAACGTCCACATCTGCCTCATTCCTGCCCAGCTTCCCCCGCCCTCCCTGCGGTCCCGACGTTCTGGATAACTCGCCCACCCCCACGTTCAGCAGAGCTTCAGACTCGGGGCTCAGTGCGGGGTATCCACTCTCCTGTTGCCGGGCCACATCCCCCATGCCGTGTGAGTGTCTGACGCACAGCCACACGTCCTTCAGAGTTTCAGCACCCCCTTCTCGGGGACACTCATCCTGTCACGGCTGAGATGGTCTGGCATCTGTACTGGCTGCCGATGTGGCTAAAAGTCTGCAGTCTGGACTCAGACTTCCAGGATCCACCCAGTGCTTGATCTTGGGCCAGTTACTGGAACCTCCTTGTGCCTTGGTTTCCTCATCTGTAGGATGGAGATATTCACGCTTCCTCATAAGGTCGTCACGAGGATGCAGTGGCACGACACATGCCTTAGACTAAGAGAATGTCTGTCCCCGTCATGTGCAGTACAGATTAGGGACTCTTCTGCCCCCTGGACTTTGCTGGGCTCAGTTACAAGTGTTCCTCCTCGAGCGTGGGACGCATGTCATGCATCTGTGCTCGATTCCAAGGTGCCTCTTTCAAAGCAGGAACAGCACAAACAATAGTTGAATGAATGAAGGAGACCAAAGTATGACGACGGGCCCCCTATTGGGATAAATGTTGCCACTTACAGTCAAGGATGTGTTCCTGGTACAGATGGCTCAGCACAGGGACATCCTACGAGGGCTCACCCTCCAGTTCATCACTTTCAGCTGCTTCCAAATTTGATATGGAGGCAACGGATAATCCAGAGGAAAAATTTACAGACACATGTTATCTGGCTCTTTGCATAGATCATCACTATGGAGCGATTAGCCTAGCCGCCCGTGCAAATGGTGTGATTGAGTTGTGATGTGGTGTTAGGACCCAGGGAACTCACCGGGGTCCAGTGTGTTTCGTGTGGAGTAGACTTTTGAGGAATACTGCAGTATCTTGTGCTTGAAGACGCAGGTTCAGGTCCCGTCAGAGCAGACCGTCAGTGTGTTCTGGTTTTCTTCTCCACATTAACAAGTTTATCTAACAAGATTTCCTTCATCAGTTGTTGAGAACACATTATATAATTTCCCTCATTTTGTCCTGGCTGCTAAAATCTACAGAGGTTCTGTGGAGTTCAAAATCGTAAAAACTGTTTCCCCTCAGGATCCAGATAAAAGTCTCTCTCTCTTCCTGGAAAATTGTTTCTGATATTACTTCTTTTTTCCTTTAACATGAACTCTCCTGTTTTATACATTTAAATATGATAAGCCATCTTGATTATTTTAAGAAAATAGATTATAAGCTGCAAAATAATTGGGTTAAAATTGTGTGCTTTCCTTTAGCAGTGGAATTATAGATAAAACATAACACTCTGCCTTTATAGACTTTTCTGTGGCTTTTCTAGCTCTTTATATGTATTAACTTATTTGAACTGTGCACAATAATCCTAGGATGTGGAATGGACAGGTAATAATTTCCAGTTCGTAAAGAGGCAAGTGGTACAGTGGTCGGGGGCCCAGGCTTTGGAACCACATGCTTCAAACGCAAATTATTTAACTTTTCTGAACTCTGTGTGTGTGTTGGTATAATGATGTTTGTAATACCTACATCAGAGGTGTAAAATTAAATTAGCGTGTTTATAGAGTAGTCATTGCCATTATTACTAGTGGCAGCTGTCTAGGAGGAAAGTACTGTACAGAGAGGTGCGATGACTCGACAAGGCAGGAAAGAACAAGGCCAGCTCTTGACCTCCATGGCAGTGAGCATCCTGCATCTGGAAACAGCTTCCAGCCTCTGTGTCATACCTGGTGTCCAGCGTCCTGCAGACGGGCCAGGCTTGAGTCGTCTGCTGTGTGTTCACAGTAGCCGTTGGGTGTGGAGGGACCCGAGCCCTTCAATTATGGCTGGGGCGTTTGGCTGGATTCCACGTCACATGCGTCCACCAGGAGCCCCTCTGCCACGTATCTGCTGGCTTCCCCCGTCCCTGATCCTCCTCCTGCTTTCAGGATCCGTGGAGTCAGCTCAGGGTGGGTTTTAGATGTGTCTTGAATTATTCTGGAAAATGACCACCAAGGTCTGAAGCTTGCTAAGAGATATTAAATATGAAATATTATTGGTGTTCATTTACTTTTTCTGGAATTTATAGCGAGATATTAACTGGAGGGTCAGATTTGGTCGTTTGCTCCTGTGAGGTCTGCTCAAGCAGGCACTACGTAGAGAAAGCTGCCGTTTTTAAGGGCTGATGGACCCCACAGTGCTCTTTTCCCTCCCAGTAACTTTCACGGAATAACATTATAAAATGCAACGATGTTGTACGTGTAACATTAAATATTAAAATTTAATATGAAAATAGTTGAGAGACATAAGCTAGGTGTTAGAGAACGGAGCTGTTCTGAGAACTGGGCAGTCAGCTCTCGCCACGTTCATGGTCACACGAAAGAAGGATGGACGCGGCTCACAGTGTGCTACAGGTGGTTTTAAAGAGAAACACACGCTCACGACACACCTAGAATTACTTTAAAACTTTGTATTGCTGCATCATAAATTCTGTAGACCAATTACATTGTATACTCTATACATATTTGCTCAATATTCAAGACAGACACGTTTGCCTGTGGCTCCATGCAAATTCTTAGGAATACGCTATATTTATAGATGTTCCATTTTTTCCCCAGCAACCGAAACCAACAAATATAACTTTAAAACTAATATTAAGGGAAGAAAAATATGGCTTTCATATTGAACTGTTTCCTTTAAAAGCAGCAATAATTTCTTTATATTTGTAAAATTATTAAAACCCAGGAAGAAATGAATGGCCTCACCATGTGCTTTGTGCTTTTGTGATGCAGAAATGCTGTAAAAACAAGATTGCAGGGGAAGGCATTGAGGGGCAGGTCCTTACTCAGGCTCCGGGTGGGTGGTGCTGGCGCTGTAACCGCTCATCTGCAGGAGAGCCTCTGCTGTCATTCCCTCTCTGTTTGGGTTCCACAGCTCCCCGGCTACCCTCCCCACATTCTTACCTGAAACTGAGCTCTTCCATGAGCCCCTTGTTGGTGCTCAACCAAAGCCTCGTCCCTCATCTGTCAGGGAAGGTTTACGAGGGTTGAATGGAGAGGGTGCTCATTCTCGCCACCCCACCTCTTCCTCACCCACCTCCAGCCCCAGGACCGGAGTTTGCTGGACACGCATCTCCCATCAGAGCTGTTAGTCTGACATCCCAGGAACCTGGCTTCCTTTGTGACACGTAGTTTCACAACAGAGAAGCGAGTATGGAAAAGAACAGGACATTCTCAAAGGAAGTATGAAGGCCAGTCAGCCCCGAGCAGCCACGATTCCCGCTCTACGTGGAGTGGTCTCCTCCACCTCATCAGTCCCCGGGTCAGACGACTCTCCCTGGGGCCTCCTCAGAGTCTTCCTTCCCTTCCCCCGCTGACAGCCGCCCCTGGTCGCAGCTCTTATCACCGCCTAACTCTTCTCCCCACCCCCACTGGATCCCTGTAATTCCACCATTATATGAATGTTCTGCAATGTGCGTTGTAATATCTTTACATTCATGCACATTTGCACTAATTAATTCGCAGTCGTGTCCCTCCCTGGAACATCAAAGCTTCAGTTGTTCACTGCTCCCCACGGAACCTTGACCCTGGCCCAGCTGGTCTTTGCACATTCCCTCTTTCTGCTCTACTTCTCTGTGGAGCCTGTTGTCCACTTGCCGGGCTCTGAAAATGCCTTTCCCCACACGCCCGTGCTTGGTGTGTTTCCAGGATGGAATGCCACCTTCCGTCTACCTGTTCAAAGTCTGCCCATCCCTTAAGGACCGATTCCAGGAGAGGTGAAGAGGATCTCAGAGAAGGGAGGAGAGATGGAGGGCTGTGTCGTTCCAAGGATAGGGTCTCAGTATCACAGCAGATATGGTGTTCTGTCCCAGCCCAGGCTTCCATCAGGGTTTAAAGATGCTGATGGTATGAGAGCTCTGACCCTGCACAACACGTGGAAATTACCAGGAGGCAGATTATAGCTCCATTGATGGGATAGCTTCCCGACACTGTCCCCTTCTCTCTGCACGGCCCTGGCAGGCGTGGAGCCGTGGAATGACCACATGTTACATATGCTGGAGGGGGAGTGTCCAGTCCCCTGGTTGTGTATCTCAGCTTCTTGTGTCCACCTAGATTGTCACTTGTGGCGGCAGGTGAGGATACAATTCTCTCTTATCTCTGACCCCCGTAGGAGGTTTTCGTTAGGTGCAGGCGGACAGAAGTACTGTGATAAACTGAGACGACTCCTGGGGCCGGGAGCCTTGATAAGCGTGCAGTCAAATGCAGGTGTATCAATAAAAAATAATCAGGGGCTGGCCCCGTGGCCAAGTGGTTGAGTTCGCGCGCTCCGCTGCAGGCGGCCCAGTGTTTCGTTGGTTCGAATCCTGGGCGCGGACATGGCACTGCTCATCGGGCCACGCTGAGGCAGCGTCCCGTATGCCACACCTGGAGGGACCCACAACGAAGAGTATGCAACTATGTACTGGGGGGCTTTGGGGAGAAAAAGGAAAAAATAAAATCTTTTTTAAAAAAAATAACCTATCATAAGAATCAAATTTCTTTAGATCAAAAAACATTGTAAACAAAATTAAAAGGCAGAAACACATCAGGAAAAATACTTGCAACATTTTGACGCAGAGATTTTAATATAGGAAAAAATATCTGAAATCAATATAGTACATATAAGTTAACATTCCTAGAGGGAAAAAAATCAACAAAAGAAAGAATAGGTATTTCACAAAGTACAAACTCAATAAGCACAATAAAGAATGCCGGTATTACCAGGAATGAAGTAAGTGGAAATTGAAAAAACACAAAGTCTTCTTTCTACTTCTATCGTTATTTTTTTTTTTTTAATGACAATGGCCATCACTATTTATGAGATGGCAAATAGATGGAGCCTTCTGGGGAACGATTATTTATCAGAAGCCTTAAAAATGTTCATTTGCTTTGACCTAAAAATTCTAGTTCTAGAAATTTACTGTAAAGGATGTTCTATCAGCATCAAAAGTTGGAAACTAGCTAATGCCCAAGAGTGGTAGATTATTTAAGTAAAAGAAAATAGTCATGCAGTGAAATACTATGCAGCCACCAGGGTGATGTTGCAGAAGAATGTGGAATGGATGGAAGCAGGCACAGACTGTCCTGAGTGGGTGCATCATGACAGTGTGGTCACGTGTGTGAGAACGCCTGTGGTACAGGCAGAGAGAGCCTGTGCTGACACCCCGAGGGTCTAAATCGTGATCATTTGTTCACAAGCAAGTCGAGCAACGTGTCGGGTACACTGGCCTCCAAGGACCCGTGGGATGGGACTTCAACAGCCGCCTCATTCAGATGTTCCTATTACTTCTCCCTTTCTACCCCCCAAGCCCCCCAAAACCCACCTGTACCCCCCTTGATGGCAGGGACAATGCCATCGGTCACTGTGGCCTGATGCTGTGCTGTGCTGCTTGAACAGGGCAGCCCCACTGGAAGTCCTGTTGCCTCCACCACCATGGCTTGCTCACCACCCACCCACATCTCTGCAGCCTCTCCCAGGAGGCTCCCTGCAGACGCTTCCATGGCAGGACCAGCCCCAGGGACGCATCGCTCAGAAATGCACCCGCTGTCACTCGTCCTACTTTGTAGCTGACGCAGGCGTGTTATCCACTTGCCTCAGAGGCACAGTGCAGTGTTTACATCCAGGAACAAACTGTGCAGGGATGGCCGAGCCCAGGGAAAAAGAGGAAAGAGAAGACAGCCCGCGAGGTGTCAGAGCTGTGGACATCAGCGAATGATGACAGTACAAGGAGAGAGTAAATATAATATAATATAATCACATCCAAAGGCCGCAACAGTGAAAAAGCACCTGCATGTTTTAGAGTCTGCGCACCTGACCTCAGTGGAGCTTGGGTTGAGGTCTCCAGGTGGTTCTGCCCTGAGCTGTTCAAGCTTACGACCTGCCCAGTCAGTGCGGAGCCAGCAAGCACCTCTGGGGTCTCTCTACGTGTCGCCTGGGGCGGATACTCCCCGAGATGGAGAAGAGATGAGTGCCGTCACCAGAATGCTAACCCTTCCCAGGAGGAGGTTCACACAGAAGTAGCAGAGACTACAAAACAAGGGAGGGAAGGAAGCACACATGCTCAAACACATGCGCTCACACATGCACGCTCAGACTGAGGAATTCAGCAAGCGTGCGTGAGTGCCCTCTCTGAACCAGGTCCTTCTTTAAGTGCTGGCGATCCATCGGTGGACATTCTGGACAGCCCTGTTCCATGGAGCTGATATTCTGGTGGGGGGTGGAGGGGACCATAGTAAATGAGGTGTTATGAGTATGTCGAAGGTAACGGATACTGAGGAATTGCATGGGGTAGTTAGGACAGGTGTCATCAAAGCAGCCATTTGCCAAGGACAAGGACGTGGAGGAGACGAGAGATCCAGCAGGTGGATGGGCGTGGCTATCGATGTGTTCAGGCTGGTGTGGCTGGAGCGGGTGAACAGAGTGTGAATAAACAGGGATGCGGTGAGGGTGGACGGGTTCAGGCTATGGAGCTCCGTGCAGAACTTTGACTTTCACTTGCTAGGGACATAGAGGACAGGGAAACATTGCGATCTGCTTGTGTTCTAAAAGGACGGCTCCAGGGCTCCCGGCCGAGGGTCGACTGCGGGCAGCCAGGCTGGGAGCCACCAGACCAGAGGGGCCTGGGAGCCAACCCAAAATGAAGAAGGTTCATTTTCCAGACAGTTTCGAGATGGACCCAGCAGGGAGGGAGAGAGCAAAGAGTCCGTGATTCCTGGGAGATAGGTGTAAGCCGGGGAGGGGTGGAGCTGGGCTTCTCTGCAGTTCCTGGAGAGAAATCAGAGTTCAAGTGCAGATCTGTCGTGTGTGGAAGTTTACAGACATCCACGTGGCGTTGGCCAGGAGGCAGTGGAACGTGTGTGTCTGAGCCCCTGCAGTGCGCTCTGCCCCGAGGTCTCCAGCATCTGGGTCACACAAGCTGGGAGACGGAAGAAGATCACGCCGGCTGAGTGGACGAAGGACAGAAACTGGGGCCTCTCCTCCTTAAGAGGTCAGGAAGAAGAGGCTGAGGAGTGGCTCCCGGTGAAGCAGCAGGGCGAGGGTCAGGTGGGGGCAGGGGAGCAGGTGCTGGGGGTTCCTGGGCGAGGGGAAGGCGGGACACTGGGTAGCGAGGCTGCTTTCTGGGAGCCTTGTGGCCCGGCAGAGAATGTACAGGGAAGCCAGAGGGCCGGGCATGGCTCCCGGCTGTCCGTGCCCACAGCTGGTGCAGGCGCTGGTGGTGGACACTACGTAGTCTTCAGGCCTCCTTGTCAGGGTGTCAGAGTGGCCTGGGTGGTCTTCCGTTTATGTGATCCCCTTCAGGGTCGTTGACTAAATGCTCCCGTCTGCTGGTTCCTTCCTCCAGAGGGAGGGGGGCAGAGACCACTGTCCAACTCGAAGCCCCAGGACCACAGAGCCAGCTCCAGCCACGTGTGCCTCTGCCGTTCTCTCGACGGCAATGCACAGGGTCTCAGGCCCACGAGGTGTGCATCACGGCCGCCCCTGTTCCTGCTCGGTCCAGAGGTGGAGGCTGGTTTTCCTCGCAGCTTCTGAGTTAATTGTCTCCCGACCTTGTTCCCTTGCAAGCTGGCACGTGTGTTGTGTAGACCCACCAGACATGGGAACGTCTTATCAGCCACATGTGTTCCAGATACATAGGCTGTGTCTACAAGGGAGGCGGGTGATTACAACAGAAAAGTCACCAAGTCAAACTGTCACCCTGAGAACAGGATGGAGATTGTCTATGCTCCTCTCCCTTCAGCCTCCGTGTGGCCACCTGTGCTGGGGCCAGACCCAGGTTAACCCTATTAATGGAACAGAGGAGTTAAAATGGCTGTTGCTGGAACCACCCTTGGGGACTCAGTAAGCAAGATTAATGACCGTGATTCCACCAGTGCCAAACGCAGCCGCTGCCCTCCCCGAGTGACTGTCCTGCAACGAGCCGGCTGCTGAAGGACGGCGGGACCCCGTTCTCTCCGTCAGCGTTTCGTGGATCAAATCCCCCCAGAAAAGACTTGGGAGCATTGAGCCCTGACCCTAACTCATAGTTTTCACTTCAGATTACATTTAAAGGACAAGGATTTATCTTTCTTAACAATTTATGAAAATGAAACCAAAGGGAAATCTATGTGTTGCCTTTAGAAATCATCTTTGTCTCCGTAGGTTTTTTCCTTTTGTTGCCAGGATTAATTTTAACGCACAGCCCTGTAGACAGCTGTCTGATGCTGCGAGGTGTATAAACATTTCTCCAGCTTCTTTGAGGTTGTCGTTGTTTTAGGTGAATGCTATTTGATGAATTGTTATTTGGCTGATATTCTTGACTGTAGTTGAAACAGAATCCGAACTCGGTCCAGGGGCTCACCTGTCTGTGACTGATAGATTTCTCCGTTTAATCAATATGTGTTCAGCATCTTCTCTGTGCGCGCCATCCACTCTCCTTCAAGCAGCAACTGAGCTACACAAAAGAAAACTGCGAGTTAGTTGGCGATGCGGTTTGTACAAAAATATCTAATGCAAGACACGAGTTCTTCCAGAATTTGCCTCGTTTAACAAAGTTCTTAAGTGAAAAGTGCATGTATTATTTCAAGGAGAAATTTCTTTCTTAAAACATGAGTGTGGAGGTAGAGTCTGGAGGCGGGTAACGTTACTTCTGCTTTATTGGAGATTTCCTGTTCCTCCTGTTGACCTGATGCTCACTCTGTTCTCTGCCTTGTTGGACAGTGTCGGAAAGTGCCTGTGGAGGGAGGAGGGGCCGGTTCACCTCCCCGTAAGTGGACGCATTGAGTCTCCCACGGTTGACGTTTGGGGAGGATGAAGGAGAAGATTTGGGATTTGGGCGTTAGACCCACCTGCAGCAGACTGTGCCTGTTGACCATGCTCAGTTATCCGAGGACCAGTCTGGGGACCGGCCAGGAGGCCAGGCAGCAGCTATGTGTGAGAAAGCCCCGCGCGGGGGACACGTGCGTCTCCTCGTTGTGGGGACTGCAGAGTCCTCGGCGCCTCCGCTCTGGGCCGGGGGAGATAAAGGGGGTCAAGTCCTTATTTTAAGGAGGTGACCTGGGTTTGGACCCCGACCTTGCCGTTACGTGAATGACCTCAGGCGAGTCACAGCACGGCTCTGAGCTTGCATTCTCATAGCACAGGTGCAGACGGAAATTCTCCTTCAGCAAATTCTGAACAAAGGGACGTGAGGTGCCCCGTGCAGCATCCACACTCGGGCCACTCCGTCAGAGCTCATTTATCCCTCCTTTTCCCCCAAACTGTGGCCTGATTCCCTTAAGCCGGGGTTTCCACACTAATGACGGATCCTGAATCTCTGTCCTACAGTCACCATTGGGGCGGATCGAGAGTCTCTCCTTAACGTCAGCCTTAGCATGACCCCTGCCATCAGCTTTCTGGGAAATATCTTACAACTTCGCTGCCCAACGCTGAAATAATTCAATCTCTTTTCCTCTCATTTGTCTTTTCATTCATGACACTAAAACCTTAGGGTTTTTTTTTTAAAGACTGACATCTGAGCTAACATCTGTTGCCAATCTACTTCTTTTCCTCCCCATAGCCCCTCCGTACATAGTTGTATATTCTAGTTTTGGGTCCTTCTAGTTGTGGCATGTGGGACGCCGCCTCAACGTGGCCTGATGAGTGGTGCCATGTCCACACCCAGGATCCTAACCGGCAAAACCCTGGGCCATGGAAGCAGAGCGAGCGAGCTTAACCACTCAGCCACAGGCCGGCCCCTAAAACCTTAGTTTTGAGCAACAGCACTGACTGCTAATAATATTCATTGTAGGTTAAGAAGCGTGACCTCATGGCTTTCTGAACTTCCCTTCGGTCATTTAGCACAAAATTGCAAAGCATGTAACTAGTTTCCCTTGTCTTTTTCCCTTTCCTTCTCATTTTGCAAATCTCTCTTCATCACACTATCCTTTTGCAGTTAGAGGTGGCAACCTGGAAGGCTGCAGGGGCCTGGCAGGCGGCCTGTGGGATGCTGGGTGGCCGGAACCCTGCAGGCTGGCGCACACGCCATCTAGGAGGGACCTGCTGCCCCACCACGCTACTGGATCCTCTGAGCTTTATAGAGAAGCCCCAAATCTGGTTTCTGTCTGAAATCTCCTCATTTTTAGATGTTCACAAGTAATTCATTTAAAATTAAAAAAAAAAAACTACCGTGTGGGCCAAACGGAATCCGTCTGCAGGTAGAGTTGGCTGCTGGCCCGCACATTTTCATCACCTCTTACAGGAAAGGAAGTGAGATTCAAATGGAAGTGCAGGCGTGCGTGGGAGCAGTGAGAAAGACCGTGCACCCTCCTCTGGACACTGTGACTCTGGTCCCTCTCGGCCACCGTCTCTGAACCCACAGATGCAGGAATGATGCAGGACGAGCAGCCCCTCCCAGAAACTGTCCAGACGTTTCTCCCTCAACTGCTCAGCGACACCTCCTCTCACAGAAGGAAACAATAATGGGAGATTTCAGTGGGTTTTACTCCAGGGGGTTGTGGGATTAAGGGCATTTCCTGAAGAACTTGGCTTTCTCCGTCCTCTGCCCGTCCCTGGAGAAGGAGCCGTGTGCGTCCCCAGGGGCCTGGCTCCCGGGCCACCGGGC
This sequence comes from Equus asinus, assembly GCF_041296235.1. Taxonomy (NCBI): domain Eukaryota; kingdom Metazoa; phylum Chordata; class Mammalia; order Perissodactyla; family Equidae; genus Equus; species Equus asinus. The sequence goes on along the minus strand of NC_091816.1, from coordinate 38,072,342 downwards.
AGCGGGCAGGCTTCCCTGAGCTGGACCTCCTCGTCTGTGGAACAGTCGTGACCCTGCCCCTAGGGTTGTTCAGTGGGTTACAGGATGCGTTCCGTGGAAGCAAACCTTGCATGAGGCAGAGCTAGACGGACGAGGAGGCCTTTGTGCGGCAGCAGCTCTGCTGAGACAAGGGGGGGCATCTGAGAACCATGTTTGTTGGTGGGCTTTACCCAAAGGAACATGGAGCCCTCTCTTGTCTTCATGACGGGGGTCGTTTTCCAACCCGGGGTCAGGGGGGTGCCCACCGAAGTCAGGCTCCCCGCCTCCCCCAGAGACTGGGAGGGGGGCTTCCTCTCCCTGGACCCCTGGACGGTGATGTTTCCGAGGGGTGGCTCCTGGGTCCTTGAGAAAGACAGTCCTGGGGGCAAGAGTGGCAGGAGGCTTCCAAAAAGACTCACCTCCATCTCAGAGGGGCAGAGAGAGGGTGGGCCATGACCGGTTTCTAAAGGAAATGCCCTAAGAGAAGGGAGTCAGGGAGAAGGGTCCAGGGAATGCTGTCCACGGGTCAGGGCTGAGGGGAACGCCAAGGCCGTGCTGGTCCCTTCCGTCCGGTCCACAACCTGAAGGCTGGTGGATGACACCCCTCGCTGTCCCAGCGCATGGAGCTCCGTGGACACGGCGGAGGCCTGCTCCTTCATTCGGGCGCTGAGCCCTGGAGAGGACCCCGAGGTGAGAGAGACCACGTGCACGTGCCCGGGGGTCCTGGGATGTCGGGAGACACAGACAGCACATGGAGAAGTCACAGGCAGCTCGTCCATGCCCTGCACCTCTGCAGGGCTTGTCGCTCCCTCCTGTGGGTCAGGAAGGGTGACCTGAGCTCCCTGTGAACCACGTGCTTCCCTCGTTAGGAAGGAGAAAGCACACATCATCAAGCAGGCGCTCCCTGGAGCTCAGGGCTGCTCCTTCAGGAAGCTCGCTCCCCAGATGAAATAATTCTTGTTGAACCAAGAGCTGCTACCTGAACGTCCTCCAGATATGAATGGCATTGACCTGTCTCGGAAGCCAAGTATGCCAGCACTCAGAGACAAGCACAATCAATCTGGGGTCACCGCAGACAGAGCCTGCACCGCCCATCTCCCCAGGACGGGGCCCGGGCAGGGGGAGCGCCGTGGAAGGGCGTCCGGGACAGGAGTGCGCTCTGCATCAGTGTGAGTGGGACCTGGGGGCTCAGATAGAGATGTCGTGTCCCTTCCTTTCACTGCCCAGAATAAATGTTTGCCCAGGAGGCAATGCAGGTGGCAGCAAGGGCCACACGTGCCGCAGCTGAGGGATGAGTGCCATGCGTCTGTGCGCTAGAGAAATCGCTCCACGGCGTTTGTCCTTGTAGAAGCCGTGCCCTCGCCGGGCTGTCAGAGCCGCTCGCTGCCACAGAGGCTCCAGCTCCGTAAATTTACAGCCGCCTCGGGGCTGCTCTGACTTACAGCCGAGCACCCAGACCTTCAGGCCCTACGCCGTGAATTCAGGGAGCCTCAGTGCTTGAAGGTGTCCTGTTTCTTTTCCTCTTTCTCTCTTTTCCTCTCTTTGTAAGATGAATTCTAATGGGTCGTTTTCTGAATTGTCAATATTCTTGTTTATTTCTTCATAAAATAAATATTTATTACCTAATTTTTACCAGACTCAGTGCCAAGGGCTAGAGACGTAGAGTAATAGGACTTGTGTCCTGTCCTCAAGAAATTCACAGTCTAGCAAGGGATGCGCCTCCAGTGACTGGTCATCGTTCTTCTTGAAGGACGTATTGTGATAGAACTAAGCCCGTTGTGTCTGGAGGTAAAGAGAACGGACGTTGGACCCAGCCCGAAGGAGGGGCAGTCCAGGAAGGCTTTCTGGAGGAGGTGGTGCCTGAGCTGAGGCTTCAGCCATGAAGGGGGAGGGCCAGCGTAAAGAGCAGAGGTATGTGGGGAGGGGCAGAGGTGCTCCAGGGAGAGGACTGTGCAGGAGCAGCGCCTCTGAGCAGGAAGCCTGATGGTGTTGGCAGGGAGTCAGAACCCACTTGACGCAGCCTGACGTGATGGGAGAGGGGGTGGTGAGAAGACTCAGGGCACCGAGAAGCTGAAGAGCAGGCGGTCACCCCTGGGGTCTACGTTTTCCAAAGCGTTCTTGCAGGTGCCTTTGCTCAGAATAAGAACCAAATAATGAGGTCGGTGTTAAGTGCGTTTTTGAGAGCTACGAGTCATTCTACAGTAAAGAACTGGCTGCATTTGCATAATTTAATCCACACACACACTTACTTGACCATGGAGCCCAGCTGCCAGTGGGATATATTAACTGCAACTCACATTTTGAGAAACAGCTTCTCTAAGGAACGAGGGGGTGGTTGTTGAACCAAAATGTGAGGATTCTGACCGCTGCGTGGTTATCGTCTCTGAGACTCACTCGATAATGTCGTGCAGAATATGTCAACCCCAAATTCCCCTCTAGGAATTGAAGTCTAAAGACTATTCTTTTGGACCCCAAACCTCTTGAAGAATTGGGTGAGAATGTGTTACTGTCTGTGGGAGAATTCACAGATGAGCGTGCACACAAACTTCAGCTCACGTGCTGTGGGCTCCGGGAGCCCAGCCCGGGTGGAAATCCTGAGCTTCAGACCCGCTCTGCCAGGGGCAACAAAAGAAAGTGGAAGCGTCTTCCACCCTCCAGGGCTGTGCTCATCTTCCACATAGTTAGGAAGGGCTCACACATCGCTGATGGAAAGCATTTGGAAGGTGGTTTTGGTCCCTGTGCTTGGAACCCATGCTCTATCGCAGTCTTGTAGCCAAGAGCATTCAATGCACGTCTCCTTGAACACTGCTTTTTGAAAAAGATATGTGCTGTTTATGTGCATTCTTGACTGTGATTCAGAAAATTGTTGTGTGGTATTTGCGACGTATCTGTATTAAATGTCAAGTTAGTTGGCCTTTGTCTAGATGTAAATTATATATAAACTGTTAGGAGAGGAAAGATGGGGCGGAAAAGCCAGATGCACACTCTTTGTGTGTCCTGATGCACCCTAGGATCTTCCGTGAAGGATATGAGTGGCTGCAGCCCTTGAGCATCCCACTGCACGCTGCGCCCCAGGGCTGGTGCAGTGGGGGAGAGGGGAGTGTTTATTGTTTTGTATTGATATTGACTTTCCCTCACTCCCTAATGAGCAGACAGATCACCGCGGACTCTGGTGAAATTGCAGGTTCTGATTCCGCAGGTTTGGGGTGGGGCCGGAGTTTCTGGCAAGCTCCAGGTCCTGCAGGGCTGCAGGTCTGTGGGCCACAGGGTGCGCTGTGAGCTCTGAGATGCCTCCTCCTTAAACCCCACGCTCTCTCGTGCCGTTCTCTGTGAACAGTCAAGAACCATGGAGAGACTTGTTGGGGTAAGTGTTTATGGAAGATGTTGACTCTGGCCCCCCCGTAGGGTAAACATGGCCCTTTTTTTGGAGGATTAATGATTGCAAATAGATAAAGGCAAAGTCTTTTGAGGTGACTGAGGTGTTTATTAGCCTGTTTGTCTTTCTTGTAAGTTTAAATATGTATATTTTTAATATTGGGTAAACCACATGGTAAGCTATGGAGTTGAGTTATTGGGTGATTCCAAAAAATAGTCGCGGCAGCCTGTGCCGGCCCATCGAACCCTGAGGACTCCCCCGTTCCTTGTGTGCATCCCTCCAGTAAAAAGGTGCATTGCCCTTCGTGGCTCCATGTGACCGATCCCTTTAATATGGCCTCTACAGAGGTTTTATGCACCCATTTCCCAAATCCTGGCCATTGACCACGTCCCAGGAGCTGTGCGGAACACTGGGCCACATGGACACGGCCCCCAGGATGGCAGCTCCTGGACCCGCAGCCCCTGCCTGCACGGAGCCTGCGATCCCAGGCAGAGTGCGGAAGGCTGGTCGGTGATGTTAGAATTCCACCATCCATCAGCAGTCGGTGTAGCGTTTCATCAGGGTGCTCCAGTTTGGTGCATTAGTTTGCTCAAGCTGCTGTAAGAAAATGCCGCAGCCTAGGTGGCTTCACAAACAGACATTTACTTCTCACAGCTCCGGAGGCTGGAAGTCTGGGATCGAGGTGTCAGGAGGGCTGGTTCCTCCTGGGGCCTCTCTCCTTGGCGTGCAGATGCCGTCTCCTTCCTGTGTCCTCACATGGTCGTCCCTCTGGGTGCGTCTGTGTTCTCATCTCCTCTTCTTATAAGGACCCCAGTCCTATTGGGTCAGGGCCACCCTACAACCTCACTGTACATTAATCCCCTCTTTAAAGGCCCGTCTCCAAGCACAGTCACACTCAGGTGCTGAGGGCTGGGGCTTCCATGCGTGAATTTTGGGGGGACACAGTTCAGCCCATCACTGTTGGTTCTGCACCACAAAAGTGCCACTGTGTCTTTTCTTTCCCCTACTTTATGTTTTTCCTTTTATTTCATTTGGCATCAAATTTAAATTCCAGAAGTGCCTGCATGCCAAAGGGCCTTATCCTGCTGATGCATCTTCTTAGGAGGAATGCGTGGAACGCCTTGTTCTCTTATCTAAATGTTACCCTTCCCTCGGCTGGTTCCCATCTCCCTGCCATTATAAGGCCTTTCCCAGTTTATCCTGGGCCGCACCAAGTCCTGCATGCCCTGAACGTTTTAACACTTGGCGCCCAAGGGAATCACGTGGCAGTGATATAGGAAAGTACCTGGGCTATCCAGACGTCTTCAAGTGTCCACAGCAGACACTTGGAGGAGGTTCCAGACTCGACCTGGCAGGCGACGCTGTCCCTAAGGCCACAGGCCCTGTGCACACAGGCGTGCGCTTGATGCACAGTGTCCACTTAACCCTGTTAACTGAGTGGCTCCCTCAGGGCACCACACCACAAGCACGGGGGATGCCGTGCCCAGGAGAAGGGGAGGGTCTGACCGCCTGGTGGCATCTGTGAAGGCTCAGTCTGTCCTTCCCAGAGTGAAGAAGAGTGAAAGAAGCAAACAAGATGGAGCTGAAATAATGAAGCAAAGTGGAAAAGAGAAAAGTCCACGTGCACATCGGAGATGGGAAACAGTGGCCGAGGGGCGACAGAACGGACGGCATGTGGGGACTTTGGGGATCCCGAGCGCTGGGAATGGAAGGGCATCTTGAAGCTTTCCCTGTCCAGTTTCTCTCAGGTTCATCAGTTCGATGACACGCTTTCCAGACCTGGTCCAGCCCTTGGCCGTCTCCACGGTGCCAACACGGTCCAAGAGCGGCCGCTGTGCCACTGTCTTTGGACTCTTCCTGTGGGTGGACAGCTCTCCCCGCTGTAGACACCTGACCTTCCCCTCATAATGTCCACCCGGTTCTTAGTACCACCCTGCAGAGCCGTAGATGGCAGGTTCAGTCCCCCTTCCAGACAGCAGACGAGGCAGTTAGGCGAGCCCGGCCCTAACTGGTCCTCGGAGAGTCCCTGAAGGTCAACAAGGTCGTGCGGTCACTCCAGCCAAACACTGCACTCACAGGCTGGTGGGCCTCCCACCCCGTCACCGTCCTCTCCACCCATCTGGCCTCGACGAGTCCTCCTCCCGATAGATCTCACTCTATACGCCCGCAAAACGAACCGGGAGTGGGACGAGGAATTCTGCCTCTCCTTTACCTTCTGTTAGCATCAGACTCTCTCTACTCAAGTAATAAGCCACGTGTTTATTCCTGTTTCCTTTACTTAAAATAAAAACGGTGAAGAATAAATTTAAGGAGGAGCAGCACTCTTCTGTCGCCTGCGGTAGCTGCAGTTGGAGGGAAAGCAGAGAGCGATGGTGTCAAGTGAGGAACGTGATGGCATCAACGGAGGAACGGGCCGGCTGACGCACGTCCCCCCTGGGGTTGTTCCCACAAACACCTCGTCCTCGGCCATTTCTCTTCTTCTCCTTTGCCGGCACCGCAGACCGCAGCCCCCACGCTCTGCCAGCACCAGTGGTTTGGCCTCAGGCTAGTCCTGAAGTCCTGTCTTCTTCAGTTTCCCCATCTTTAAAATGGGGATGAGATGAGTAACCCAGGACGTAGGGCTGTTCTGAGGATTAAGTAGATGGCCTGTTAACAGCACTTTACGTCAGCTACTTCTACCAGCATGATCATTGCGATAGTTGTCATCTGATGTAAAATTGGTTTGCGTACCATCTTATTTTGTTCCTCTATTTGTTTCATGTGCATTTCCTTTCGCCCTAGTACTCATGTCAGCGCCTTGACGGAGAAGGAAGCTGTATTTCTCTTTTGCTCTCCGCCCGGTACCCAGAGGCAGTGCCTGCACCTAACAGGCAATCTTAGCTAGGTATTGAGTGGAACTAACATAATATTCTCTTTTGCAATAAACCTTTAATGGGACCCATATTTGTGGCTATTTGTCTCCTTTCTGTTGTGGACCTGAAATGCTGCTTGGGTCCTGTGTCCAGTTTGCACACCCGAGATGAGCCTCGGTGCCCCTGTCAGCCTGACCAAAGTTGGGGCGTTTGCTGGACTTGCGACAAGGAGAACGGGCGGCAAAGATGAAGGGGTTCGGATTAGCGTTCTCCCAAAATCTTCGCTGCCCGGCCACGGAAGGATTAATATTCAGAGGTGGTCTGTGGCTTCCGTGATTGGAAATCTCTTCAGTTGAACTCTATTATTCTCTCACTTCCCGCGGCTCAATTGGAGAAAGAGGAATTTAAAGAGCTTTTGTGTTTTGTGTTTGATGGTAATGAAACTGGATGTTGAAATTTGAGGTGAATAAATCATCACTAACAGGATTTCTCAGGGCTCTACGTGGAAGGAATAGGATTGTGGTCGGAGTGCTTAGCTTGCGTGCCACTGCCAGGTTAGGAAGTGGAAGGGCATATTCATGGTTTTCTCCTATACTCACAGTGCTTTATTTTGCGTCCTGGAATCGTCACATTGACCCTGTGAGGTAGGTTTTGTTCTGTTGTCATTTCTAGACGGGAAACTGAGTCCTGGAGAATCAGAGAGAGAGAGTGGAATGCTCTTTGGAATATGCCACTTAGCTCTGAAAAAAGAAGCAAGGAGAATAGGCAAGAATTTCTTACAAGGACTTGGCGTTTTAATGCTACAAGTAAGCTTAGTGGAGCAGCCTCTTGTCTGTGCAGAAGAGGCGCCGAGACCCCCACTGAGGAAGGGACCTGCCCGGGTGACTGGCCGGCACGTGCTGGAGAGCTCCAGGACCGGCCCTCACCCGCAGCCTTGCTGTCCTTCTTCCCGCACTGCCTCCAGCAGGATGTATTCTGTAGTCCATCCTTTCTGCAATTAAGTATTATCATAACCATCTGATAGGGGTCATTTGCTGTGGGTTTCCTAAATACTTCCGGTGATTGGCATTTTTAAATAATTTTTGTTCAAAATAGAGCTGAAAAAATATAAGCTGCTAAATAGGAAAAGCCACTCTACTGAATCTGACATTTATTCAAACTTCTTTCCTCCCTCCATCCATCCTTTCCTGCCTTCTCTCCTTCCATCCCCCAGATCCGGACTCAGGAAGAGCATCACGTCTTCGTCCTTGTCTGTATCTGTACCTGCATCTATGTATCTATGTCTAAATCTCTACCTACTATGCATGTGTGTATCTATCTTTGTATCTAAATTATATGGATACCATGTGTCAAGTCCCAGAATAGAGGACTTACAAAAGTAATTTTGACTCCATGCAATTTTTCTTTATGCCTACACTTTAGAATGTAAAACCAGGGCAAAACAGAAGAAATTAGAACAAAGAACAATTGTTCTGGGGGTTGCCTTGTTAAAGCAGGAGGGGGGAGGCTTCTCTAAGGAGAAAAAACAAGATGACTTCAAGCAGAGAGAACAGCAAAGACTTAGAGGAAGAAACACCGTGGTGTGTTTGGGAAGCTTCAGGTGGCAGGCGGAGCCTCAGGTGTCAGAGCAAATGGCAGGAATTAAGTGACGGACAAGGAGACTGAAGGCATCACGTGGGCCGACTGTGAAGTCTAAGACTCACCTCTGGGTGAGTGGTTCTCAACCTTCCGTGAGCATCAGACTCTCCAGATGGGCTTTCACAGCACACACTCCAGGTCCCAGCCCAGATCTGATCCGTGGTTCCGGGGTGCGGCCCGAGAATCGGCACATCCGGGAAGTGCCCAGCTGATGCTGCTGCCGGTCCAGGGACCACAGTTTGCAAACCGGCGTTCTAAGCAAGAAGCAGCCGCCAAGGTGTGTTCAGCAGCAGTGATGGGAACAGTTATGCACTTGAAAAAAAATCTGTTTTCAACGTTGAAGGTAAATTTTCCAGAGAGAAACTCTGGGCAGAGGGACTAGTTGGGAAGCTCTTGATCATTCTCTGAATATTTATTGGGTGCCAACTCTGCAGGTGAGCAAAGCGGACGGGGCCCTTCCCTCTCCTGTGGTGGGGAAGACAGACGTCGACAATTCCAGTCTGCATCAGGGCTTCTCAGCTCAGTGTGTTGACACAAGTTACTGCATAATTCTCAGCTGTGGGGCTTCCTGGACGTTGTAGGATGTCTAGCAGCCTCCCTGGCCTCTCCCCATTAGGCACCAGAAGCACTTTGCAGTGACAAACAAATGGCAAGCAATAGGATATACTGGAGTATACGAGGGAGCCATTTGGTGTAAACCTAATTCAGTCTGACCTTGTTTTTCCAAAAGGGCTTAATGTGGCCTTTGAGCATGCATTTATATCTGCTTTAAGCATTTGCTTGTCCCAAAGACAAGAACAAATGGCCTTAAGATGAAGGTGCAACTTCCCCCACGTTGGCATTTCCTTAAGGATAAGCATCTCTACCCAGGCTAGGAACTGATTGCTGTGCTCACCTGTGACCACCCAGCTCACCTTTGACCACCCAGCTCAAGACAACAGACCTGTCACCCTGCTGTGTTCACCGAGACAGCAGACCTACGTGCTGTGTCCATCAATTGCTGTGCCGACAGAGCAGTCTCGCGACTATTGTAAAAGGGACATTTCAATCATATGTGAAACATGCTCTTTGAATGTATATAACCACTCTGTGCACCCCACTTCTTTGGTGCCCCTCCTTCCCTAGGGAAGGAAGGCCAGGCTAAGCTCATCCTCAGATGTGGCTAATAATAAACTCACCCCAGTTTTCATTTATAGAGTGGTTCTGGATTATTTTCGTCGACAGTAGTAAAAGAACAGAGATGTTTGGTGGCTTCCCAAAGTTATGGAGCTGCTGATGGAGAGCTGGTAGTCAGACCCTGACCTCTTCAACTTCAAAGCCAATGATCTGAGTTATTTTGGAGTAAGATGGATGGGTCAGTTGGGGAGGACTGGGGAGGAGAGATGTAAAATTATATTTATTATGTTTTTGGGTTTTTTTTTTAAGGAAGATTAGCCCTGAGCTAACATCTGTGCCCATCTTCCTCTACTTTATACATGGGACGCCTGCCACAGCATGGCTTGCCAAGCGATGCCATGTCCACACCCGGGAACTGAACTGGAGAACCCCGGGCCTCTGAAACAGAACGTGCGCACTTAATCACTGCGCCACCAGGCCGGCCCCTATATTTATTGTTTGTGACTGATTTCTTGTTTATAGTGTTGCTATGAAGACAGTACATTGTGCCGAGTGTTCATAGAGTTAGAATCAACCAAATCAGAATTTATTCCAGTGCAGGAATTCCCTGGTGTGTGTTTCGTTCTTTGGTGTGGAGCTACAGGAGTTTAATTCAAACACTCATGCAAGCTCTTCTGAGTGTGCTGTTCACTGTTTCAGTGAAAGGATCAGGGGTTACAGGTTGACTTATACGGTGATGTTTGCAAAATAAAAGTCTAGTTCCTATTTTAGTTGTCCTTTGGGACCAAACTTGGGTTTGTCCTCATCATTTCTCCTGGAGGTCTGGGGCTCTGAGCCACCAGGAGTGATCCCCGTGACAGCGCTGGTGTCTTGGGAGGTAGTTTGCACACAGGGCACGGTGCATCTCTAAGAATAAAATGTGGTTTGGTCATTTGAATGTTTACATTTACTTCTATTTGACTGAGCCATCAAGCAGTCTGAGTATATCCCACGGGGCTCATGAGGTAATGAAAGCAATGTGTGGGGGGAGCTGGGACGGTTCCTGTGCCTCTGGAGAGGTCTGTGCCTTGACAGGTCTGCTGGTTATATGATGCTGGACTCAGGGCACCTGCAGCTTGAGCCTCCCGGGCTTCCCGCCTGGCAGGGCAGAGCATCCATGGTCTTAGGGCTGGGCAGGGGCTTGTCTGTGGCAACCCAAGTGGGGGACCGGGTGCAACCTGCATATCAGTAGCGGGTCTGTGCTTCCTATGGGGTCACAGCTGCCCGCAGAAGGCAGCAGAGGCAGGTCATTCCACTTACCAGGATGCAGCTTCTCTCAATATTTAGTGATGTTATTTGTTATAAACTGAACGTTTCTGTTCCGCCCAGATTCGTATGTTGCAGGCCCTAACCCTAAGGTGATGGTGTTGGGAGGGGGGCCTTTGGGGTGGTTAGGTCATGAGGGTGGGGCCCCATGATGGGATTAGTGTCCTTGTAAGAGTCACGGTGAGCAGTCCGCAGCCTGCGACCCAGAGGAGGTCCTCGCCAGAGCCAGACCTCGGGGGCCCCTCACCCTGGACTTCCAGCCTCCAGAACTGTTGCTGTAAGCTTCTGCTGGTTGTGCTGCCCGATATGAGGTATTCTGTTCCAGCGGCCTGAAGGGACTGAGACCGCATTTCCCAGGCAAGAGGGCCTCCCGTTCGCTGTCTTCATCCAGACCTCGGCTCCTCCGCCGGCTACTGCTTCAAGTCCTCCGTCCAGGGGGCGGCCACGGATGAGGAGTTCATCCGCTCCGGCCCCCTGACAGCTCCCAGCGCCGCCTCGCCTTCCAGTCTCCACTGTACAGACCAGGGCTCCTTCCAGAAGCTCGGCTCCGTGTGCAGACCCCCCGTTGCTCATGGGGAGGGTCGTGTGTGTGTGATAGAGGCGCAAAGTTTCAAACAACAGACAAGTCACTGTGCACCAGGAGTGACGGCAATGGGCATCTCCATTTGGTAAAATCACTCCCGTCGGAAGGTCCAGGTTTCTCCTCATCTCAACCAAGAGCTCACAGAACGGGGCCTGAGGTGGAAGATGCAGGCTGGGAGTGTTTACGGCAGACGGCAGTGACCAGGCTGGGCAACTTCCCAGAGTTGTCACCTCACGGATGACCAGCGCTGCCTCCAGACCCAGGACGTCCGTCTTACTCCCCGAGCACGCACATTCGTCCAGGTGGGTGAACGAGCAGGGCTGGGCTCTCCTGTCGAAGGCGGACTGGTATTCTTGGGCCAAATCCTATTTTTCCCCATTTTAGGACAACCAAGCCAGAAGTTACAAGTCACTGAGATCCGTGGGACTTTCGAATGTTTCTGTTTGCTCCCATTTACGTATCCAAGAACATCGGGGAAGTATTTGTTCTTACTGCGCTTAATGGTGTCTCTGAAAATTAAGAATTCTTCCCACCGTGTAGCCGTGTCGCTGAGAGAATATTTGGGTGCACTGATCTGAACTCTAAGTCCACCTCTGAGCTGTTCTGATTCTGTAATTGTTCGTCTTGTTTGACTTCATTAGTTTTACTTTGTGTTATCAAAACATTAAGGTGTGAAAGGGGTGGTCAGTTTGTGAGATCCCTGCAGTCTACTTGGTTCTCTAATTCGATAGCCCGGCGGAGGGGATGGCTTGAGGACCTGCCACTCAGTAGAAACACACCCTGGGGATTGCGTCCTGAGTGCCCAGCACTACGTTGGGACACTGTCTTCTCTGACATGTTTATTTTATGAACGGGGACCTGAAGCCCGAAGTGGCCACCGGGGCCATCACTCCCCTCTGTGAATCTCATGATGCTCCAGAAAATAAGATTCAGAAATTCACTTTGCCCAGATAGCCAAATCCAGCCCAGACCTCCTAAACTCAGAGTCAGTGTTTTTCAAACGAGATGGATGTCGCCACAAAGGGAATTTGAGGAATGTGGTTACGCCTGAGTCAGTTGGGGACACCCAGGCTTCGGTGACAGACCACTGCAGGACTGTTTCTGTCCTGCAGACGTGGCAGCGTGCGGGCTTCTGCACAGGCCGCCCGGCTCTCCGTGCCTCATCTTCTCCCTCCGGCAGCCGGCTCTTTGGAGCTGCGCTTCCTCCAGACAGAGTCAGTCATGAGGCCATGTGGGGAGGAGCACCTCCTGTGACAAGCCCTCCAGGTGTGGCTGCCCTCACTGTCCACAGGTGAATCACCCTGGACGTGGGGCTGCCCCGGACGCCTCAGAACTCAGCTCTGACTGTGCGAGAAGCATGGCCGGTGACCTCAATGTGCCTTCCCCGGAAGAGACGCCCAGTTAGAAGCTGCCCTTGTGCTGCTGACAGACGGGAGCAGCAACATGGACTGCCGAGGGGCGGGTGGAGCTGGGCGGTGGATGGTCTATGGCTGCCGCGACCTTGGCTCAGAATAATCTCAGTGGGACGTGCAGGCCTCTGACGGGCATCCTTTGTGCTGCTGGAGGTGCATCTGCAGGAGAGCAGAGTCTTCAGTGACACCCGAGGCAGAGAAGGGACCTGGGCATCTCATGGCCCCGGTTGGAGGCAGTTTTAGGAGAGTGGGACTTGATTTGGTTTCTGATCATAACGTGGAATGAAAATACCGCATCAGGCGCCTGCATCCTGCGGCAGAACACCAGGTCAGCCTCCATGAGTGGTCCCCTGCTCCCTAAACCTGGAGGGGCCGTCAGGCTGCGACCACTCTGCCCTGAGCTCCCAGACGGGCTCTGTGGACATCGTCAGTGTGCACAGCGCAGAAGGTGCAGTGCTCAAGGATGAGGCCTGGCCCCCACCGGTCAGCACAGTGCAGCCTTAGCATCCCAGAGGAGGCACAGCCAGGGGAAGGGGCAGCAGGGAGCGTTGGGGACCACACAGGACAGGGTCTTGATAACGCACCAGTCTCCATGCCACAGGGAGGGTCAGGCTGCCAGGTGGAAAGCTCATGCCAGCGCATCAAGTCCTTGGTGAGCTCCACCCTGGGATTACGGGTGGGACACCGAGGTTCTGTCGGGGTCCTTGTCGGGGAGAAACCAACTGGGAGTCATCTCCTCACTCAGCTACACATCAGTTCTCTGAGCAATTCTTCACAAACACAGCTTCTTAATCTCCTCGACATCTGTGGTGTTCTAAGACTCCAATTCAGTGAAGAGCCCGAGCTCCTCAAGATGAGACCTGGATCCTGTGTCTCAGCTGGACTGCATCTTGTTTGTCTGTTGGGGTGAAGTGGCCCAGAAACGTTCTAATAGAGGGCGTGCACCTCTGTGCAGACACACACACCCGTGCCGCGTCTGTGCACACCTCCACGCTGTCTCCCCTCCAGGCCATCTGCAGCTCCACCTGGGGTCCCGTCCATCCCAGCCTGGCCAAGTCACTCGCCTCGGCCCTGAGACGTGCCCTCCCTCTCCGGTTCCTCTGGGTGGAATCGCTCAGCCCACCTGTGATAGCACCCAGCCCAGGCTCACCTGTGCTGAGCACCCAGCCCGGCCCACCTGTGCTCAGCACCCAGCCCAGGCCCACCTGTGCTCAGCACCCAGCTCTGCCCACCTGTGCTCAGTACCCAGCTTTGCCTACCTGTGCTCACCACCCAGCCCAGCCCCACCTGTGCTCAGCACCCACCTTGTCCCACCTGTATTCAGCACCCAGCTCTGCCTACCTGTGCTCAGTACCCAGCTCTGCCCACCTGTGCTCAGTACCCAGCTCTGCCTACCTGTGCTCAGTACCCAGCTCTGCCCACCTGTGCTCAGTACCCAGCTCTGCCCACCTGTGCTCACCACCCAGCCCAGCCCCACCTGTGCTCAGCACCCACCTTGTCCCACCTGTATTCAGCACCCAGCTCTGCCTACCTGTGCTCAGTACCCAGCTCTGCCCACCTGTGCTCAGCACCAAGCTTTGCCCACCTGTGCTCAGTACCCAGCTCTGCCCCACCTGTGCTCAGTACCCAGCTCTGCCCACCTGTGCTCACCACCCAGCCCAGCCCCACCTGTGCTCAGCACCCAGCTCTGCCTACCTGTGCTCAGCACCCAGCCCGACCCCACCTGTGCTCAGCACCCAGCTCTGCCTACCTGTGCTCAGTACCCAGCTCTGCCCACCTGTGCTCAGTACCCAGCTCTGCCCACCTGTGCTCAGTACCCAGCCCGCCCCACCTGTGCTCAGCTCTCCAGGCACATATCCCAGGACTTCTGGGCCCTGCTCCTGAGTGTGGACGCCCGATAGGCAGGTGTCACCTGCCAGTCCTGGCTCCTGCGCATACCCTGGCCACCCCAGGCTTCATACTCCTCTGTGCTTATGACATACCTTCCTGTCACTCCTAATTCCACTCACACTTTTTAGTCCTTTCCTTGTGTAGCTTCTCACGTTTCCTCGATTCCCAGGCACTTTGAGTTCCAACTCTTTTCTCTGAGTCGGCCGTCTCATTCAGTGCAATGCTGCCAGCTCGTCTGACAGCCGTCTGTCCTTCAGCATCCAAGTCATTAAAAAAATTCAAGAACATCCAGCTCGGGCAGTCCCTGTAGGGCCCACCAAAGCATTCGTGCTTTGGGGCTGACATTGAGCAATGGATAGCTCTTCAAGTTGAAAATGGAAAAAAAGAATCAATTTCTTTCCCAAAAAAGTTTAGTTGGCTTCCACGGCTATGAGACCATGCAGTGTGACATGTAAGTCATGTGACAAGGCCTGTTATGGTCTGACCCCGCCCAGATTACGGGGGTCACCACGCTGGGTCCCTGGGCGCCCTCCGCCTGAACCGCGTGGTGTACCTCTGTGCCTTTGCTCTGTCTCTGCTCATTGGCACAGCCACTGTCTGCAGCAGCTTCATTTCTTACTCCTGATTTTCTAATGGAGAAACAGGCAGAGAAGTTAAATATTTCACATGACTCAGACCAGGCAGCCTGTCTCCAGAGTCTTCTCTCTCTCCTCATTTTCCTCTAACGATTTCATTCATTCCTTCATTCATTCGTTCTTCAGCCACCCACTTCTGGGGCACGTATGTGTGGCTTTCTCTTCATCTTCTCTTCCTATGATAATAGGAACCTCTCATTGTTATTAACCAGGTCTTTGGGGGTCCTTGTGATACAGAGATGGAGACAAGAGTTTGTTTTATCATTAGGGAGGTGGAGGCACAGCACTTTAAGTGCCCCCGATGCCGTGAGAGAGGTGTGCACCGCCGGTGTGAGAGGAGCCCACCTAACCCGGGCTCGCCAGCTCAGCAGAGGTCGCGGCAGGACGTGATACAGAGCAACCCAGAGATGCTCTGCCCTCCGCGCCTCGCTGCTCCGGGAAGCTCTCCTTACTTGGGGCACGAGCTCCCCTCTCAGAGCCTCTTCTGAGCACAGCTCCATCCAGCACTACACCCCATGGCGTGTGAGCTGTCGCCCTCCTGGTGTCTGAGCTCCTGGGGGCAGGTGCGAAGTCTTCTCTCCCTGGCCTTGCCGAGTCGCTGGTTTATCATAGTCGTTCAGTAAATACATTTAAATGAATATGTACAGAAATTTGTAAAAAGAGTTCTGCAATGCGTGAAGGGCACCTCCTGGCATTCCCACCTGCAGAGCGTCTGCGAGGCCGTGCACAGAAGCGTTGGCAACGCAGACAGTGAGCTTCGGGCACAGCCTGGGGTTCAGCCTTGTGGCTTCCTGCGCTGCAGACCAGCTGCACCTGGGCAGTGGTCACAGCCAGCGCTCCAGAAGTTGTGAAACGAGATGGTAGGTTACCTCAGAAGTACTTCAAATACCATTCCTGAGCTGAACCAAGCCGTGGACTGAAAAACACAACTCGGTGCACAGAGCTCATCCAGAGCGTGAAGAAGGTAGTCAGCTGCTCAGAGACGAACGAGGCTTTCCTCTGGGCCAGTGTCCAGACCTGCTCCAGGGCACCTAATGGCACCATGAGCTGAGCGGACGCGCGTGTGAAAGAGTAACGTGGACTCGCAGGTGGGGGTTCCTGACTCCCTCCCGAAGTCAGAGGTCACCCAGGTGGCTGTGTTCAGGCTGGGCTAGCGTTTCCAGCCATTTGTGTCCTTGAACAACTTTAGAAATCCCTTGGCTACTCATGTCACGAACGTGATAACTATAGGCTATTAATGGGACAAAGGGATGGCTATTTGGGAAAACATAGCCAGTGGATTCCTACCTAACAGCTTAACTTAAATCCCAGGGGATCTGAAAGGTCAAATGTAAGAAAATAAACCATAACAATTACGGAAGGTGACCGTTGGTATCATCTCAGAATTGGTGAGGACGTTACTCCAAAAAAAAAAAGGCTGTTATATGTGATTTCATGCAGCCATACTAAGGAAATCCTTTGTTAACCAAAATTAGACTTAGAAGTCAAGTTAAAAGTAGAGGAATCCCTAGCAGATATTGAGAAGGAGGTATTATTCTTAACGTATTAGAAAGCTTTGTAAGATGCTGTACAAAGGCGGACAGGGCGTCAGGGCAGGTGGTTCATGAAGACTCTCAGAAATCAGTGCTTACGGTCCAGGGCGTTCACCTCACACTGAAGGCACGTGCACGCTAAATGAGGGTCCTTGTTTGCCTGTCCGATTGGCAAAGATCAATAGGAGCCAATCTTAGCAAATTAGCAAAGGTGTGGGAAACGGGCTCTCATTTCTGTTCATTCTGCATATACATGTAACATATTTCTGTAGGTAAGTTTGGCAATTTAAAGTGAGCATAACCCTTGAGACAGGAACTGCACTTCTGCAAATTGACGTTAAGGAAATGTAAACTTCTTGCTCCCCTGTGAATGCCAGCACCTAGAATAGTAAAATACACAGAAAGCTTTGAATATACATTTATGGAATCTTGAAAAAATACAAATATACTTGGATGGATGTGCATAAGTATGTGGAGTTTATTTTTATAATAGCATGTGATTAGAAGCCATGGTGAATGTCCATCGAAGAGGATTGAGTAAATAAGCTTTGGTACGTCCACATAAGTGGAGCTCTGCGGGCAATTAAATTATGGAGGGGATGTGTGTGTGGTGAGAGCGTGTGTGTGTGTGTGTAGAGAGGGACTCCAATCAATAAGAAATTATATCTACAATACTGTGTTAATTAGGCTATAAAAATAGCATATGTGGTGTCGTCTTATTTGTTAAAACATGAATCTAAGCATCTATGTATACACAGAAAATACTCAGAAGAAGGATATTAATCAAACCGTGAACCGCGCCGTATTTACGCTGTAAGATTGGGATGGTAATCTCCTTTACGTATTTTAGCAAATTTAGAGTTATTTTTATCATGTATATTCATTAGTTTTACAACTAGAAAAGTAGGGTATTTTTATTTTTTAAAAAAGAAGTACTTTCTGAGTAGTTTAGGGAATAAGGTATTTAAAATTGTCAGATATGGAAAGGGTGTTTAAAAAATGGTGCTGCTACTGCCTATTCTGTGCTGGGTGCTGCAGAACATAAGAAGATGAGCAATGCTGGAAGATAAGTGGTACAAACAGCCTCACACAGGAGGATGCTGCAGGATGCTATCGACGGTGCATGCCCTGCTCTTTCCTGACAGGACACTGGGATGGGGAGAGTTGATTGACCAACTCAAGGAGGGAAGCAGTTTAGTGACACGAGAGAGTTAGGGATGCTCCCAGTCTGAGACTTTCGCTCTCCTGCTGTTATCTTCTTTTTGGGGAAGCATGACAGCTACTGAAGGAATGGCTCAATCTCGCTGCTTTTAACCTCGTCTGTGTATCCCACCTCCTGATGGCCGGGATGGGCGGCTGGGTTCTGCCTTTCTCAGCACCCTGATCGCTTCAGGTCCTCTCTCTCTAAGGAGAGTGAAAACATCTCAGTATTTGAGTGGCCACATTACAGCCCACGTTAGCTTTATGGTGACAGGAAGTATGAATTAAATTCCTGGTCAGATGACCACTGGCAGTTCCCAGCTAGCATTTTCCAGCTGAGTAAACTCATAAATCTATTTATTCTTCATGGATGACAGAGCCCATTAGCTGCAGATGCCTTTGGCAATAGATTCTGATAGACAGAAGGTCATTCTGCTTTCAGTCTCTTCCCTTCAGATGTAATATGCTCATAGAGGAACGCTCGCACGGCCTGTCTTAAGATTCAGTGTCTGTAGTTAGTGAAGAAATATGGGAACCTAAGTATGAAAGGGTTTTCATTATTCAGGAGCTCTTTCAGGACTTGGAGAAGAATATGCTCTGAGTTAAGCATCAGTTAATGAAAGCACCAGATCAGATTTCATTGTTAGCATCCTAAGTCCGTATTTGTGAAAATGGACATGCTAGTTGGTTACTATGACCTTGAATTATTTCGATTTTGAGCTTTCAGGCCATGAGGCGCAAAAAAGGAAGCATCCTTAGTGACAAAAGGTTTATGGTCCCTTATCATAAAGAACATGCCAGTTCTTCAAAAGAAATAAAGATTTTCTTGATTCTTAGGTGTAAACAAATTTATTTCATAAAATTCATGTAAGAGACAAGCACCGTGTTTTAAGAAATGTCCTTCACCTGTTTTTAAAATAAACACAGCGACTGGTTTATGGGTGGTTTCTGCAGCCCTGCCCCTTGATCTGGCCAGGAGAGGAACGTCCAAACGCAACTCATCAAAAGCGTTTTTTGCAGGAGGCCATGTCAGTGGGGTTAAACAAGGAACAAAGCCAACGATAACTAAAAAATTTATCTGTTGATTCAGAAAAACATCTATTGAGGCTTGCTCTGCGTTCGACAGCATGCGAGAAATTGAAAATGCCAAACAGTAAGTGCTGTCCCCCTCCTGCCCGGTCTCCACCCCCCTGCTCGTCCAAGAGCCCGGGTCTCCTGAAGGACTCAGAGAAATCAAAGGAAAATGCACACTTTAGTCCAGGACAGAAGTGTCCCTGTGGCACCGTGAGACATCAACAGGGATTTCCAAGCTGGACAGGGGTTCAGGGAAGGTTTCCCAGAAGGAGACATTTGAGCTGGGTTTAAGGGGCAAGAAGGAGATAGTGGCTCACAAAAGGAT
The DNA here is from genome assembly GCF_041296235.1 of Equus asinus. Classification (NCBI taxonomy): domain Eukaryota; kingdom Metazoa; phylum Chordata; class Mammalia; order Perissodactyla; family Equidae; genus Equus; species Equus asinus. The sequence goes on along the minus strand of NC_091816.1, from coordinate 38,053,386 downwards.
GGAGAGAAGACAGCAAAGAATTCCAGAGAGGATGAGGGCAGGTGCAGAGCCTCAGAGGAGCAGAATGATGCCCATGCTGGTTGTTGCACACAGAGGGAAATGGGGATATGGGAGAGGGCGTGGCAGGAAGCCTGGGGAGGTGGACAGGGAGCAGAGTGGAGGGAATTTCAGTTGTATCCCGAAAACTATGGGTAGTTTTTAGGCTATTCTAAAACAGGAATTTTTCTTCCTATATACAATCTCTCAGAAGATTTGGAGGATGTGATGGTCCGAAAATGAGAGAGGAAGCAATCAAGAGACAGATCTGGGGATCCGGGAAAGAACTCAGCATAGGCAAGAGCAAAGGTGATGCTCTGGGTGACGAAGGAAAGTCCACACAGCATCTGATGCAGAATGAGGCTGGAGGGTGGGATCTAAAGGGAAAAAAAAAGACTGGTAAATTTTGGATGGGTTTGACCATATTCATAGAAAAGAATGTTATGATTATGTTGATAATTTTAGGCTATTTCAATAACAGGAACCAAGAAATTATGCACATTAAAAAGTAAAGTAATTAATACCTCCAGGGAAAATGAAAAATTGCACAAGAAGGGAAATATAATTAGTTTATTACATGGATTTTCAGTGAATAATATTTACCTAGAAATAATGTTTATACTAAATATTGATTTTAACAAGTGCTATGTTATTGGAACGATGGAGAAGAGGGGAAGTAGGGATAAGCTTGTATTGCAGATGTAGCTTAAAACCTAAAATTTCAACTCACCAAAATAGCAGTCTAATCATGGTCATTATAAAGAAGGAGGATAATATTAAAGAAAACAGCTGGGAGAGTTGAAAGTGGCTGCCTTAGGGGAGGGGTATTCAAGATGGACAGAGGGGCCAAGCCCCAGGGTTGCTGATTTTCTTAACAAGCTTTGTAGTATTCGATTTTTGTAAAAGTTTACACATGCAAAACAAGATAAAGTTGAAATTTTTAATTGAAAGAAAGGATGAAGTAAGTTTGAAGACAGTGGAGGCACCTGAACTTAGGCAGTGGTGACGGGAATAGACTGAAGGGATGGGTTTCGACTATCTGGAAGACACGCATTAGAAGGTTAATACTACATGTCTGATTTAATGGGTTCAATGTTTCCATTTGGGAAGATGAAAAAGTTCTGGAAATGGACGGTGGTGATGGTTGCACAGCATTGTGAATGTACTCAATGCCACTGAACTGCACACTTAAAAAATGATAAAATGGTAAATTTTACCAGAATGGAAAAAAAATGAGAGATTAAGTGTCTGGTTGAAAGTTTTAAGTACAGAAGACAGGGAGCTAAGTTTGGTAGTGGGTTTTTTCTCTTGACTTGGTTGGTGACTGATTGGTGGAGGAGCGAGAGGGAGAGTGGAGTGTCCAGGTGTTACCTGGACAACAGAGTGGAGAGTTGTAACTTTCACTGTGATGAGAACCAGGAGAAGAAGTGAGCTTGTCAGGGAAGTAACTGATGTCAGTTTGACATGTTGAATTTCAGGGATACATCCCTGCCGACTGAGGCACATCCAAGCAGAGATGTGCTATGAGCTGTTTTGATGTGGGGTTTGGAGCTCAGCAAAGTTAGGCTTGTAGAAGATGAGGATTATAGAGTGGAGGCTGCCAGCCTACAAACAATGGTGGAGGTTATAGGGCTTGGTGAAGATGCTTACCTGCCTGACAAGTGAGCATGCTCCGGGGGGGTGGGGGAGATGGAGGCCAGGTGTCAGTGGTTTCCAGAGTGCTGGGTCGTGGAGAAGTTGAGGCAAGGTGCTGTGTGGATCTCTTGTTGTAACACAGAGTAGGGGTGTATGAAAGGAGACGGTTTCTTTGTGATGGGAGACGCTTGAACATTTTTATTGGAAAAAGCCACTAGAAAGGAAAAGAAATGGGAGGCCATGGGATCCAGGGGAAGGATGATGATAGGAGATGTGGCTTGCTCCCAGACAGGAGGTGGGAGATAGAGGGCACATCTGTAGGATGTGAGCAGGAGGAAGGTGCTGCAAAGTCACAGTGCAGTCAGAAGACTCTACAGAAAGAAGATGGTCAAAGGAAAAGGGAAATGTGTGGAATACAGAGTGAGAGAGGACGGGTGGCTGAGTAGCACACGCAGATGGAACGAGACAGTGTTGAGGGCACAACAAGGGCAGAGACCACAGGTTTTCGGTGACCCCACTCTACATGGTTCATGATCTTTATTCAAGCCATGCTCAGCAGCCTAGATAGGAAAAGCTGAATGATTACATTTTTTCAGGCCTAAGACTCTGCAGAATGGGTGCAACAGAAGGACAAGAACTGCTTGTCCATCAAAATATTCTTCACAGACACCAGTTTTCTAACCCTTCCCTTAGATAACATTGAGTAGCAAGGGAGTATGTGGTTACAATGCAGGCAAAGATCCAGAGTGAGTATCCCTTAGGGGAGAGAAGCAGATCACCCACAGAGTGGCATCGTCTTACGAAAATCAGGAAGCCTAACCGTTCCAAAGAACAGCTAACCCACTTTCCACACAGAGAAGCTTAGGGAGCACACACGGAAAGTGGACAATTTCTAATGCGTTAACCAGAAGGCCGGAGAGATCCAGTCTGCAAGGGTGCATCCCGACTGATGTGCCTGAAATTGTTTCAAAGCAGGAATGAGCAGGCAGATGCTTCCATCCATTGATGGGGCTTGTGGTGCCCTTTGCAGAGTGTCTAGCTTAAAGGAAAAGGTACCGCGAAGTCAAGAACTGGGCCATTGAGATGTAAGTCAATTGAACCCGGGACAATCTCTGCTGTGAGTGATAATGTTGGCGGCAACCAGATGCAAGCATTTCATCTTCGCTTCTCGGTAGACATGGAAAACGCTTCTGTCACCTACACTCTTACAGAGTCTCGTTTCCTTTATCAAACTCTTGTGCATCATTTCTCTTTATCTATTTATTAAAATAATTCTGTTTTTCTTTCTCCTTATCCCTTTTGCTGGAGAGAATGAATCTATTTTTGTAGAGGCTTGAAATGAAACAGCTGGCCGTGAACTTTGCCTGTCAGGGTTGTTTCTGGGGTCCACCTCCAAACCCTTCAGGCTCGTTCTGAGACCTCTGCGTCCTGCACTGCAATTAGAAAATTATTGTTTGTCTGAACTGTGCGCTCCTTCCGTGTGGGCATCTGGACTCATTACGTCTCCTACTCGCGTAAGGACTGGATTGCTGCCCTCTAATTGCAGTCTTGCCCACCCTCTCACCTCCTTCAATCACCAGCCTCCGTGTCCAAGTGCTCTTGCTGGAATGTGGTGAGCAGGGATGTTTTTACTTGGCTGAGGGGTCTGCCTTAGAACACAAAAGGTGGATTTAAGCCCTAACCTCTTTGATAAACCCGTTATTCAAATTTATTAGCCGACAGATTGAGCCCAGAACAAGTGTAAACATACCGTGCTACGTGGGAGAGATATAAAGAATCATAGGCCAACACCACTGCCCTCACCAATGACAAGAGTGAGAAGGACCTAGGGCACAGCTCTCATCAAATCTAACAAGGCAGATCGCAAATAGTAGGACCAAGGGAGGTGGACTGGCAGGAAATATGTTGAGAGCAGAAGGCACCAGTTACTCCAAACTGGGGTTATCGGGAGCAGCACTCATGGATCAATATAAACTACATTTCGAGAAATGAGTTGGATTGAGCATACTCAGGAGAAAGGGGAAGACATTCTCAGAGTAGGAAGAACCATTAGGGCAGGAACGTCTGGGGACCATGAGAAACTCCATTAACTAGACTGGAGGGTTCGTAATGGGGAACTGGAAGAGATGAACTCAGAAGTGTCCATGGGACCCGACTGCCCAGAACTGTGAATCTAAGGGTGTACACTCGGAGCTTCAAAGTTAGGCAATGGGATCATATTAGAGGTTTTTGAGTGAGAGAGTGAAGGGCCTGAGGGAAGCGTTTTTCGGCGCGGCATGGACTGCACAATGCGTTGGAGGTAGGAGTCGTCGAGAGGTAGGAGGCCAGTTTCTACATGACGGAGACATGGGCTTTGTCTAGAATTCCAAGGGTGGGAATCCAACTGAAGACATCGTGAGGGGATACCTAGCAATGCCCCGGAAAATGGAGGCTACAAGATAGTTGAGTCTTGGCCCTGGCAGTCAGAGAAGCGGTGGTGTTTTGGGCGGTCAGAGCGTGTCCAGCACACTCTGCGTGGAGTCCGTTGCAGAGCTGGTCCTGTCCTGAGGTCCAGAAAGAGTGCTGGGCGACAGGCTCTGTAGGGGGAGATGATGAATTCACGAAAGGTGTTTGGGGTGGTTCTGCTGTACGTGTTCTGTTCTTCTCTTTACCCCGTTATTGACGGAGCTGACATCAGTGTGAGAAATTCCTCCGTCCAGATTTAAATGAGCACCCTCCCTCAAGCCAGCTGATCTTTAGAAGTGGATTTTCACTCAACCGGTGCAGTAGCTCTGTGGCTGCCTTATCGGGTCTTCAGTGTCTGTCCCTCCCTCGTCATGATCGCACGTCCACCTGGAAGGAGCTGTGAGGGATCACAGTGTAGCCCTAGGTATTTGTGAGAAAAATGGCTAAGAGGTTGTTCCAATACTGTGAAATCTTCCAGGAAAACCTGGGTCATAGGATTGAGAGCATGGACAGCTATGCAGATAATTTCACCTAGCCCTCTGATTCTTCAGAGGAGAAACACGGAATGCCAGAGGCTTAGAAGGGACTAGAAAGCAAGGCTCCTGACTCCCAGGCCCGGAGGCTCCCTGCCCACTGTTGAAATACCTGGCTTACTGTTGGGGTGACCTTAGAAAGTGGACAAAGTGAATCCTGTTCTCATCTGTCAGATCTGTGTAGATACAAGGCTGTGCGGGTTGCCCGTCGTCACCTGTGTTCTCAGAAGGAAGATTTCGCTGTCTTCCCACAAGCTCACAGCACTCACAAAACCTTTTGGGTCCAGTCAGCCTGGTTTTCTAATGGGAGTCCAGTCTCAATCTGCTGACTCTAACACTGCACGGCCCTTCTTTTAAGTATCATTATCCCGCTGTGCTTTATTGCCCTGTGTAAGGATGCAGTGGGCTGAAAGCAAATAACCCTTGTCTGAAATGGCCTAAAATAGACTGGTTATTTTCATATTAACTTTGAATTTTAATTGTGACCTTACATGGTGTGGAAGCCAACTGAGAGTCACACAGGCCTGCTAATGAACTGTTAAGTTCCCTCTGCGGCTCTGGAGACTCAGCAAGTCCCTCGGTCAGCAGTTCCCTGTTTTAGCAGATGCGCTGGGCTTGGGCCCAATGATGGTGCAGCAGCCCAGCCTCGTGCCTTATGCTCCGTATTGTGGATAACCACGGTTTGGTGCTACCAAGCGTCCACAATGTGACTTTGCCAAAGTGTACACGTATATGTGTCTGAATGGGGCTTGCATCTCCATTAAATGTGACTCTTTTTCTCCACAACTGTTCTCCCATAATGCAGACAGACTGGTTTGGTTATAAATATGGAACAAAGACTTCATGAAGGCATTTGGGGGTATCAGCATTTCATAGTACCATTGTCATCCAAAACTATTGATTAAAAGTACTTGCTGGGCACTGGTGGTCTGCTTCATGGTTTCTCAGCAGTGGTGCTATTAACGTTTTGGACCATGTAATTCTTTGTTGGGGGGAAGGGCTGTCCTGCCCGTTGTAGGATATTTATCAGTGTCCCTGGACTCTACTGTCTAGATACCAGTCACAGCAATAACAATGTCTCCAGATATCCCTGGGGGATCAAGTCATCCGCAGTAGACTGGCTGGTCTTTATTGTAGTCTGGCCACTTCTTCTCCAACCCTCCCTTTCTTTGCAGAGATGATGGATAAAGCTTTTGTCCAGGAATCTTTGGGTTCTTGCAGATTCTGCCTCACTCACCCAACACGTTTTCAGTTTTCCTTAATGCCATTTGCAAAGGCGTCTCTTCCTCCTGATAATCAGGATCTGTTCTTTCCTTCTTAAGAGCTTCTGACAGTTTCCATTTGTGCTCCAGGACATATCCATGTTTTTTTCCGGTAATAACCTATCCCAGACTCTCAGCTTACCTACCTCCATCCTCCAAGAGTGTCGTTTTCCCATCTAACCTCTCAGCTCGTCTGGGGGGGCCTGGTATAATGAAAAGGGTCTCAGTAGGTACCGTTGTCTAGTCATGGAGTCCTGGTGGCACTTCTCTCATGGTGATACTGGAGAATGACCTTTTTTGTGCTTCCAGATGATTAAGATGTTATGGTTCTTTTGGTTATTAATACCAATGTTGTCAGGTACAGATATAGGCAATTTTGACTGTTTAGCAATTCAAATTCTTAAACCTCTTGTCTGGAGGAGCCAACATTTTATCATTTGTAACTTGCAAAATGCATCTCAGACATTTGATGACCCTCCAGCCTGTTAGATTATAAGCTTCCACATGAAAGAGGTGAAGGTTTTCTGATAAAATCAAAACCAGGGAATGTTGGTGAACTCCTCATACCTCTAACGCTGGAAGACCATTCATGTGTCACTTTCATTTTGTCAATTAGAAGATTTAATTACCATTTTAATATTAATATTTTAAAGGCACAGAGAGTAGAGTGCCAAGCAGGATGCCTAGTTCACAGAGCTGATTCTGGTGACCTGTTGGGCTTGTGGAATCCGCATACATGTTGAAGAAGACGGGCATTTTATCCGTGTCTGTTGGTGAAGCATCAGCTAATTTCATGAAGGATGAATCCGCATATGAAAAAGGCGGCCACAAGGTCTTGGTTCCAGAATTCATTCTACCTCTGGGACACTGCCCAACCCCCTTCCTTATTGTACTGAGCGTCTGTCTCATCTTGGTGGTTATTGTCCTGAGCATGTCTGTCTGGGACAGACTGAGAACCAGGGGAAATGGGCACCATAAAGATCAACTTCAGAAGTTCCCCAGGCCATGAGTTCAGGAGAGGAGATGAGTATGATTAAAGTGTTCAGAAATCTTCCTTGTCCCACGCCCATCACTGCAAGCGTGGAGACCCTTGGCTGACTGAGAAATCTGACTCGTCTGTAAGCCAAACGGCGTGATTTCCAGGACGATTCATACTCTGACATACACAGTGGACAAGAAGACAGTCTTCTGTTTAGACCCTAAGCTTCTCCCAGTGCCCAGTCATGCGGGGGTTTGTCAGCATCTCACTTGCATCAGAATGGGACAGAACCCTTGGGCTTTGAGGAAAATGGCGGTGAGGACACCGATAGTAGTGACACAGAAAACAAAGTTTGTGAGCACGGTGTCGTGGTCCCCCAGCCCCCTGGTGAAGGAGGTCACAACAAAGCCAATACAGTGAGAGCTTCAAACGTTGGCCAACTTTCCTCCCTTTAAAATACTCATTAGGTGGATCCCTTTTATTTTAATGTCCTGCAGTGTAAGAGGGTGGCTGGAGGAGAGCTCCCTTCAGGCGCCTGTCTGCAGGGGCTGCCTCACTTCACGATCAGGTCGAGTTAGAAGGGGCTACAGGTCAGGCAGCACATCAGGTCTCTTGAAATGAAGGGGACACGTCATGTTTGTAAACCCTCTGCATAGCTGGTAAATAAGAGGTCACAGTACACACGTTTCACACACGTCAGTGTCACCACCACCACGTGTGTCTGTGCAGACCCCTGGAACTCCAGCCAAGTCACGTTCACCTCTCCACGCGCAGGTACCTTGTCTGTACAGTAGAGTAATGAACCTCCGTGCGGGTGGACTGTTGGGAGGATGAAGCGAGGTGACCAGACGCAGACACCTGTCCTGGGGGAGACTCGTGAGGTCCTCCTTCATCCTCCTGGTCCTGTGCATCCACTCCTCTCCCTTTCCCTCCTGTTTCAAACCATCTGTTAAACTTCAAACAATGCCTACGACACACACCTCACAAGCTCGCAAAGCTGTTTCTACCATCATTGAAGTAGCTTCCAAAATTATTTTCACCAACTCTCCAGAACTCGAATTTACAGAAAGCTGAGCATGAAGTCTCTATCCTAAAGAGAATTTTCTCCTGATCGACTCTGCCCTCAAAGTGCATTAGAGCCCTTCTATAATTATGTTACAAGTCTCTATTTGTCCACGTAATTGGGGCACCAATGTGTGGTGGTGCGTGTGCAGCCCCATCGATATTATCTACTTTTAGTCAGATGCTCCTGAAACCTGAAAAGACAATGAGGGATGGGAAGAGATGCAGAAACCATGGGCCAACGGGCCGTGCGCTCCTGTTGCACAAGCTTATGGGAAGCCTTCCAGCACGATCTCGTCTCCTCTTTGAGAAACGGCTCTTCCTCTGCCCCTGCCGCCAAGTGTCTCTCCAGGGCTGTCTGTGCTTTCTGCCTCTTCTCCCTCCCACATTCACTCTTTTAAACCCCTGCCCTCTAGAGAACCTGCTCCCCCATCCTGGGGGCCTTGTAACTGGCAGGAACGTCCTTCAGCCACCTCCTGCTCTGCTGCCTGGGCCTTGTTCTCCAGCTTCTCCCTCAAGCTGCATCCTCCTGTGCAACCTCTGCCATTCTCTCTCTCAGTCTTTCCTCCTTCATGGGCTCTTCCTCCTCCATCTTTCTTATAGCTGTGCAGGTTCTGGAGGGTTCTGGAGACCTCACCCACTCCCATGGCTGTCAGTCTGCTTCCCACCAACTGATCTGTTATGTTGCTGATGCATTTATCTGATCACACAACTTCAGTGCTCAGAAATCCCCAGTGCTCCTCCTCGACCTGGAGAATAAAGGAAGCATTTCTTAGATTGGCCCTGTACACCTTTGACAATCTTAACCAGCTCCGAGTGAGCTCCTAAGCCTCTCTCTGCCTCAGGGTTCTAATTGGAAATGGTAATAATTGAACCTTCTCATGGGGCTCTTTGTGAAGATCAGCTGAGTTCACACCTGTAATTATTGAGTCCTTGGTACTGTTCTTGGGTGCGTGGTTAGAACTCGATAGGTTTAAGGTGACTGTTAGCTATTATGGTTGTCCTGGCCCTACTGGATCCTTCCCACTTCACAACTCTCTGTCTGATACCCTACGTCCAAATGCACAGGACTATCTGCCACTTTCTGAACGTGCAGTGCCTTTGCACAGCTCAAGCTGGGGAGACCCTCCAACACCCAACTCAAACGCTGCCCTTCTGTGGAGGCTCTTGCCTTCCTGTGTGCTTGGCTGCTGTCTCCTTGGCCCTCACTATACTCCTTGCAAGTCTCTGCTGGAGCATTGACGACATTGTATGTACTTGCCCGTCTTCTTCCTTACTGGACTGTGGCTCCTTCAGGGTAATGTCACGTCTTCTTTATCTTGTAGTCCTTTTGCCTTGTTCAATATGTCTACTATCAGCTACTCATTAATAGTATTTTTTAAATAAATTAAATAAAAGAAGAAACACGAGGAGAGAAAGATGTATAGAAGAATGGCTAAATCGATGGATATAAATGAGAACAGATGAAGGAATGGATGACTATTTATTCTAACATCAATAAGTGAACCTTTTAGAGGAAAGCTAATATAGTTTCAATGCTGAAATAGCCTGAAAAAAGAATATTTTAAGATGAGTCAAATATATTAAAGGACAAGCAAAATCACTATGTATATTTTATTTAGATTCTCAAAAAGCTGTTGACTATTTTGCTCTAAATCTGTCAAATACAGTTATAATGGAAATGAAAAAATGGTTATCACAGAAAAATATTGTCTTAAAGTCAGGACATGTGAAATGTTTGAAGCCCTTCTCTGGGTGGAGAAATGATATAAAAGATGATCAACTCCTTAACGATCAGTGACCGGCTTTGCTGTTTGTCTTTTCTAAACCACCTTGAGTTAGGAGGGCACCACAAGGTCTTCGAGTCTGTAGATGTTTTGAATAGTGCAAAGACAAGACGATGGAGATGGAGTGTGTGAGATTCTCACAAGGCTCCACGAGTGGGCAGACGTGTCAGATGGGCCTCTGTAAGGAAATGCACTTACAGACATATAGTGTCAACTGTGTACTTATTAAGCAATAAAGGTCTTGTTTATCACTTTTTCCCAAAAATAACCCTGAAGTCATAATAAACTGCTCTCTGAAGACACCAACCAATAGAAGGGTGAGACTGAAAGCAAATATTCAAAAAGCTCCACAAAATATGGGCATCACTGAGTGAAAACTTGGTCTCATATCTGAAAACATTTCCTTGTCATGTTGTTGGGAAAAGCTGTCCTGTTGGGAAAAGATGTTTTTTCAAGGTTCTATAATGTCTGAGTTAGAGCTGGTCAAGAGAAAGAAAATATTCAGGGTTAGAGAAAGTTGTCTGTTGAGAGACAGCTAAGAGAAATGGACTTATGTTAGGAAAGATGGAGTCTGAGAAAAAACAGGAGAAATGGTGTGGATGGGGTGTTGTGTGATCCTTCAGTGGGATGGAGGGGTGTGGTTTGGGCCCAGGTACAGTATCCTGAGCATGCAATTGGAGGCTAGTCTTTTGTCAATAGTGGACATGATGGATGGTCAGTGGGGCGAGGGCAGTTGAAGGCTGCAGCCAAGAAGAGGCACCGAGGACCACTTCAGGGCGAGACAGAAATTGCAGTTCCAAGGTAAGCATCAGATCAGGAACCCATGGGGCATGCCCAGTTTGGGAGACAAGAAGCACATTGAATGCTAGGTGCACATCAGGCCAGGAGACTGAGGGTAGTCAGGAGCTGAGAGTAGAAATCCAGTGGGATGGGGCGGGGCGCTTGGATGGACTGTGTTGCATGCCTTAGCTGCCTCCTCAGGATTTTCATTATCCATTCAAGTCCAGGCGGCTTTTTCCTTCAATATGTCTTGACTTAAAGGCAGCATACAACTTGTGGAATAGGTGTAAAGAGGCTTGGCCACTGCATTCCGTGTGTCCAACCTTTAGCTGCAGTCACGTGTGTGTGTGTGTGTGTGTGTGTGCTTGCGTGTGCGTGTGCATGCATGTGCACACACATACACACAGGCAACTCTAATGTGCCTCTCTGTGTCTCATCTGTATCTTCAGTCTGTGAACTTATCTTTAGTTCAGGAAACCATAAATTGGCTTTGTGATACGAAAAATTTCATTTCTTATTCTCTACTTCGACTTTCTATTTTTCCTTTAGATTCTAAGAGGATGATCTCATGACTAAAGTATAGTTTTTAAAATAAAGATTGGGGAAGCATGATGGGGGATAGAACTGATTACCCCTGCAAAGGTGATGAAGGTCGAAGATAAAAATAACTTCCAGAGGTTGATATGTTTTTAGATGATGGAAATACAATGGGCATTTCCTAATATAAGCTAGAGGGCCTATTAATACTTTTCAAAATATTTTAAATACTCACTTTGAAGGTCAACCATGCTGCGCTCAAATTCTCCTTCTAGGCCAATGTTAAATGCACAATGGTTGCTAACTTGACCTAACGTGACATTTCCTGGGTTCTTGTCATCACCTTTGTAGGTTGATTTCTGGTGATTAGTGGAGCATCTGAAGTTTTAATTTAATCCATGCCTTTTTATGTCAGTGGGGTTTCCAAAGTCTTCGCTGTGGTGATTGTGTATCACCCATACGCGTGTCTGGTCCTCGTGGGAGGCAGTCAAGTCAGATTCTATTGCTTGTATGTTACGGATGAGCACATGAGTTCCAACAACATTGGATGACCCGCCCAAGGTCAAAGAGCTGGTGGAGGAATGCCTTGCTCTCCTTCTCAGCCCTGTCTGTGAAAAGGTTGCCAGAGAGACGAACAGCGCTGCACTTAGCCAAAGCATCGATCAGACAGCTTAGTAAGTAAAAAAGGAATTAAATACTTGGCAGCCTCTTGGTTGGGTGTCTGTTTAAAAGGAATATTTCTGGCAGCTGAATTTTTACTATGAACATCCTGCACCAGCGTTTCTTTCTGCACGTCCCGTCTCTCTCCAGGCATTTGTTCCAAAGTATGAACATAAATCCATTCTCTGCATAAAACCTGTTAGTGTGAATGCTTATTGAAGTTATAAAGAATGTGCTTTTGTTCCAAGTAATAGGTTTACTTGGTTAGAAAGCCCCGAGTCACTGATGCTGTGGGGCTCCAGGGACGGTAACTGTGAGTGCTGCTGTCGGAGTGGAGAGTCATGATCAACGCAGTTTATGCAGCCGAAAATGTTCGCCCCCACCCACCCCAGTGGGCTCCGTGGAAGAAAAAGGAGGAGGAGGGGAAGACTGGCGTTCTTGCAGCACCCATCTTCTGCCAAGTGCAGATGCTGGAGACCTTCTCACTCTGTGTGTTTGAAGCCGTTGAGGCGTGCATCACCATCCCTGCCTTTACGCTGATCCAGAAAACTGAGGCTCAGAGAGTTGATGCAAAACGTGGTTCTCTCTGACGTCATGTCTTCTTGTCCTCTGAAGGTTTTGCATCATAAAAGTGATTTTAGCCAGGCTCGTGTGTGGTCCCTTCACCAGGGTCAGTGTGGCAGATAAATTAGAGATGAAAACTCCCAGAGGAAATGAGAAGCCTGAAGGGAGGAGGGGAGGATAGAAGAGGGGGAGACAGGAGGAGAAGAGGAAAGAAGTGGAGAGTGGATGAAACCACAGGGATGCTGGCTCTGTGGTTCGCTTCGCTTCCATGCGCCCCATGGGGCAGCCCTCCCTCCCTCGTTCACTTGGCAACGTCGGTGTAGAGAAGCCCGGGAGGTCTTTGAACAGACCACTGAGGGTCCTGGAATGATTTCAGGGAAATTGATCAATGTCTACCCAAATGCAGCTAATGTATTTGATGAATTCAATTACCGCCTCGTCCTTGCTGGCAGGAACTCAGAGGTTCACCACACACAAGCTATAGCACCAGGAGCCTTTTGTTGTCCTGAAACATTCGATTTTCAGAACGTAGCTACCACTCACCTTCATCCACCGTGAAGAAAAGAAATATCTGTGCACGTGTTTAAGGAAGGGAGCCTGTGTCTTCAGTCGTGTTCTAAACATGGGAAGTGGAGACTTAGATGCCCTCGAGAATATTGTGACTTCATTAGCAGGAAAAATCTGAATCCTGCTCCATGGTTGGATGAAGCACCTCCAGTCATGCAGGGTGTCACGTGTACGGCATTATTCTTGAAATCCATTTTCAAAGATCTTGATCTTGGTTGGCCAAAAAGAATTGTTGTGTCATATTCTCTACCGCTGAACATCGAAGAGATGAATTTCAGTATAACTCTGTCATTCATTAAACTATATGGTCTAAAAAAATTATACGACCTCACTTTAAATGGTCTGAAGCCCAAAAACTATTAAATTTTGGAAATATCCTCAAGTCACTAAAAAAAAAAATCTAGAGAATAGATTTAATTCTGGCATGTTTTAGAAAAAGTAATTATTTTTGCAGTCACTTAGCCCGAATCACTGTCACGTTGACTTCCTTCTCTCTCTTGAGCTCCAAATCCAATGAGTCGCGTTGACTTCCTTCTCTCTCTTGAGCTCCAAATCCAATGAGTCACGTTGACTTCCTTCTCTCCCTTGAGCTCCAAATCCAATGAGTTAAGTCTACTTTCAGTGTTTTAGGTAAATGAACTTGAAAACAAATCTATTTCTATCAACATTTTTTGAAATCATTTCTCTGCTCCATTGCCATGTTAGCATACCAATCCATCTCACCATTTTGAATTTCTTCCCATTCCAATTCTTCCTATATTAAGTTTCCTGAACTGCACTTTATGCACGTCACTACTCTACTCAAAAATGTTTCGGATATCTGCAGTATATACTGAATATGTGAACAGTATTATAGTCTCCATTTGGCATGGGGGCCTTAGCCTGGAAATGGAGGTCCACACTATCTGGGCCCAATCGCTCATTCCAACCGCCTATTCCAAGCAGATTAAACCCTTGCTGGTCCCTAGCATCGTGTACTCGTCTACTCTGGTTCTTTGTTACCTTGCTAACAGTACCCTCCCCCCATCGACCTTGACTGACATCCTGTAATCTTTGGGGTTTAGACCTGTTGGTCCCATTTCCACCACGCTCCCTGGTCTGCTCAGTCCTGTCTGGTCCGTCTGCTGCCCAGACCCCCTTGGCACCAGCACAGAACTTCCCCATCTTGGATTTTAGCAGCTCCAGTGGCTGCTTTAAGGCCACGCGGCGTGTAAGCTTCCCGAGGGAAAGAGCCTTTTCTTACGGTTGTGTTTCCACCGAGGAGGATGTGAGTTGTCTTCTCATCTTTTCAACTTGGAATAATACACCAGAGAAAATTTAAGCCACTCCAAAGAGTGACAAGTAGCAAATGGTAAAATAACATCTGAAGCGTGCCTTTCAGGCTTTCGCATTTTGTGGTTCATAAACAGGGAGCTTGGTTCATTTTCCCTGGAAGAGAGCTTTCACGTCCAGCTCCTTTATGTCACATGTTAAGAGCTGTGATAATCTGTGGACGCAGCCTGCATTTGCTCCTCTTTGCAAATGCTTTTTAAACGGAACAACATGCCTATATGTCGTGCATATATTAGAATCTGCCAGCTGTGTTTTGCATAAAGTTTTGACTACAGTTCATCAATCAACATCAAATTGAGGCTCCCAGAATAAAAACACTGGAACAATACACACAGCATTAATATATGGGCCAACAAAGCTTGAAAAGACAGGATCAGATTTGTGCTATGTGCTCGGTCTTAATATAATACCGTAATAGTCCACTGGGGGAGAGTAAAACTTCAGTTATTTTGATAAAGTTGAGACTATTATGAAAATTATATTTCCATATATTGAAGAGACCAAAGGTGGCAAGAAGCCAGGATAGAGATTAATGCTGATCAAGAAGCAAACATATATATTTAGTATTTGTAACGAAAGTGGTGTGTGAAAATATTAGCCCCCACAGTAGCTGGTATTTACTGAGCATCTGATCTGTGCCAGGCATTGAGGGTTAGGCATTATTCCATTTAATCGTTAAAACACCCTACAAGGTACATAGGATTCTACACCCATTATAGAGGTGGCATAGCTAAGACTTGATGGGGTGGATGGCATTTCCTAATGTCACAGAGACACTAGGTAGGAAAACACACCAACTACAGGAAGCAGCTTCCTGTCTTCCCAACAACCCTTCTCGGACTCTCCAAAGCCGCTCGCATCCACGTCTGCCGAGGCTGCCGGGCCCGATGCTGTTGGTCTGCCCTTGGCAGGTGCAGGGGCCCTGCTGTTGGTGGAGGCACCCGTGAGCCCATCGGGGGCTCTACTCTCTGAAGCCCGGGGGCCAGAGCCACACCCTGCTCACTGACTGAGGTGAAAGAGAGCCCTGTCTGCATTTCGTGTTACACCTTCAACCAAGGTGTGCTTGAGCACGACACTTTTTGCTTTTCTTGTGCCCTTCTTTCCTGGGGTTCACGGTTGGCATTCCCGGGTGCTACATGTAAGGGGCCGTTATCCAGACACACAGCCCTGAAGGCACAGTCTTCAGTCTGTCTCCGCCCACCCCACCCGGGGCGCTGTGGCCACTGGTCCCGTGCTTGACATCAGCCCCCATGACTTGTTTCCCTGACAGCTTCCGGGTCTTTCCTGGAGACAGACTTTGTGCAGAACCACCCCATGGACCTAAGACAGACCAGGGAGACCTGAATCGCGGTGGTGACAAAGACGGGGCCCCAGCGAGGACCTCTGCTGACGTGGTACGATCTGAGGCAAGAAGACAAGAGGCTGAGCTGGTGCTCTTCCTGCCAATGGGCAGCAAGGAGAAAGCCGATCAACTCAGAGTCTCTTTTGAATCCATTTTCCCTGTCAAGAAGAGTCATCTTCTGACTGAAAGGTAGAACATGTATTCCTGGGGAGAAGTGAAGTCTGAGATATCGAGGAGATGGCAGAGAACATAATTGCCCTAAATTACTTAAATCTGCAGTGGAATTCATCCCAGATGATTTCCACTCAGGGAACCCAAAGAGCTTGTAGATATGATCACTAAGATGCTGACAGTAATTTTTGAGGAGTTACAGAAAATGGAAAAGATGCCAGAAGGCCTGGGGCAGAAAAATACCCTTCTGGTTTTCAGACGTGTTTCCAACAATCAATTATGTGCTGGTGAAATTTGAGTTTGCTGCAGGCAGAGTTATGCAACCTGACTTACAAAGACCCAGTTTGTGAACATTTAGAAAGAAAAGCAGAAATGTCTGTGATGGAGCCTGGGTTCACTGAGATCAAATCGTGCCAGAGAAAACTCATTTCTGTTTTTATGGACTAAACATTCATCTGTATCTTGATCCCACGAAGGAGAAGAGTGTTGGAAAAGGACTTTCTTTGGGAAAGAAGGGGATGTTGGGGAAGGGACAACAGAGTTAGGTAAACTTGAGAACCAGACTTACTGTCCGTCAGCTGGAAGGCAGGCGGCCACTGGCTGGTGTGCGGTCAGTGCTCACATCAGGGGATACGCGGCAAGTGTTCATTACATTTTCAGGGAACACAGGAAGCTGCAAACTGCCAGAATCGTGGGAGGATATGTTTCATTGTCAACCAAGGAAAGGCTAAAGAAAGAGGGCATGTTTAGCCCAGAAATTGTCTTCAAATGTTAGGAATGTTAAGTGATTAAGTGTATGTTGCGTTGTTTTAGAAATCAAGGGACTGAGAGGTTGGAGTCATCGGAGGTTGGACGATATGGAAGGAGCTACTTGAAAACAGAATGAGCTGCTCGGGATGTAGAGAAATCCTTGTTGCTGGAGCTGTTAAACGGAGGAGAGGCACGGCTTCTCAGGAAGCTGGGAGGAAGGGCCACACTCTGGAGGCAGGTCGGCCAGCTTCTCTGGTCCACTGAATACTCACTTATTGATGCCCCTCTAGGTGCCCCCAGGGGCTGGGTCCTGGATGGGGCCCCTGCCCGGGGAGTTTGTCATCTAGTGCAATTCCAAGAGGGAAATGGGCAATTGGAACGCAGTGGGTAGACGCTGCCAGGGGAAGCACACAGCACCAGGGATTCACCAGAGAGGGCTGGCCACCCAGCTCCTGTGAAGCTATGGGAGGCCTCCTGGAGGAAGTAATTTATAAATTAATTTGGTGAGTTCACCTGCCAAGAGTTAGAGGCAGGGAGTCCAAACTTGAGGAGAATGAAGAAGGTTTGTGATAACTGCTGTGGGAAAGGAGAGACGGAGCTATGAGAGGAGATGGGAAGGCTCTTCCAGGAGAGTGTAGACCGGTGGGGTCTCCTGGGGACCCACAGGAAGGACAGAGGGGCAGGGAAGGACCTTCAGGCAGCACTCAGCATTTATCCGAGTTGAGGCTTTGCCAACAGGAGCCATAGCAGCGAGCAAGGCCATGACGTTTGAGGGTCTTTGTATGAAAACGGTTAAGATTATTGTCCTCGGAATTCAAGACGGATGGAAAGAAAATGAAACCAGGAGCGGCCCCTGAATAGGGAGAGTATAGTGTCCCCAACCCGGGGTCTCCAGAAAGTCAGGGAGGCAGTGAACAGATAGAGTAGGGGGTGAGTATTTCTGAGGAATCTCCCCCCACTGAGAGTTTTCCCCAAAATTCTTATTATGAAAATAGACTAACCTTTAGCAAAGGTGAGCAAGTGTACACCTGCGTGCTCACCCCTCAGATTCAGTATTTTGCCCTATTTTTGGCTATATATTTTGCCGTATTGCTCACATTTACAGTCACACACATAGATGCCTGAACATTTGAAAGAAGATTGTCTATGTCAACTAAATTCTGAATTCCTCATCGTGACTCTTCTACAAAGAAAGACATCTTCATACATAAACGCAACACATTTACACCGAGGATAATTGACAGTAATTCCATAATATTGTGTAATATTCTGTCAATAGTACAATATCCCCAATTCTTCCAAAAGTGTCTTTAAAGCTTTTTCAGTTTTTATAGCTTTTACTTCATTTTTCAAACCAGGAATCACTCAGGTTTCCTGTGTTTGCATTTGGTTACTTTATCACTTTTGTCTCTAAATATTGGACGTTTTGTCACGACCTTGTTTTTTTAAAGAGTCCAAGCCGGTTTTGTAATTTGTTTCTTCTTCCTCTGTATTTCCTCTAAAAAAAAAAATCTGTCTGGATTAAATTCAGGCTGGACGATTTGGGCAAGCATGCTTCCCAGGGGATTCTGTGTTGTGCTTGAGGCAGTAATGGCGGGTGGCTCTGCTGGTGGTGAAACATTGTGTCTCTCAGCTGGGCTGGTAAGTGACAGTTCTCTCCATTGTAACTATGCTTCCCCATTTTCAATTAGTAAATAATTTATTGGGTCATAGTTCAACTCTACATAAACAGCCTACTGCCCAACAACCGCCACACAAGTCCTTGCCGGATTCAGTTATTTCACCAGTTTGGAAAAATGTTGATTTCCTGATTGAACCGTTCCTTCCAGATTTATTAGCTAGCCTCCAACTGTCAGGAAGAATTTTCCTTTATTTTTCTCTGTGACTTTTTTTGAGTATTATTATAGACTCAAAGATTTTGAATTCTGAATTTTTTATTCCTTGACGTAGAGTGATTTGCTTTGTTCATATGGTCAAGTCCCTAGTGAGGAATATCTCATGTCCTGATAATGTAGCTAAATGTACTGCTGAGATAAGAAGTCTGGCTGTCTCATTCTAATATAAAGTAGAAGAGTTAATAAGAAGCTGGAAGGATACATGGGCATATGGACTCCCCTACTACAGGTGAATAAGAGATTTCAGGCTCTCCTAGGAGAATTGACTGAAGGAAATTGGATGAAACATCTGGGCACAAGCAGGGCAGGTCTGGGAACTCCAGTGCCCGAGAAAATGTAACTCAGCTGCGCCCGTCGCCCCCTCACTCCCTCTGAGCCCCTGCTGCCGTCCTGGACCTGCCACCCCACCTCAAATCTGGGGGTGGTCCCTGCACACAGCATTGTGTGTGTAAGTATGGTACATTGTAGCACATCGAAACAGGCGATGCTCATAGAGTGGCTTAGACACCAAAGTAAGGTGAAATGTTTAGACTACCCTAACAACGTAGACTCCTGTATATCTTTTAGGGGGAAACTCTACCTTCAAAATAATGAATGAATGAATAAATCTCAGCAGCGAATGCAGAGGTGGCAGGTCGGTGGTTTAATGTATATTTTTAAGTTCCATCACAGAGAGTTAACGTTTTCACGTCCATCGGCGTGTGGAGCTTGTAAACCCCAGTTGGTCCTGATTCTGTCACCCCCGTTAGCCAGCGTTTCTCAGTAACTGAAGGCAGATCTGAATGGGAATGGTGTGGGGAGCTTACGTGGGTGCAGATCTGGGGGACCCACTCCGCAGACCACCCCTAGAGGTGCTGACTCAGCGGGGGTGGGTGTGGAATGGAACCATGCAGCCACTCCTGTGCTCCCTGATGTCTGATGACCGTGCCCTGCTGTCCGACAGCTGACTGCCCAGACCTTCCTTGCCTGGCTCATCAACCCTCAAGGCATTCATTTCCCAGCACTGGCTCCAGAATAGTCTAGAAGTGTTAACCATCTCTGTTTCTAAACACTGCCCTTAGAACTGACTGAACGGGATTTCAGCCAGCTGAGGCTGATGGCACCTGCTTCTGCCTTGCTGAACTCTCATAGAAATCACTCAAACGGCATAAGAGGCTGGCACCACGCCAACATGCAATACACGGTGCCTGTTAATATTATCAGCAAGGTGTGCAGTAAGCTAGGAGGGCAGAAGATGGGGGCGGGCGAGACTGCATGTAATTAGGGGCAGGAGCAAGTAGCCACACTGCTTGAGCTACTACTGGTTATTGAAGAAATTCATGCAGGTTAATCTCTCTTTAAAAATTACAGTGCGCATACGTGATCATTGCCCAGAGTGGAACGTTAGGAAAGCAGAAGTATAACGTATTCAAGATAGCCTGAGAGGACCAAGCAGTGTTGAAAAATAGACACACTCTTACTGTAAGCACCATGATTTGAATGCGTTCAGCAAAAATAAGAGCCAAATAATACAAAGCTCACATTGGGGAGCCCATTGGACTGAGGTTTTCCTTTTGATTATGTACTTTAAGGTAGTCATCAGACGATGTCCACGCGAGTGTCCTTGTTAACTGAGACAGCGTCCCCGTGGGTGGAGGGTGGGCTGCAGCCCCTCGAGAGGCAACACAAGGGCAGCCTTTACCCACGTTTGGAAACGTGTGGACATTCCCCTGGTCTTGGGCTGATCATTTGACGTAGGTAAAAAGTATGTTATAGCTGAAGGAATCCTATTCTTTAGTCTGTCTCCCAATTGCTAAATTTAAAGGAGACCTAAGTAAGTTTTTATTAAAACATATGTATTGAGTACTAACTAGTGTTTTGGGCCACATTAGACCCTTAGCTCATTTTTCTTCAGCTGGAGCATATTGACACTTTGGGATGTGGGGTGGTTGTGATTTCCCAATGAAATAATGAAAATAAAAATGTTCGGTTCTCTATATCCATACGATGGAATATTATCCAGCCTCAGAAAGGAAGGAAATTCTGCCACAGGCTACAGCATGGATTGACATTGAGGACATTGCGCTGCGTGAAATAGGCTGGTCACAGAAGGACAAATATTCTATGATTCCACTTATATGAGGCACCTGGAGTTATCAACCTCAAGAGACAGGAAGTAGGTGGTGGCTGCCAGAGGCTGGGGGCGGGGAGGGGAGAGCGTGTTTAATGGGGCAGAGTTTCAGTTTTGCAGGATAAAGAGTTCTGGAGACAGGGGGGTGTTGGTTGCACAACAATGTGAATACTCAACACGACTGAACTGGATGCTTAAAAAGGGATAAGAGGGTAAGTTTATGTTATACGTAGTTACCACAGTTAAAACAATTTAAATGTTCATTTCTTAGTAAATTACACAGCACCTTGCAAACTAAGGTCTTTATTGTTTTAATTATGTTTCAGCACTGAGCAATATAAGAGTTTTTAAATTTATAAATTATACCTAATTACGTAGCTTCAGACATGAAAACATTGCAAATTCAGCCTTTGAACTGACTTCAATGAAAGCAAAATGTATATTCAAGGGTGTGAATGACTCGATGCCACGGTCAGTGGAAGATGAATAGATCGTGTCCCCTGGGAGGTGAGAGTGTGACCCTGTGTTACTATCTAGCTCCGTCCCCTGCAAATGTAACAAGAGTAAGAATGTTAACTGTGTTACGAGGCAACAGTGCCAACGGTAACAGTGACCCTGGCTGGCAAACTGAGTCAGGACCAAGGGAAGGATAAGCATCAAGGGGGACACCACGCATGGGTCTTCCCTGAGTACGATGACTGAGAGCTGAGCGCACCCCTGTGGAACCCGGGCTGCTGTGGCGATGCAGTCGTATCGGGGAGTGTTAGCCTCTCCTGATCCAAGCAGCCCCCGCGCATGCCCCATGGGGTGTGTCCTTACTTGGGAACCCATCCCCTGAATGCCTGGGGCTGCCCAGATGGCAAGCGGGGTTCCTGTCCTGTATCAGGATGTGGCCTGTGTGGGCTAGTGAGTCAGGAAGACTATCTCCATGTACCATTAAAAGGGTAAATCCACAGTGCAATAACTGTGGGGGCTGAGGCTGGGGGACTTCGGGGCTCTTAACCCAAAAGCAATCAGAGACAGCCAGAAGGTCATGGCCTGAGAGGGAGCATGGATGTGAGCTGAGGAGTCAACCAGATTCAGTGTCTGAAACCAGGAGAGAGCAGAGACTAAGGAAACTAGACAAGAGGATGCAGCCACTACCTGAGGCAGGTACCTGTGGGAGAGCAGGCAGAAAGCACCTGGCCTCCCACCCAGACACCTGGGTGTCAATGGCCTTACCATGACAGCAAGACAGAGCTCTGAGCCCCCGCAGTGAGGAAAGAACTGCCTGGACCGAGGGTCCCAGGAGGAAGCACCTGGGGTGCAGGACGAGGAGAGAGAGAGATGGATGCACCGACTGGAAGACAAATTCACTGCCAACGCAGTGCAAGTAGCAGAACAATCATAAGATGGTTTTAGAATCAGTCTGGTTAAGATCCACACCGAAATTAAGGAGAGAAGAGCGACATCCATCCTAAACAAATTCAAAGTGATGAGGGAAGAAGAAGATGGGAATTAAGAACAGATATGAAAAATGAGGAGACAAAGTAATTTAAGAATACGGTCACTAAATTTAAAAATAATGCACTAGGCAGGGTAAAGTCTGCACTGGATGTACTCAAAGTCTATCTGGGAAAGAGAGTCTGAGTTATTCACCAGAATATGGCTGAGAAACACAGAGAAATGAGAAGTATGGAACAGAAGTTAAAATGGAGAGAGGAAAATATTACAGATGCCAACATATGTCTAGTAAGAATTCCAGAAGAAAAGATTCTAGGGAATGACAAGGAAGCAATAGCCAGAGAATAGTAGCTGGGAATTAACCAGAAGGATCTCATCCATCACCAGACTGAAGATCTTCAGCTACAGCCTGCAAGGAGCACACTGCAGACCTGAGCAGATGGTAGGTGAACTCAAGACCGTCCATGATCAAGAGGAACTCTTACTACTGTCAGCTAGAAATACAGGCTGTCTCCAGACGAACAAGGGTTAGAACCACAGGAGATTCCTCATTAGCAACAATCGTGCAAGAAGATGGCCAAATTATAGCTTCTAAGTACCGAAGAAAAATAACGTCCCATCTAAACTTTTATGTCTAGGTAAAAAATTAGTTACTGTAGAATAATATACAGTCATGCATAGCTTAGCAACCAGAACATGTTCTCAGAAATGCATCATTAGGCGATTTCATCATTGTGCAAACTTCACAGAGTGCATTTACACAAACCTAGATGGTACAGGCTACGACATACCTAGGCTGTCTGGTACTAATCTTATGGGAACTTGGTCCATCATTGACTGAAACGTCGTTATGTGGCACATGACTGTAGTGTCAGATATACAAAAATTCAACCTTTCGTTATACTTGAAATGTTGCTAAAATGTATGTTTAAGCAAGAAAAAATAATACAGAGGGAAGGTATGAGATACAAGCAATAACAGTGAGCAGAGAAAGGAATAAAAAGTTTTGTAAGTTTAACTAATTATTGAGGATTAAAAATTACCTTTTGGTGGCTGGCCTGGTGGTGTGATGGTTAAATTCATGCACTCTGCTTCAACAGTCCGGGGTTCACGGGTTCAGATCCCAGGCGTGGACCTACACACCACTCATCAAGCCATGCTGTGGTAGGCGTCCCACATACAAAATAGAGGAAGATGGGCACAGATGTTAGCTCAGGGCCTATCTCCTTCAAGCAAAAAGAGGAAGATTGGCAACAGACGTTAGTTCAGGGCCAATCTCCCTCACCAAAAGAAGAAAAAATAACCATTTGAATGCTTATTTGAATAATTTAAAGAAATTACTTCACTAGGTAAAGGGTTTTAAGATCCTTCTCTGTCACAACAAATAACTTTAGTAAAGGCAGAATTCATAAAAAAGATGATAAGAAGCTCTACATGGGATTACAAATACATCCAACCAGGACATATAGTAAGCATGAGCTAATATGCTCCTCACAAGATGGCATTAAATTCTATAAAATAAAAAGGAGAAATTGACAAATCTATAATTGTAGTAGATTTTGATATATTTTCTAGAAAAAAGTAGATCAAGCTGAGAAGAAAATAATGGGGATATAGATGATTTGAACAACACAATGACAAATGTAATATAACTATATATCAACAAATATAGAATAAAACATGATTTTCAGGCACACATGAAACGTTTACAAAAATCAACTGCAAAAATTTTAAAGAATAAATATGATGAAGCTACTTGCTCTAAACATAATGCAATTAAATTAGAAACCATAATATGAAGAAAGATTTCTGTACATTTGGAAATGATCAGATGCCAAAGGGAAATAGTCTTCTCTGTAGTTGATGACTTGATGATACCACAAGGAATGTCAGAAAACATTTGGACATTAAATAACATCAAATAAACTAATATCAGTACTTGTAGAATACAGCTAAAATGGTACTTAGACTGTTATTTTAAAAATCCGCAGATGCATTTACTGAAAAATGACAAGGACCATGGGAAAAAATGAGTTAAATAAATAGCAAAGTGAGCTAGAGGAAGGAACAGAGAGGGCCAAATCAAGAGAAAGAAGATGATGAAGATAAAGGAAACAGGAATCAGAACGGAAAGCAGAAAAGGCTACTTCCTTAAAAGTAGAAAAACCTCTATCAGAATTCATCGGAGGGCTGGCCCCATGGGCGAGGGGTTAAGTTCACGTGCTCTGCCTCGGCGGCCCAGGGTTTGGCCAGTTCGGATCCTGGGTGCGGACGTGGCACCACTCATCCAGCCATCAGCCATGTTGAGGTGGCGTCCCACACTGCACAGCCAGAAGGACCTACTGCTAGAATATACAACTGTGTACTGCGGGGTGGGGAGAAAGAAAAAAAAAAAAAAAAGATTGGCAACAAAAGTTAGCTCAAGGCCACTCTTAAAAAAAAAAAGTGGAAAAAAACACTGATCAAGAAAAATCAGAAAATTTTTTGAAATCACAGTAGAATTGTCAAAAATCATAACATAATGAGCAATTTCATGATAAATTTTACAATTTAGATTAAAAAGACAAATTTTAAAAAAATAAAATTGAGGTTAAGTTCATGTGCTCTGCTTCGGCGGCCCAGGGTTTCACTGGTTTGGATCCTGGGTGTGGACTTAGCACCGTTCATCAGGCCATGCTGAGGTGGCGTCCCACACTGCACAACCAGAGGGACCTGCAACTAGAATATACAACTATGTACTGGGGGGCTTTGGGGAGAAGAAGAAGAAAAAGAAGATTGGTACCAGATGTTAGCTCAGGTGCCAATCTTTAAAAAAATTAAATAAAATTGGCTGAAGAATAAATTGAAAACCCAAATAAACTGATTACAAGTAAATAAAACCGTAATAAAAAATCTGAGTCTCCCTCTTCTTAGGCATAGGGGGAGGCAGAGAAAGAAGAAGGAAGGGAGGGATGGAATGTTAGAAAAGGAGGAGAGGCTTAAGGGCGCTTCCAGAGAAGATCGGCCAATACCGTGAAGTGTCTTCTTGGGCCCAACACAGGCCAAGGACAGGCCAAGGAAGGAAAACGACAAGTCAGTTTTACTTGTGGCTGCAGATGGAAAACATCAAATAAGATGTTAGAAAATGACAGGTATGTGTATATACAATAAATATGCACAGACTCTTAATTTTAATACAGTAATTGCTCCAGACCCAGTGAGGTTTATCTCAGGAATGAGAAGATGGTTGACAATCAGCACATGTATCAGAACAAGGGGTCATAAAGAACAGGAGGCAAATGTGTGCTGCTGTCAGGTGCGTATTCACCCCTGTGGGCAGACAAACCGTGAGCTGCTTCAGAAGCTGCCCCGGTGCCATTCCTCCATTTTCCCGGACCTCCTCCTCCAGTGCCTGGCTCCTCTCCCTCGCGTGGCACCTCCCTTGATTTATCAAGACTTGGGCATTTCCATGATGTTCTCGGTCGCCATGGTGATCTCATGGGGTCCTAGACTGTGTCTTGTCCATTTTTGTGACTGCAGTGCTGGATGAAGTACTGGAGATATAGGAGATGCTGAATGAATGTCTGCAGAATGACAGACTGGATTAATTCGTGGATAGTGTGCAAGCAGAAAGTTACTCAGCGACGCTGAGGGCTGCCCTTTTGTGAAACGTTCTTACAATGAGAACTTACTAGAAAATAATTGCTAAGGACATCGTCTGCAGCCACAGAAACGATCAGAGAAAAACGTACCAATATGTAGTCAATCGGCATAATTGAAACCAGCCTTTTGGCAGACGTTCACATGCAGCAGGCATGTGGGTGATATTCAAAGTGGAGGCAGGGTACTCCCCCTTGGGTGGTTTCTCCAAACAGTTTAAATGTCTTAGCACATTCCATCCATGCGTAGAAGATATTCAATGCATGTGCCCTCTGGTACCTTTTCCTCTAAGGCAGAAAAGCAGTATTTTTGTGTTCATTAAAAAGAAAAAAGATTCAAGTAATATTCATCTGATTCACCTAAGATGATTGGGCCACTGATTGTGGGGTCAAAAGCATAAGCTCAGAATACATTTTAGATTCATTGTATATGTCCTTCTAGATAATTTTCAGATGCGCACTAGACAGAATTGTGCATAAACACAAGTAGTACGTGGAGAGACAGTGTATGTATGAAAATGTGGTTCATTTTTAATGAGAATGGTTATGGTACAGCATGGCAGAATAGACCACTGCAATAGAATTTGCCTTTTAGGATAATTTTATGGCTCATTAACAGGTTTCACTACACACTTGAAAGATGACATTCTCTGCAAAAAGATTTTAATGCCTCCATATCATCAGTGATCTGTGATTCCTTTGGTTAGATTTTAATTTGGATTTTAAATAGGCATTAGAAATTGTCTTTGCTAAAAATAAGAAGAAAGTAACAGTACAGATTAAATATTATGAGGCTTCATTACTTTTAATAGAGGAACTATTTAGGTGTGTTTATGTCGTGTGTGTGCTTTCTCGATTACAAGGAAGTCGTGCTGATGTTTCTTGCAAGGCCAGCTTGCGTCCAACCACATAAAGCAGAGGCCTCTCTTCCACGGTGGGAGGTCTTCTGGTGGAGGGAGCCTGGGGTTGCTGATATTCAGAAAGCCTGGATCGCTGTGTTCTGGGGCTGCTGTGCCTCCAGGAAACCCAGAACCTTCCCCCCAAGGCCTCAGGTTCTGGGTATTTAAAACAAGAATTGGACTATAAATCTGAGTACACACTTGCTCTTCTGTAAGACCTAGAAGTCTATGACCTGCCGCCCATACTTTGTTGATGAAAAATCAAAGTTGGTCATTTGATGTATTTTTCTCTATCACAGTTTGTTTCCACTCAGAAGTAGCTTTAAACTGCAACATCCAAAAAAACAAAAAAAACACGTAATGGTTGGTCAAAGGCAATTGATTAGTCTTTGAAACGAAAGACGATATTGACACATCCAACCAAGAAGGGAACAGCAATGTTTTAAATATTAGGCATCAGAAACCATGAACGAGTAGAGAAAAGAGCTGGTCTCTATCCCGGCTCCACTGAGCCCCACCTTTGGGCGGCGGGCGCGCCATCGCTGTCTCTGTACCTCGGATGCTTCCTTCTGAGATGAGGCGGACGCAGCTTTCCCTCCTGCTGTGTGGAGGAAAGGAAATATTTGTGCATAAAGATAAACATGAACCTGTAAACTGTAGAGACCAAGAGAAGGTGGCTATTATCACCATCAGGAAAGTTCAGTTTACAGAACTTGGGAGGGAAAATACTTGCTATTCAAGCGTAAATCACTAAGCTGAAATGTCTTTCGTACACGTTACAGGTCATGCATAAAAATTGCATCTTGCGTTAATCTGACACATGATTAGAATCATCGGGCTTAAGCACTGAGTCAAACTTTTTGGATTTTTTTAAAGACTGGAAATCACTAAATTCAACTTTTTAGCAATTAGTAGAGTAAGAGTTTTATTTATTCATTGATTGTGTGCCTAATAGGTGTGAACCACCCACTGGGTGTCAGAGACGATGCTAATCTCAGTCCCATCTGCTACCAGTCAGGTTCTGCCCACGAACAGATAGTGACACACAGAATCAGAAACAGCGCTGACAAGAAGAGAAAGAAGAAAAGGAGGAGACCGCAGTCTCTCCAGGGCTCAGACCCCTTCACATACAGGCTCTCACTTTGAGGCAGAGCTGGTAGTGTTCCCCAACTTGAAATGCAAAGTGGGGTGAGCTCTCCAGGATCACACTGCTCCCTGGGAAACACAGAGGAGATGGAGCTGAGGACTCTGAGTGTAGACCGCAGTCTCGTGACCTAGTGAGTTTTGACTCCCTTCTTGCTCTCTTAGGGATACTAAGCAACTCACTTACCCTTTTTTCTTCACTTGGGTGTTTCCATCTGTCAAACAGAGACACTAACATATCTCTTTCGTGGACCACGTGGATGTGTCATGAAGCCCCGAGACACTGGCTGGCACCCAGCCCCCCATGCTGGCCGGTCACCATTGCGGTCGTCCCCCGGAGCTTGAACACAGGCGTTCTGCTCATCTGTGCCATTTCCACCACACACACTCATTTTGGGAACAGGTGTTTCTCTTTCTACTTTCTTTTTTTCCTTCGTATGCCACTGGCGTAGGCAATTTGTAAAGGCCAGTTGCCAAGATCAAGATTATAGCATTTAAAAATTCTTCATTGATTTGCTTTGCCTTCTCGACAAAAGCAGCTGCCAAATTTAATCTGAGAAACTGCTTTTATGTTCAAGAAATGCTCTGTGCCTTAAAAAAAGAGGTGGGGAGGACGAAATATCCACTTAATTTAAAGGGGTTGGAGCCAAGAGATTAGTCCCACCAAGGAAACTGCATGTTTATTTTTAATTGTCCCATAAAGGTTCACGGACATATTCTCCTGAAGTCGCCACTGAAATTGTTGACTCAGGGGAGGGAGGGCAAAGTAAGATGAGATAGACAAGAGTGCTGGGTATTGAATTTATGAAAGCTTATCTCTTTTTATTTTTGTTTCTAGAAAGTCATGGCCATTTTTTTTTATTAATAGTAAAAACACATTTGCAATTTCACATTGAAAGCACTTACACCAAGCTGTTCTTTTCTACGTCTGTTGTATTTGGCATGCTATGAATTTTTGGAAATATGGTGACAGGGCAGCAATGGCTCGTCCATGGCCTGTTAGCCTGGAGAGCACATTTAATTGCCCTCAAAGTGTGTTGGGTTCAGCTGGGTTGTCTGGTCCAATTTGATGTTGGGAGCCTGGGTCATCGGGTCCTGAAGCGTGAATTCGGAAGCTGAGGTAGGGAAGTGCAGGGGAAGACCACGTGAAGGGAGAGACATCTTAGACATGGAAACAAGAGCTCACTTGCAAAATCTCATGGAAGATTCCAGAATGCAGTGGGTCCTAGTCCCAGTCATTCCACCGATCACTCATGGCCTACAGGAGACTGCACCTCTCTGGACCTCTGGACCTCCCGAGCAGATGACCCCACAGCCCTCTCTCTTCTTGCTTCAGGCACGTTTTAGTCCAAAGACTTCTAATAGCACACTCTGCTGTGGACTGCCTTGGCGGGACCACGCATTCCATATGTGATGCTCTGGAGTCCAACAGATAAAGGAGGGTCGGGACACCAAACTCACATCCCCTCCGAAAAATTCACTGGGCTTGCATTCCACAAACTCTCAAAGGAGTTCACCTTGAAAAGAAATCTCATAGATGCTTCCTGTATTTTGGGGAACAGAACCCACCCAGCAGTCCTCTCTAAGAGTTCTGAAACCACTCTTGTGCCAGCCGACTGTCACTTTGGGTGAGGCACACTTGGTCACAGAATGCATGTAATCCATGGCGGAACATAAGGGATGGGTGACCTGCTGCTGCCAGCTTCTAGAGGCACAGGTGGCAGACGCTGAGCCTGGAGTAACATATTTTAGACAGAAACCTTTGCAAAAGGACATGTTCCTGACCCTCAGGATTGCTTTGGATAATACTGGTTTGGAGGTTGGAGTGGACAAATTGCATCTACTGTGTGGTGAGCCAACCCGGGAAAGCCTTTCAGCTGGAGGGCATGTTGGAAGCACCGTCGTATCCCTATGGCAGCGAAAGCATCAGACTAACTGGTTGGGAATTTTCTGTGTCCACAAACATATATTCAGCAAACCACTGAACTCCCATTAGGTACCTAGAACTGTGCCAGATACTGAAGATAAAGGAATGGGTGAATCAAGCCTAGAGGGATTCTGACCCTGGGATGCCAGTGAGCAGAGCAGGTCGTATAAGCTGGAATCCAGATTTTATCAAACTCTGAAATTGTTTGTCTACTTCTTGCAACTCTTTCTCTGCTTTGCATATGTAGTCTAGAATAACAAATGTTCTCTTCAGCCCCTAAGGGGCTTCAAACTCTCAAAAACAGAGAGAATAATACGTCTCTGAAAACCTGAAGCCAAGATTCTTTATGTAAATATTATTAGAGAGAAGAAGGCAAATGAGGATGTTACTAGGCCCACTCATTCCTCCCAAATAAACACTTTGCAGACAACTCAACCACCAGCACCTAATTAGGACTCTAGCCTATAGGGCTGGGCTGACCTGCAGGCCAAGCTTGGAGAGGGCCCCATATCAGGTTACATCTTAGCCATCAGAGGTTAATCATCGCTGCCAGCAGCTCGGTTATGCTCTCTCTTCACACAGATTTTCTCTTGGTAAACATGGAACGTTCTCTGAGTGACCCCAAGGAAATTGCATTTAGCTGCCCCAGCAAATTATCAGAGTCTGCGGGATGGGGTCGTGGAATTGCCAGGATGCATCAGAGAAGAAACTAGACAAGATGCCAGAGGAGCCATATTGAAAGTAGCTTTAGAGTCAGCCGCCAGCTCTTCACCCTAAAAATCTGTCTCTTTGTCCGTAAGACAGAGATTGGAACATTTTTTCCACGTCCATAAGAGGACTGTTGAAAATACAGCTTGGCAAATGAAAGTGAAGGCATTTGGAAAAATAGAAAATGCTCTATAAACACGAGTTGTATCGATGATCATCGTCGTCAAGCAGATCCTAACGTGAATGTGTTTGCCCGGTCAACACTTCTTGGGCCGCCACGAACAGGGTCTTGAAGTTGTCTACCTAGATGCTCACACATGACGTATTCTCTCTGTTTTCTTCCTAAAACTGCAGTTCTGCCAACATTTTACCAGCCACGTCAACCCCATCTTGCTGACTGTTGTGAGATGTTTGACTATTTCTGATATAGAGACCCAGTGCCCTTCCAACCTCGCCTCTTATTTAGTAGACAGGCATCATTTTGGGTCAGGATATTTGAGTTTCAGCCCCAGATTTTCCACACTGGCTGCGTGACTTAGTCACGTTACTGACATCTCGGGGCTGTGCATCTGTTTCCACTCGGTGGTGGAACGGGACAATGATGCCCACCTTTTAAGAATGTGTGGGAAATGGGATAAGGATGCAAGTGCTTCATAATCTCTAAATTGCGTAAATACTAATTATTTCTAATAATAAGAGGTGGGATCCACACTGGCTTGTAGCATGAGAACATGGTTCAAGGAAAGCTTTGTTGAACCAAATTTCTGAGCGGTTCTGAGACAGACCTGACTGATGGCAGTTCCCTGGAGCTGGGGACTGTTGACGCAGCTCTTCCTCCGCCCGCGACGGCCGTGGGAGCACAGGGAACTCGTCCTCCAGGGGCGGCTGAATTCCTCTCGCGTTCCTGACTGTGTGAGTGAAGATGCTTTCACCTCCATCAGCTCTGTCAGTAATTACGCATCCAGCTTATACATTAAAAGTGAATATTTTTGCCAACAGTGGAGAAAGAAGCTTAAATTAAAATACTTATTTTGTGCAAAGGATTTGCCAAATTTTCGGCTATTTCCACTTTAAAAACACTTATATTTATCCTCAGAGGCCACTCGTCTTCCCCTCGGCACTTTGCAGAACTGCCGCCCGTTTTTCTATATTTTAGACTTTGTGGTCTTTCTGCCTCTTCCTCTGTCTGGGGCTGGGGGCTAGGGTAGTGCTGTGTGCTTGAAAACATGCGGGTTTGGGAATTAATGGGCCTCAATTTGAATCCCACTGAGGAACGTGATGACTGTGTGACTTTGAAAAAGTGCCGGAAACTCACTGAGTCCCTTTCCTGGGCTGGAGGGAGGTTGCCGGCCTTTCCGTTACTGAGAATTAAAACCTTGAGACCAAGGACAAGTGGCTTTTTTGTGTCATCCCACGGGATCCTCTGCTTCAGTTAGGAGGCCATCTTCATGGATTGCTAAGGGCATTTTTCTAAGGAATAAAATTGTTACTCTAACTTAACAATATCAAGACCCAAAGAGCTGTGGTTTGTTAGGAAAGGCCGCCGCACACCTGGAAGTGCTGACTCACCACACGCTTTCGACTAAGCAATTTTTCTTTTTAAAAAGAATTAATGATGTCGAAAATATTTTCGTGAAACTAGCAACGAAGGAGGAAATGAGAAATCTTTTGTATGGGGAGCAGAAACAGGGCAAGATTTTTTCGAGGGTGTTATCTGATCTCTCACAATACGAGCTCCTTCAGAAAATGGCTTTTGCGTGTGTAGAGTGAAGACAATGAGGGTCATAGGATGGGAAGCAGCAGTGTTTGCTAAAAATACATCGCTCGTTGCCATGGAAACTGGTTCACAAACGTTTCATGAGCAGAATCTAGCTGGGATCTGAATGGGGTCGAATACGGATATCCTAACATTAATTGATTTTGTTTATTAGAAATAACATCATTTTCACAGTTGTTCAATATAAACATGAAAATAGGAACATTTTGCTAAAATCCAGTTGGCCATTTAAAAGTAGTTCTTGGTTATAAAGAAATAACAGCCTGTGTTTAGACCTAGATAGTACAGAAGGGAAAAGTGGGAAATAGGTAGTCGGGGAACTTACTAACTTCATCCTTGATAACAATTTACTGAGTCCAGGTAGAGCATGTTTGGGTGCTAGGATTAAAAAAAAATCACAAGCCGCACAGACTCTGCCGTCAGAGTTTGGTTCAGCTGGGGAGCCTGGTCGCGTGCCCCACACTGAGGAGCAGTCTGGGGTAGCCTGTGCCCCGTGGTTGAGGACCACAGGGCGTGGGGCAGAGGGAGGGAGCACTGCGATGTCACGAGGGGCTCCGAGGATGAGCACCCCTGGGTGTCGCTCACTGTGCCCCGGCGCGGACAGAGCCAGGCGCTTTCCGTGTCCTGGGTTTATTCTTGACAACAACCTGGGCAGCCAGGTATTACTGTCCCACTTTGCTGATGAGGAAACTGAGGCTCACAGGGTTTTGGTCACTTTTCCAAAGTCGCACAGTCATTCCATCTGAGCTGGGAATCAAATCAAGGCCCACTGGTTCCAAAACCCACCTGTTTTCAGGTCCGCTGCCCCCCTCGCTCTCTAGACATTGCAGGCAGAAGGAGTGAGCAGAGGGGCAGAAGAATGGAAATAAAACAGCAAGAGAAGCAGCGCCTTCCTGGTGTCAGACTCTGTTTATTCTCTGGGTTCAATGGAGCCAACCCACGTGTACACACCAGCCTGGCGTTTGTCTGACACAGACGCCCTGGGCGGCGTGAGGAGGGCTCCGGGAGACACTGTGTGCACAGGGAGGTCTGAGGAGAGCTCTGAGGCTGCAAACCCGGGTAGGTGTCTGTCGTTGGGCAGTGAACTGGGATCCGGTCTGTATTAAGGTGACAGAATATTCTGGTGTTTGAGCATCTGCTGGTTCAAGATGCTGCTCCCAGTGCTGTCTGGACTTTAACTCCTTTAGCACCTGTAACACCTCCCGGAGCGGTTCCCTTTTCAGATGGAGAAACTGAGGCAGTCACGTTACCAAAGCCAGGTGCACCACTTGCAAGGGATGGGCCTGGAACCAAGACAGGTGGTCTGTCCTCAGCCCCGCAGCCGAGCTGACTCTCACGTCCCATTGTCATAGGAAGTGGAAATTGGACTTTACTCCTCTTACAGAAGAAAAAAAGAAGTGTGTAAAGTAAGAGGCAAAAAGACCCAGGTACAACTCCCCACAAACATAGAATGTAGAGAGAGCCCCAACTGTGATATTCAGAGGGTACCTGCGTCAAGTTCAGTCTGTTTTGTCATACTTTTAAATTCCGTACTTTAAGGTCTGTTGAATCTCCCTTTAAAATGGACTCACTCGAGAAAATATTTTATACACTGGACTTTGCAGTAAAGCTCACTTTTCAAAGATACATATAAAAATCAGCTACAGGGGACGTGGGTAGACCCACCTGTGAATAGGCCTGCCCGCCTGGCCCACATGCCGAGTTCCAGGAGCCATTCGTCCAGCAGAAAGGAGAAGAGAAGGTGAAAGAGACTTGTTAGCTGTACAGTGTGCGTTTGCCATGAGAGTAACTTAAGGCCAAAAGGGAGGAATGGCAGAAATCAAGAGAGACTGTGGGACGTTCTGAATGGAATCATGGTTGAGCCAGTGCAAAGTTGATGACGGATTGTCTATCCTGCTCCTGCGGTGGTGTCGACCGTTCTCACAGCCGTGAGTGGCTCTCAGTTTCTCTTCACACCTGCTCACGGGAGAAACGATCCATCCATTAGCAGAGGAGGGCAGGACTGGTGATGAACTGGTTTCTGGAGATCAGGTGTCACGCGACTTATCGTGATGACCAGCTCTTTTTACATTTTTCTAACTGCGGAATTCATCGGCGTGCTCAGTTCTATGTTATAACATAGTTTGAATAACCCTTCACTCACTTACACATTTTAAACTGCTACTTTTGTGCCCAAGTTGGAGGGGCACCTTCTGAAATATCTTTTATAAAGGAACCTGGTGTAAACCCAAGTCTGCAGGATGACCTTCCCCACGCTGAGTTCTCACCAATGATTAGGGCTGATATGGAAAAATGAAATACCCAGCGGTTGTCCGAGCACATTGTGCTAAGTGGTGTGTGTTGGGAAAATTGGCGGACATATGAAAACTACATGAGTCTGGTTGTTCAGGCGTCTGAGGAGCAGCAAGTAGAAGCTGGTGCTTCTGAGTTCCTGTTTGAAGAGCTGAGTCCATTGGTTACAGTCTGACCGTGTAAAAGCCACTGAAAGCAACATTCTCTGTAGGAATGTCATCTGAGAATAAAAATCAAGCTCCAAGAAAGGCAATTCTGAGGAAGGAACATTTGAATGAAGGGGTGTATTAATATAATGGATGTGCGGTATTGATTTAGTGCTAATCTCTTCATTAAAATGCATTCTGAGTTTTCGTAAATGCTGGAGGTTTAATTATGGATATACTACTTATCACAATATTGTAAAATTGCATAAAATTACTACCTTTCTGATGTCTATGCTTGTTCAATAATACAAATGTCTTCAAGCCTCCAGTTTTGTCGAGCGTCTGCTGTTTTAGACATTTATTACCTTGAGGCTCCACAGAAAGTAAAACTCCTATTTGGAATCACTGTTCTAGCTGAGATTCGTTTCCCAAGTTTATAACATACAGCAAAAGTGGCCTTTCGCTAATCTGGCCCCTTTCTGTGGGGAACTGTCCACATGCCACACGGGGACTTCTGTAAACTCTGGGGCTGCCCAGTGGACTTGCGGCTTTTCCTCAACCTGGACAGAGAGGTGATTGATCACTACCTCGACCCTGCAAGCTATTGATCATCTGAGCCCTTGTGATTGTATCCGTATCCCAGATTTCCCTATATCTGGTTGTTTTTATCATATAGATATGCTTAAGGCTTTTTCCATAAATAAGAGATTTGAAAATAAGCATGCACGTTGGCGGAAGTTATTCTTCTAATTGTGATTTCAATTAACTTCATTGATCATTCATTTAATGTTTCGTGCATTTCTCCTTCTAGACAGCCATTAATTATATTGTCATTTTAATACTGCAAATCATACTGGGTAGCTCTAATATGTACTTAAAAAATAACAAGATGTTTTTCATGTTGTAAAAGTGATTCATAATGATTATAGAAAATTTTAAAAATGAAGATAAACAGGAAAATATACTAAAACATAATCCCACAACTCGAAGATGATTATGGTTAACATCTAGGTATTTATATTTCCGATTCTCCCTCCCACACGTATATTTAATTATAGTATCAAACATCATTCTTTCTTTATACTATTATCACCTAATATTTTATGAATATCTTCACATCACTGAATCTTTTTCTGTAACACAGAGGTAACAAGGCTAAAATGTTCAGGGTCACTTGGAAGTAGAACTGATGAAAAATAAAAACCTATCTTGATTTTTAAAAGTTGCAGTCAGCTCTGTAACAAAATGAATAGAGCTATGGCTTAAGCTTCATAATTGACATACTTCTGCCAACGCTGTGATCTTTCAGTGTTTGTGGTCATTCTGTGACCGCTGCCTTTGTGGTGGAAGAGAAGGCACACACCCCGTGCCCTCCCTCTACGCCAAACCCGACGTCATCTTCATATCAGCATCATCTCCAACAAGATGAATGACTGGGACACAGTTCACTTAGCCAAGCCCATATCAATGGATGCTTACCCCATATTAAAGTTTTTAACTATTAACTACCACACTATCAAATCCTCAAATGGTTCTTTAAAAGGAAAATTGTGGGGTTTTCCCTATTTCTGAAGATCAGCCTCTCAAATATTTCCATATTTAATGCTTTCCCTCATCTTGTTTTGTTGACATCTTTCATCTGCTGTCATTTCTATGGTGGAACTCTGCATTCATTATTGAATTAAAGAAAAGGACCCTCATGGAACATATTGGGGACATTCTTGCATCATTGCTGGAACTCTCCCACCAGCCTTCCTCCATCATCACTCTTTCAGTCTTTTCATTTTCAAGCTTATGCCCCTATCATTTTAATTACAGTTTCACTAACTACGATCTCATCTTTTCTCACGTGCTTACTCCCAACTAGCCTTTGGAATCACTGCCTGATCACACCTCCAGCCTCTTGGTGCTTGTTTGCTCAAGTAAAGGCTCAAGGAGAATGGACTAAATAAACTTAACCCTTCTGAGCAAGTGTCTTGAAAACTTTGATATTTCTTTGCTGTTCTGTTTACATCTGTTTCTCACATGGAGACTCAACTTTCTCGTTTAGCATTACTGTTCTCATCACTACTTTAAAAATCAGTGCATTGCACTGATAACCCTGATACTGGAGTGGGAAGATGGTGGAAGGAAGGAGCAAGCCTGGATTCCAGTCTTGACCCTGACTTTTCATAACGTGTCTCCTTCTGTGAACTTTTAGAATGTCTTTAGAGTATCTCTTGAACGTCCAGCATTATGGTGGGTGCTGGCCTTTCAAAGATCATTACAGCAGGCTCTGTGCCCTCCTGAAGCTCACAGTCTGGCTCAGAGGCTGATCCAGATGCTGAACATGGTACAGTAATCTCATGAGGCTTAGCATAGATGGGCTCACCCAACACCCCCTGGCAGTCTGGCTCTGCCTGTTGTCCTGGCACAGTCACTCTTACTGCTCCCTTTCCCTCCCAAGCTTGCCATGAATGGGAAAGTGAATTCCATGTCACCCTAACCTTGCGTAGCTCTCAGCCCCAGCTGAGCCTTAGCATCACCTGAGGAGGTTTCACACATTCTAAGGTTCAGTTCTCACCCCAGTGGTTCCAGGGTACTTTGTCTCAGACAGGTCAGGCCAGAGATAGTGTTCAAAGCTCCCCAGGTGGTTCCAATGGCAGCTGGTGCTGGGAACCAATGCAATGAGCATTGTACATGAGCCAGTGGACATGAACCAATGTAATGAGCATTGTACATGAGCCAGTGGACATGAACCAATGTAATGAGCAAAGGGTGATGGGGGTGTAGGCAGGCAGGGCTAGCTCAGCCTGAGTGGATCCAAGAAGTCTTCACAGAGCTGACATAGAAGCTGGCCTTCCAGGGTGGCTCGAAATTGATGAAGCCAGCGTAGGGTTCAGCATTTCAAGAGGAAGAACCTGGAAAGGCAGCCCTGGAGAGCACATCGTGTGCACAGATCTGGGGTGAGTCCATGTGTTTAGGGAAGAGCTTCCCAGACTTTCATTCACACACAACGCTCTTGTCAACATGCAGAGTCTGGTTCTCAAGCTCTGGGGTGGGCCTGGGCATCTGCATTTCCAATGAGCTCCCAGGCGATGCTGAGGCTGCTTGTCCTGGAACCACACTTTGAAAGGCAAAGGTTTTTGGCATAAGGTGGAAACAGGGAATGCTCAAATCTGTAATCATAAACCAAGCTCAGGCTTTACTGTGAAGGACCCAGGGTGATGAGGTAAGAAGCACTGAGCCCGGCTCTCATGTGAAAACTGCAAGGAAAGACTGCTTTCTTCAAACAATTGTCATGAAGATCTAAAAGCAACATTGAAAGTGTCCTGGTGCTGGGAAGACCCATCATAAGTAGAGCTTTGTTAGGGCTGTTGTTACTCTCCTTCTATGTCAACTGAAGCCACCTGGGGGCACTTCCTCATGTCCATCCTCATCAGGACCATCCAGGAGCACTTCCTCATGTCCATCCTCATTGGGACCATCCAGGAGCACTTTCTCATGTCCATCCTCATTGGGACCATCTAGGAGCACTTCCTCATGTCCATCCTCATCGGGACCATCCAGGAGCACTTCCTCATGTCCATTCTCATCGGGACCATCCAGGAGCACTTCCTCATGTCCATCCTCATCAGGACCATCCAGGAGCACTTCCTCATGTCCATCCTCATTGGGACCATCCAGGAGCACTTGCTCATGTCCATCCTCATTGGGACCATCTAGGAGCACTTCCTCATGTCCATCCTCATCGGGACCATCCAGGAGCACTTCCTCATGTCCATTCTCATCGGGACCTTCCAGGAGCACTTCCTCATGTCCATCCTCATCGGGACCTTCCAGGAGCACTTCCTCATGTCCATTCTCATCGGGACCATCCAGGAGCACTTCCTCATGTCCATCCTCATCGGGACCATCCAGGAGCACTTCCTCATGTCCATCCTCATCGGGACCATCCAGGAGCACTTCCTCATGTCCATTCTCATCGGGACCATCCAGGAGCACTTCCTCATCTCCATCCTCATCGGGACCATCCAGGAGCACTTCCTCATGTCCATCCTCATCAGGACCATCCAGGAGCACTTCCTCATGTCTATCCTCCTCAAGGCCATTGAGAAGGCTTCCTCATGTCCATCCCCACTGAGACCACTCAGGAGTGCACCCTCATATGCATCCTCACTGAGGCCATTTGGGAGCACGTCCTCATGTCTATCCTCATCAGGACCATCCAGGAGAGCTTCCTCATGCTCATCCTCATCGGGGCCATTCGAGAACACTTCCTCATGCCCATCCTCATTGCAGTGCCTATTTTCCTTTCCAAACTTCATCTTTCTTCCTGCTAGTTCTCTCTCACTGTAATTATTTGACATTGCAGTTCTAAATAATAGATGTGCCGAGTGCTCTGGGATGAGAAAAATGCTACAAAATGAAGTTGTGTGAGGATGCCAGCTGTCACTGCAGCTGAGTGGCAAAGAAAAATTTCTCCTCATCTGATGTTTGTGTCTTTTTTTTTGCTCACATGTTCTAAAGTCTGAGAGACAGAAAAATGCCATTTGGGCAAATATTTAGAAGAGAGAAAAAGAGTTAGAACTAATAAAGTACAAATGTTTTTCTTATTTTAAAAGAAGTACTGTAATAAGCAGCCCTTTGAAAATTGCTCACTAAAATATTTTCTGGTGATTTTTAGGTTAAAACACTGATTTATATTTGTATAACTACCTTCTTTATTTGAAAACTCATCATACCTTCAAATTGTAAACTTTTCAAGGCCCAGTTGTCATGAATTCCAGACTATTTACTTCTCGATGGTCTCCATGGCAGTTTTTAAAATTCCGTGAGTAACACAGGTCCTATTTAGTATTAAAAAGAGAAAAAGAAAATGAAACTCACCAGAGTCCTATCACCCAGAGATAACCACTATTAATACTTTGTTAAATCTCAACCTTTGTATATACATACCTGCATACGTTCTGTACTATTCATGATTTAGTCAGTAAATATATGTTGGTTTGCAAAAGATAACCTTCCTGTATCACTAATGATTTTAATAGCCAACACACATTGAGCATTTCATACAAACCACGTATGTGCATTATTTCATTTAATTTTTTAATCACCCGGAAAAGTAAGTGTAATGATGACCACCATTTCATAGGCGAAGAAGCTGAAGCTCAGAGAGAGAACTGTTCAATGGATAGCTAGCAAGTGGATGAGCTGTCATTTCTGTTCTTGTCTGACTCATGAACAAGGGTCGTGCTCAATCACTGCACCATCCAAGCCTTTTCGACTCCACCAGCAGTTGTCCGAGCACGTTGTGCTAAGTGGTGTGTGTTGGGAAAATTGGCGGACATATGAAAACTACATAAGTCTGGTTGTTCAGGCGTCTGAGGAACAGCAAGTAGAAGCTGGTGCTTCTGAGTTCCTGTTTGAAGAGCTGAGTCCATTGGCCATCCGTTCTGTTGTATGTAGACCTAGCCTCATGTTGCCTTTGTTCCTTCTCCCACCTCTGAATTCAGCTGGGTGAGAATGGCCCATGGAGAGCGGTTCCCCTTGCATTTCTCATTTTCCTTGGTGATTGGCTGGCTTTACACTTAAGGGCGTGCCGTGCACACAAGTACAAATGCCAAATAGATGTGGGCATCCTCACTTCCCCTCGCCACCACCTTCCAGCTCCCAGGAAGGATTTCAAAGTACAGGAATAGGCATGTCGTTCAAAAGAGTTCTCCAGAAAGCGAACGCTCTTTCACTCTTCTTTCTTTATGGCCAGATGTGACTGGAGAGAATGGAATTAGCATTAGGAACCCAGTGAACTCTGCGTTGTTTCTGACCCCAGAGTCTGTGCTCAGTTGGAGGTGCTCACAGCGCATCTGGCTTCAGGTCTCGCTTTCAGATGCTTTGTGTCTTAGTTCGTGCTGCTGTAACTGAGCACCATAGGCTAGGCAGCTTATAAACAACAGACGTTGATTTCTAACGTCTCTGGAGGCTGAAGTCGTGGATCAGGGTGCCAGCATGGTCAGGCTCTGGGGAGAACGCTCTTCTGGGTTGCAGACGGCCATCTTCTCACTATATCTTCACATGGTGGAAGGGGCTGGGAGCTCTGAGGGGTCTCTTTTATAAGGACACTAATTCCATCATGGGGGCTCCACCCTCGTGACCTGATCACTTCCCTACGGCTCCACCTCCTAACACCGTCACCTTGAAGGTTAGGATTTAACATATGAATTTGGGGGGGCCACAGACATTCAGTCGCTAGCAGGTTGGCTCTCTCCAGAGGTTCTACGTCCACCTGGGAGCAGTCAGCCAGCTGACGCTGAGTACGTCAGCACGAGATCCGTACCGTTGAGTTCCATGAGCGCGCTCAAGAAGATCTACAAACCCGTTGGTATTTGAGGGTGCGTGCGTTTTTCTGGAGAGTCCAGAACCACTCTGCCAAGTGAACAATTCGGTTTCAGCCGTCTTTCTATTTTAGGAAGTACCCTATATCATTGTGTGCTGTTGCTAAGTTTTCAGGTGGGAAAGGAAGAAGATAGAAACTGTGCATTGAGAGATTATAGGCTGTAGGTCTTGAGAGCAAAACTCAAGAGAAGAAATGAAAGAAAAGGGCACGTGTCAACGCAGAGGACAAAATGGGCAGAAATGGTGCATGAATAGCAAAGCCTTCTTCTTTTACCCCATGCCTGACCCTCCCCCCACCACCACTCCAGCACCACTAAGTTAAGGCTGGGGGAAGGGAGAATGCACACACGGGTGGGCACAGAGTGCCTGGGGTCTAACATCAGCAGCCACAACATTTTTTATGCAGCGCCCAACATTCTATTCCACTAAGTTGGACTGATCCAAGTGCAGTGGCTGGTCTCTCCCCAACTCGCTGCCCTGGTCTTCATGTGGGCATCAGTCCTGCGTGCCATTCCCCCAGGGGCTCTTCTTTCTCCACACAGAAAAGGGCCGGGATGTACAAGCTCCACATCCCCAGGCGGCTCTGAGCCTCACCACCTCCTCAGCCTCACTCATGCACACACACGTTGTTAATAAAAAGAGAGGACCTAGGGCTTTTTCATGCCGAGTTTGAAATGTTGAATCGGTTCCGAGGATGGAGAACGCGTCGTTTGCACAGAAGAATGATAAGTCGTGGATATACCAAGGTGCTCATTGTTTTAACAGTGATGTTTATTCAAATTTAGATAAACAAAGGCAGTAGATGTCCTCTTATTCTTATATTAAGTGCTCTTAAACTATTTAACCCATCACACACAGATAAGGACTTTCACAGAACCAGAACTGTTTGTTTGAAGGACTCAAGAACAAGTAGATCACCTTTTTAAAAAAATCTAACGTGAGAAGTAACTGAGGAAAGTTGGGAATTCGCTGACTGAGCAGCCAAAGGCTGACTGTGCATCCACAGAACGCTGGCGGACGTCTGCCTCCCGAACCCCAAACTCCATCTGTAGGAGTCTGTCGGAACGCAGCCCCCACAGCCCTGCTCTCCAGCTGTTTTCCTTGACTTTGGGGCGGAGCTGAGTTTGATCTGGTTCCATCACCTACCACCTGGGTGAACTGATGAACATTTCATAATCTTTCAGTCCTAAATTCAGTGAAAAAGGAGTAAGAATTGGAGGTAACTCCCATGATTATTTTGAGGATTAAATGGAATAACATGTGGGTACTTAGCACAGTGTCTGGGAAATTATAGTTCAGGATATAGCAGTTGTGGTTCTGAGGCCTGGATCATTCTTGTCTGAGGGGAAGATATTGAAACGTGATTTTGTATAAATTTTGACTCCTTTCTAGATTAGACTTTTCTGGATTTGTAATACCGAGACTTCCTTAATCCCAGTCAAGAAGAAAACCAAGATTTTGGCATTAACTCTAAAACTGTCCTCCCACTTCTGAGTGAATATGACAGACCCCCAAGGACACCTGGCCAGAGAGAGTGGTCATCCATCTGTGGGCCCCTCCATGACAGCGGGCCAGGTTTCCCGAAGTAACATTCCTGCCTCCCTGTCTGGTGCCCCCTCTACCATTCCAGCCTCCTGGTCTGGTGCACCCCCTGTCATTAGCCCGCACTATCTATAATGCGGTCTCGGTTGTGTCTCATGATGGTATAAACAGAGATGCCTAACAGTCAGCTGGAACCCAGTTCAGTGCTGACATTAATGGTGATGGAAAGATCTGAGTCTCAGCTTGCTGTGTTCTGATTATGTGCGAAGGCTCCTCCTCTCCAACGTTCGAGCCTCAGCTCACCCTCGCCCTTATTGGGGAGACCCATTTGGAGGTCTTGAAGGTCTTATCAGGCAAGTTCAACCCAACTCAATCCTGACTCAGCCTCTGCCAGCACCGGGAAGCATCAGCGCCTCCAGCCTGCACAGACAAGAAGAGCAGAAACGTTGAGTCAGACACACACGGCTTATCCCAAGTCCTGCGTTTACACTGCGTGTTAGTTGCTTACACACCCGGAGCCTCAGTTTCCTTATCTGTCACCCAGCACTGCTAGGAAGGCTCAGCCAGAGAAGGGAGGCTGGTCCCAGTGTGACAAGGGGCTCAGATAAGCCCTCCATGGATAGAGGTTTCATTTAAACCACCTGCATTGGGACCAAGCAGCAACATGCAGAATCCGGAGTTATTAATTATGCTGCTACAGACTGTGCATCTGGCGTGTCGAGAGAGAATGAGGGGCACTCGTGTGCTCACAGATTCCTAGCTGGTGCCGATTTGCTAGATAATTGGGTCTGTGCATCTGGCTGGGCTCAGGGCCTCTCAACCTTTATCGTGCATATGAGTCACCTGGGAAACTATAAAACACACATTCGTCTGTGTAATGTGAAACATACAGTACAGGCTTCTGACACGCTCCAGCCGGTGCCAGCGTTGCTGTCCCCAGATGGTGTTTTGAGCGTGGTTTCTTCCCCTAAAGCCGACCAGCTACACAACTAAACCCGCGAGCCCATCCCACCTCTGCCGCGGTTGTTCTAATGCTGGTGGTGGCCACTCTGAGCAAGTCCTGGTGCACAAGCCCGGGGTGTGCCCGACATCTTTCATCACCTCCCTTGTCCCCATCAAAGGAAACCACTTTGTAGACGTCGCTCCTGAATGGTCACCAGCGCCAGTGTCCCTGTGTCCGTTTTCTGTCATCTCCCTCCGTGACGTCTGTACCACACCTGCTCACACCTAGAAGTTCTGCCCCGCTGCAAGGACCCTCGTCTCCTGGGCCTCCCTCTCAGACTCTCCCTCAGCCTCTTGGGCCTCCTCTTCTCCTTCTCACACCCCTGAAGTTGGAGTCCCCACGCTGTCTCTCCAGCCTCGTCTGGTCTCAGCTGCTCCCTCCTTTCTGGAGCTTCATCCACCCCCACGACTTCCATCAACACTTACAATTTCAACCTGTTCTTAACCCCAAGATAATTCTCTCAGTTTCTTATAGAGAGCTGGACCCGAGGGCACTGAGGTCACTATAAACTCAATTAGACACGTCCTCTCCCCTCCACCAGACCCACGTCCACACAGCCACACTTTCACTGTGTGCCCCTCCCACGTGGGATCCTTAAAAAGAATCTAGTTTAGGGAAACTGAATGATAGTGTCTTTGGTTTTTCTCTCTTTATTTCAATGCTGGACCCAAACCTTAGAACAACAGCTGGCAGATCCTCAACGTTAGCTGAGGGACAAGTTGATGGTCACTGCCTGGGGGAGGCGCCATTGCCCCCCACACAGACAGACATGGTGGCCGAGCCGCTGCTTGCTGCCCTCTCTCCATGCTCTCCGTGTGGCTTCCAGAGGAACCTTTGTAAAGACCAGGAGCCTGTCGTTTCCTGCTCTGCTTTGGCAGAGGGCGGATGGTGACACAGATGGGACCTGGAGCTTGAACTCCTGGGGCTGGGTCTCTGCTCCACCGGTCACTCCTCACACGCTCCCTGATCTCAGGTTATTTGTCAAAGTGGGTGGAACGACCTTCCCCAGAGGGCTTTGTGCGGATCAAGGGACTAATGAGTCACGGAGCACTCAGGGCAGTACCTGGACCTCAGCTACCATCACTTGGGGACCTCGGGGCATCTCTTCATGTCGAGGAGCGTGCAGACCCTACCCGGCTGATCCCAACTCCCAGATCCCCTCTCTGACCGCTCTCCACCGTGC
Organism: Equus asinus; assembly: GCF_041296235.1. Lineage (NCBI taxonomy): Eukaryota > Metazoa > Chordata > Mammalia > Perissodactyla > Equidae > Equus > Equus asinus. The sequence continues at coordinate 38,008,863 of NC_091816.1, read as the reverse complement.
ATCTCGACTCTCAGCCACACTGCCATTGCTGATGCGGGTCTTCCCCTGCCTCCTTCAGCATCTCCGTACTCACGGTGTCTGCTCTTCCTGACAGACCCTCTTCCACAGGCACGGCTTCTGCCAGGCGCACACTGCCCCCTCGCCCAGGCCCTGCCCCACTGGCCCCTCAGCCCGCTCTCCAGACCCTGCTCAGCCCCCAGGAAAACCCCCGCCTGCCCTGTGCCCCGGCCTCTGCCCCTCGGTCACAGAGCTCTCTCTACACGGCGCCGCGGTCTCATCTCCGTCAGCCTGTGTCCTTTCCCACGGTCCTCTCAGAGGGAGATGAGACACGGGGAGCTCTGAAGAGGGTGTGAATGCGAGGTGTCCTGTGCGCTTCTAACAGGCCATTGTCTCCTCTTTCCATCACAATGAAAACTCACAGAAATCAAGAATGGCAGCAGGTGAGCGTAGAGGCTTCCATAGTGACAAACACAGGAAATTGCCAGGAGAAGCACAGAGACGAAAGGGAGCCAAGGACAGAGGAAGGAGGACCTGTGAGACGTGGAGCAGAGCGAGGAGAGGCGTTCGTGCTTGCATGTCGGGGGGACTGTCTACACTCCGCTCGCTGACGGCGCTGGGGTCAGCCGCTAGGAGAGGCATCCAGGGACCACCACCGCCTGGCCCACCCAGAGCGGAGTTATGATGCAGGAAGAGGACCGTGTGCTCCCTGGTTTGTTCTTGTTTCTCTCCGCATGTGGAGACGCAGAGTTGTCCTGGCTGGAGGCGTTGTTGACTTGAGGGTGGATTTCGGATAGCTCTCCACAGAGTTCTCATGAGCCTTATCATCTTTAATTTAAACCTCAGAGTGAGTCTTTGAGTCGGGTTTTCTCATTGTCATTTTCCAGAGAAGGAAACCAAGGCTTAGCTGGGCTCAGGAGTTTATTCGGTTCAGATACCAAGAAATGAAAACAGCGTTCTGGCTAAGACCCCAGCCCCTCTCCTCTGCCCTGCATGTGGCCTGCCAGCACTGTGTGCCCAGGCCATAACACAGAATGTTACCAGAATTGTTCCATGTATTGAATTTGCCAGTGGGCACCATTGTAGCAAACATACGCTCGCTGGGACCATGTTTCCAAGACATGTTATCAAGAAGCCCTGCCTCATTTTGAAGTCACTGTATCCCCATCACCGTGGATGGTCCATGAAAAGGTGTGGTGGGGCCACATGTCCTCCAGGAAGCTGATGGCATCCGCCAGCCAAAGGCGTTTATCAGAAACAGGACGAGACGTGGACACTGAGTGCAAGCTACTGAGGGTGTGATAGATTCATCAGCCCCAAATGAGAAAAGACAATGAGGATGAGATGTCTGTCCTTTTGGTGCCAGGCAACACGCCATAAGGACAAACCCAGTTCTACACACTCACGTGCAGGTGCGACAAATCACACTTGCAGGGGGGGTGGGCGCCGGATGGCAGGGCTCAAATCCCGATCAAAGAGGCTGAGGCAGGACACAGGGAAGAGGAGATGGACAATTCTGGAGGCAAACAGACCAGCCTGGGAGGCAGCAGATGGGGACATTCTCGCAAAGGCACATTCTACAGACTCAGGCTGCTTTCACTACGGTGGCTGGTCCCGTTCCCAATTTAGATCAGGGGTTCTCAAATGTGGCCCTTGGACCAGCAACTCTGGTGTCACCCATGAGCTTCTTAGAAGTGCAAATTCATGGGCCCTGCCCCACGCTACTGAACCAGAGTCTCAGAGGATGGAGCCCGTCCAGGTGTGAGAACCACTGTTTGGGTCCAAGGGGGCTGCTGGATGTGTTATCAGTGGATGCGTGCCGTGGACTGTCGGGCTTCAAAGTCTGCAGGCAGCGAGCTTGGGCACAGGATACAAAGGTGAATGAGGCCCAAGAAATCCACAACTCAGAAGGAAGGAACAACTTGCAGTGACAAATTTGGGGTGTTTGCTGTGCGCATAAGGCCCAAAGGACAGAAATGAGAGGAGGGCAAAGTCCCCACCTGGGAGATTAACTCTCGAGCTGAGCCACTGGGGGTGGATAGATGTTCTCAGCTGCTCAAAGTGAGGACGTTCGTGGAATGAACAGGATGCCCTGCTAAGCTTGGGGAACTGAGGGTGGTCATTAGTCACATTGGGCTGGAGCTTAAGATACAGGAGACAGAACAGGGTGGCCCCAGATCAGCAAGACTGGAGAGATGGAGACGGGGCCATGGAGAGAGAATGTGAACCTCAGCATGTGTGGGAACATCTCTTTCCTCCATCATGGTTATCTCTGAGTACGGAAGACCGTCTTTCCTGTGTGTTTCCTGCAGATATCTCTGAGAGCAACACAGACCATAATGAAATTTACTTTTCTAACTGGGTTATTGTCAGGGTCAATCTAATTCCTCTACAACATGAGTGACAAAATTGAGTGTGTGCCAGTGTATATGTGTGATTGCTTTGAAAATCATTATGTATTCTGAGCGAAAGACCCAGAAATTAAGTGGATTATTCTGAAGTAGAGTCATTTGCAAACTGCATTTGGTGACATCTTACAAAACTCTCCTGGGGTCCCCTGAAAGCAGCAAGCATAATTTAATCCGTGCCTGTGGCACCACGCCAACCCAGCACAACACTATGTCCAGGCCTGAGAAGGAGTAGAGAAAGCTCTCTCCGAGCCTTGAAAGTTTTGGATCCACTGGTCTCCTGTGTAATCAGAGTGTTTGTGAGGGTCAGTGAGGGGCACAGCAATGAAAATTAGCTGTCATCCACAATTCTCATTAGAATACGCGATTGCATATTAGCAAAATGTGTTTGGAATAATAACGGGCTCACAGGCGTTTCAACAGGCTCCAAAGCTGTAAAGCATCAGGCTGGAATTTATTTTTAAAAAAAACAGCTCTCTCATTAGACAGTTCACTTTGATTTCAGTCTCCATAGAAACCGGATATTCAGATGCATTAAGATGTTTTTATGTTTGGAGTTTTTGTGTGTTGTGGGATTTAGACATGTGCATAGACAAAAAGCCAGATGCGACGTATGGTATGCGAGGCGTGGACTAGAGGGGTCTCACGCCGGGCCGTGAAATTCGTCCAAAACTCAGAACCAGAAGTGGCTGCTGTTGAATGGCAGATTGCAAAGTTCAACCCGAGGGACAACGAAGCCGTGGAAACTTCATATAAATAGAGAGGTCTGACATTTACTGGCCTGGGAGGGGACCGGGTCTTCCTCACAAAGCAAGAGTCAGCACGTGAGTATGTGGGTGTGCGTGTGACAAGCGCATCAGCAAAGCGGCTTCCATCAGGAGATCAGGTTCAGCTGTCCTCAGCAGCAGCCCTGTCAGGGAGACTGGAAATCCGTGGCCTGGCTTCCGGCCTCCCAAACGGCAGCATCGACAACACGTTGGGCTTGAGTGAGGTTTTGCTTCCACTGTAAAATTTTGACTTTCTTTAGATTACAATGAAACCTCTTCTTCTTAAATGTATCTGAAGGCAGGGATTTTCCTCATTGATTGAGGACAGTGGCTGGCTCATTCCCACACAGGAGGGACGGTCTCCCAGTACAGCCGTGCTGGTTGGGAAGTGAACCAAAAATACTAGAAGCAGCAGCTTCAGCACGTGGCTTGCTTTGTGGTGGGGACAGGTTTGCTGAGGAGAGCGTTTATGTCAAGGAAAACAGAGTCTTCTCAGATAAAATGCCTGTACCTTTTTGGGCTCCTTGCAGGGGTGAAAAGGAAACAATGAAACATTTCCACAAGTGCGGGTGCAACTGTTGCATCACTTTTTCTCTAAGGTGCTCTGGCTATGGTTGATGAGTTTTCTGTCTTCTGTGATCCAACGTGAGGAATCTCCTCCGCTGTCATGGCCAAGGCAGGGCAGAAACAGGGAGGAGACCCCAAAGGGCACACACACAGCGGGAAGGCAACTCCTGCTTTGTTCTGGCACCAGTTCTGCTTGCTGTGCTGCCCCATCTCAGCTGCCCCACCTGTACGATGGGCTCAGGACCCCAAGACCCCTCCCTGGGATGGACACCACCCTCCCAGGGAAGCCACGTGTTCACCTCATTACCCCAAAGCTGCAGCCAGGTCAACCAGGAGCCTTGCTGCCTCCAAGCTTCCACGCTGCAGAGATCCCAGCTCCTCCCACATCTGTCAGTTGGGTAAAGCGCAGCCATCACTGGGTACTTTTAGCTCCATCTTGTGAGTCTGGGGAGTCGTGTCTTGCAAGGAAGGTTCTGGACGGGACCGAGTCTTGCCTTGAGATGCAGCCTGACCATGTGTAACGTGTGCACACGTCACCCCAGGGGACCCTGTGACTTTGATTTTCTAGCCCAGCAGGGGTGCTGCCTGGGAGCGTCTGTCTGGCCAGGCCGTGAGCTCCTGGGGGTGACTCCGGGGGGAACTCCACGTTGCTGTACTCCACTCTCTTCCTGGCACCAACCCTGGTCAGGAGCAGATGGATTGATTTGCGTCCTGGTGGGACTAATTTTAGTGATCTGGAGGCGGGGGTTGGGGGGGGAGGACATGCTCACAGAGCTGCCTGGCATCAGGCCCGGCACGCAGCGGGCTGGTTTGCAACATCCTGGGCCGTGTCCAACCCCCCAGGGGACAGAGGCGCTGCAGACCAAGAACCAAGCTTACAGCGATGTCCCACAGGGCCCCCAAACCCTGTCTGCCAAGGCTCTAGATTTGGGGGAAATAAGATGTGTGTAGACAGAACGAACCAAGATGCCTTTTGTCCTGGTTCTGTTTTTGCCTGACTTAGGAGAGACCAAAGAACTGAGTGGTGGGGTTCTGCCTGCAAGTCCTTCTCTAACACAGGCACACTCCCTGCAACCTCTCTGTCTCCCCCTGGACCCTACGCGGCCAGAAGGAACTTCTTTTTCTTTGATTATGCCTGCTCTCCTCCTCAGAGCCTCCAGTGGGCCATCCCACCCCCAGGGCATGGAAGCCCATTCCATCTTGGATTAAATGTCCCTTCCTCTGGGAAGCACTTCTCCACCCCCAGCCTAATCTAAATCACGTGGCTAAGTAAGTGTGCAAGGTATCCTGCGTTCTCCTTTTAGCAAAACTCACCTTACTCGTAACCTCCTGTCCCATGTGGATGACCCAGGTGGACCGTAGTGCCGTGAAGGCAGGTGGCAGTCTGTCCTGTTCACCGTGCCAGCCTCAGTGTGGCCTGGGATCAGTGTGTATGGTAAGAGGTTCATTTAGAAACTCCAAATCGTGTCCAGATTTGTTATAGATCCTGCCACTGTGGAAAAGAACCAACTCACTGTGCTGAATATTCACCCAATATTAACTCATTGGTTTACTCTGAGGAACCTGTTGTTGGCTGACTTGTAGTTTTTTTCTAGCAGTTTTCAATGGATAAAGTTTCCACTACCATTTTGCTTTTCATTCGAAAGTGACCTTCTTGATGGCTTTTGGAACAACCTCTTTCCTAAGAAGCAGCAGATTCTACGGTATTTTGCAAATAGGAAGCTTTCTCCCGTCTTTGCAGAAACACCACATACAAGGCACTCAACTTACCCAGAAGGATGTGTCTTCTAATATAGGCAGTGTTGCAGTTTGTAAAGAAACATTTCCATATGCAGCTTCCACCGAGCTGCCAACGCTGCTAATGTTCATTTTGCCCTTTTAAATATGATTGAAATTCTGTCAGTCTTACTAAAAGAATAACATAATGTGGGTGTTCCAGCAGAGTGTTTTCAAGGCAATCACATAGCTGTTCAAAACTGGCTTTGGTGTCTATTTTGTTGCTTGCAAATAAGGGACTTTTGAGATTGTTACAATGTAGCCTCGGAAATGGCCAATTTAACAGTAAAAATTGGTTTTTAAACATTACTATCAGAAGTATCACCTTTTTGCAGCAAACTAAGCTTTTAAATTAAAAAAAAAAAAAAAGGCTGCCAAAGAAACACAAACCACATTCACTAAAAAATCAAAGTGAGACACATTGTTGATGAATTGTCTCCAAGGCTTCATGCTTCCTAATTGCCAAATATTGAGTGTCTCTGTAATTGAACTTTAGCCGTCTGTGCATTAGTGAGATCGTTTCTGAAAAGAATCTCTGAATGAAGCTGATGAGCCCAGTGTTCTTCCATCAGATCGGAGGGGTCCAGGTGGCACAGAGCACAGTGGATTGACATGTCCCCTGCCCAGTCCTGCAATTAGCATCTTCAAGCTCAGAGCTCTGGTCTCTCCAAGCTCTGCGGATCCCAGCTTTATGTAAACTGTTCTCTCTGTGCTCTCAGAGCCTCAGGTGACTTGTTAGTGGAGTTGCAAGATGTTTAAGGGACTCTTATATTCCAGCAAATTAAGTATGCTAGGTTGGACATTTTTGTGTACTTTTCCTTCTCATTTTATTCATTTTGCTTATTTACATTTTTAAAAAAGATCTAAATCCAAAGGGTTGTTCTCAAGTTACAGCCGTAATCCATAGAAAATGATCATTGGTTGTCAACCATACAAATCATTGTGGAGAGAAAACCAGGGAGTGGAACTGTTCGCTGTTATTCTGGAGGGTGATCCAAGTCTTCGTGGAGGCTGTGTAACCATTAGAAAGATGTGATGAGAAATGTGTGCCAGCCTCTTCGTCTATACCCTGTCTCCTAGAAACATAGGTTTGTACCCTTAATTAGTAGCTTAAAGATCCATTTTGAATGCTTATAGGACAAGCTGGTGGCACCAAATCAAAGCTTCAACTCTGATAAGACAGATGGCTCCTTGCAAACAGTTTCAACCAGCTTCGTTTTGAAATAAACTGATATCTGATATTTACTAAAAATGGCATTTTTCCTATAGATGCTTTCTCTTCACTTTAGGTTACTTGCCACATTTCTCTTCTCTTCTACTGCAAAGTTTAGCTTCCTTTGTGAAGAGTGAAATATTCCAGCCTCCTTCCCGAGCGCCCCGTCCCTTCATCCTGGAAGATTTTCTCTTCTTCCAAGGATGTCTTTGTGACAGCAATACATAGCTGATGTCTGCAAAGTCGGCAGGCTCCACTATTTGTTATTTTCCTCATTCATCCTGTTTTCGAGGGCGTACACATTTCTAGAGCTCGTACAATTGCTTTAAACCGTGATGCGGAGAACCGACCAACGTGATGGCTGCTGTAATCGTGTCTGTCCTCGAGTCTTAGTGAGACCCACGTGTACTTCCTGCACTGTGTTTGGACATATACACAGTTTTTGAATTTTTAGTAACTTAGGTTAGGTTCGTGTTCTGGATAACTGAACGCTTTTCCGCAGTAAGGATAAAACTTTTACTCTATTCTGTGATTTCAGGTGGAAGTTATCCTAATATGTATTGTTCCTCTCCTCTTATTACGTTAAACCAGACAGAATGACGAACATTTCTCTATTTTTGACCTTCCAAAATGGCAGTTTCCTATGGTTCAATCCAATATATTTAGATGAGGGTTGTTAGCTGGCATTTTGAATAACGGTTAGGCTTCCGGCAGTTAATGAAACTCTGGAAATTTCTGCAAAATGGTGTGTAAGTGTGCCTGTGACTCTGCGTCAGTCTGCACACAGCCTCTGCGTCTCCAGCAGAATGCACATGCTGAGTCCTGAGGTTGCTGCAAGGGCCCCGGATTGCAGGTATGTTTCTGTGTGGAAACAGAGTTTTCACTCAGCGTTAAGGACGTGGTGATAATGTGCAGGCTTAGCAAGAGGACATGGGAGTCCATTTTGCACCCCAAGGTGCAGAGAGGAACAGGAGAGGGGAGCCAGGAAGGGAATTCCAGGACAAAGAGGAGAGCTGGAGGCTTCTCTAGTTGTGAGGGCTCCTGCGCTCTGCATCCGTCTGACCTCCCAACCATCTCTTCTGCCTCCTTCCCAGACTGAAGTGTGTGCGGGACTGGAGAGACGCCCAGCCAGTTCAGACCCATACACATGAGGGTCACTATATTCTCCTGGGTATTTTAAGTACTGTGTTGAGAGACTGTCGCTTGTCACATACATCTTATTCCTCTTTTGAAATCATGATATTCATTATCCGTAATTAATATTGCAACTGAGGAATCCTTGCAAGATGTTCCATTCAGAGTATGCTTGTTTATCACTGTCAGGAAAACTTTAACTGGGCTTGGACTCACTTTCTTCCTCAGATTAGCTGCAATACCAAGCATGTATTATTTGTAAAATTGATTGATTGCATGTACAGTGAAGTGGGAGCAGGCCCATCACGCTGACAGTTTCATTTAGTGCCTCTCTTTCGGCATTTTAAATTATATTGTTTTCTTAACGGGGAGCAAAAAAGTGCTGAGAAAGGTTTAGTATGCTGAGACCTGTTTGCTTTTAATGGAATGAAGTTAATAAACTTTCATTTCCTGATGTTGACAGAATGACTCTGATTGTAACCAAATAGTTACTAGGCGAAAATATGTGCAACACCGCCAAGAGCAATTTCAACACGTTACGTAAAGTGGCTCCTAGCTTCTGGGGGTCTGCCGGTCGTTTTCCCCTTGAAACATGGAGTCTTGTAGGGTTAAGAACTGAATCCGTCAATTGAAAAGTCTTTTGTATTCAAGACCACCTACCCAAACATGCCTATTACTCCCGTTATCCAAGCAGCTTATTATTGGACTTATGTCCTGTGACTAACTGTTCAGGTTAGCTGTGAAGAAACCAAACTGTTAACTCTGATTTATTAAGGAAATATTAATAGAGTTTTTCATTTAAAAAGAAAATTGTAAACAAATATTTATCCAGACCCTTGCTGGGACTTTTCTCGTCTTATTTCACATCCTCCTCACAACAACTCCTTGAGGACTAAGGGGACATCATTTTACAGACGAACCAAATGACTCCCGAGAAGCTCAGTGCCTCCCCACGTTTGCAACTGAGCTTCAGGACTGGGGTGGAAATGCGTTCTCTTCTCGCTCTCTCACCGCCGGCTCGCCTGCAGACCCCAGGGGTCGCATCCAAACCACCGGGGCCTGAGTCGTTCCCTTCATGGTTTTCCTGATGCGTTAATTTACAGGAATGGCGAATTTGATTCCTTTCTTTGGAGAAAGAGATTCTCTCAATAATCGCTTGTGCATTTTCTCATAAATTGGATTAGGGCAACATTTTCTCAACTCTACAGAGATGAAATCTCATAACTTATTTTGTGGTGCAGTCTCTTTGGAGAATTTGAGGTGAAGTCAAAAGTGAAAAATGATTTTTTTTAAATCAGAGAACATAGTTTATGGGTGGAGACTGTAATATCGCAGATAGAAACTGTAGGCATCTGTATAACCAGTATGTTTTCTTATTCAATATAATTTCCATAGAAAAGTCTCTGGGTTGGTGGGGATAGAGAAAACACACTCTCTAGAGAACACAAACAGCAAGGGAAAATTTGGGAAGAATTGAAATGGGAAAATCTAGCCTAGGTTTCCTGTCCCCATCAAGGGACCAAAATAAGTGACCCCTCGGAGAGCTTGGTGAAAGAAACGACTCTGGTGAAGGAGGAGGAAGGAGAGAGACAGAGACTGGCTGAGTTCATGTGGAAAAGGACACACTGTTTCCCCCAGGTCGGTGTTGCATCAGGCAGACACAAATTAATTTAATTCCTCTTCTGCTCAGTCCGCTGTGATTCAGCCTCCAGGACTCGCTGAGCGGAGTGGGTTGCCTGGCAACAGGGCGAGGGAGCCAGGACTGAGCACGTCCCAGGGCAGGCGAGGGGACGCATCAATACAGAGGGACTGGGGCCACTTTCTGAAAAAGGATTATCCCCGTGAAACACAGCAGGCCCCCGGCCCCCACGGGCATGGCGGCAGATAATTTGTAGGATCCATTTTATTTTCAAAGGATTGGTTCAAGAAGGAAATGCTACCTTCCAGCAAATGATTCAAACAAATGTTGCTCCTCATCCCATAATATGATAAATTTTGTGCAACAATAAAGATCCAGCAAGGCGCTGGCTAGATAAGTGGCCCCCGACTTGATGTCTTCATCAGTGACATGTGGTACAGAACTACTGTGTCGTGTATATTGTAAAACCTACATAGGCAACTGAAATGAGATGAAAACCGTAAGTAAAGAGAAGCAACAACATAGTTCTTGAACATTCCACTGGATCGCCTGTGGCCCCAGGCATCCTTTTGGAATCCGCTCTGCTGGTTCCCCTCCAAACCTGGAGCCAGACTGTCTCCTGTGTGACTTTTCCTTCGGTTCCGGCTACCTCTTCTCCCTTCACTCTGAGTGTGTTCACACCATGACTTAAACTTTGGAACCTGAAAACAGAGCTCGCTGCATAAGCCATCCTTTTCTTGGTCTTCAGTGGAGACATCAGAGCACAGTGAAAGAAATAGCAAGTAACGGGAGAATGATAATTATAGCATCAAAAGTTGATCCATTTTAAACAAGAATTTCAAGGGAGAATATTGGAGCACTCAAAAAGAAAATTATAGTTAGTCCTTATGCTCTCCAGCGTTAAGTTGCATTTCCGGTAATAAACCACGTGTGTTTTAGAGTCTTTACGTTTTAAGCTAGAGTGTTTTCTTTGAATTAGACAGAAAACCAGTCAGAGGAGTCAAGCCAGATAGTAAAAAAATACAGTGGAATCTTTACTAGTTCAAAGACTGGGCTTTGCCTCCCAGGAAAAGCAAGTTTTGTCATTTTGACTTAATAGTTTAAAATAATAATCTGGCGCCACGCATTGCAAGCAGAACCAATGTAGCAAAACAAAGTGTTCCCGACCTTCGTCTACTGCGTCCTTATGTTGTGACTGCTGAGGAAACATTGTTTCTCTTCCTTTTTCCCTCTTTTGGATTCTGCCCACTGGAAACAAGTGCGCAGTGACAGTTCGAAGACTCAGTGGTTCAAACGGGTGTTGTTTTTCCTGGCACGATTTATCATAGCCCAGGGAATAACTTTGTCAAACGTCTCAAAAGTTCGGGGGTTTCTGTGCCTCACATATGATAAAAATTTAATTCCAACACTTTCAAGAAGCTTTGGGTTCATGGTACTTATCGAAATACAGAATGACAACATTTTGAATTAATGAGCTGCTATTATTTCTGCTCGCTTGTGTTTCTTTGTTAAGTAGAAGTTATGTGGCAGAGATATATCAAGGGAAAGAAGGAAATCTTCGATACCTCACAGAAAATGGTATGTTTTGATTAAGTTGGCCATTTGTGGTGATTACTGTTTTCTGTGGAGTGACCAGAATCTAGAACACAGAGCTGATACCCTGCTGATGTCAGGCGGTAGAAAACTTATTTCCTTTTTTTTTAAGCTGTAGACTAAGCATGCTTTTTAGAAATCAGTTTAAAATAAAGCTAATTATGGAACTGAGTTTTAGAGTTTTTCCAGCTTCACTGAGATATAATTGACAAATAAAAATTGCATATAGGGGCCTGCCCGGTGATGTAGTGGTCGGGTTCGCAAACTCTGCTTCAGCAGCCCAGGGTTCAGAGGTTCGGATCCTGGGTGGGGACCTGCACACCACTCATCAAGCCACACTGTGGTGGCATCCCACATACAAAAAAGAGAAAGATTGGCACAGATGTTAGCTCAGCGACAATCTTCCTCAAGCAAAAAGAAGAAGATTGGCAACCGATATTAGCTCAGAGCCAATCTTCTTCACCAAAAAATAAAAAATTGTGTATATTCAAGGTGATATTTTGATATATATATGTGAAATGATGACCACACTCAAGCTAATTAACATATCATCACCTCACATAGTTATTATTTTTGTGTGTGTGATGAGAACACTCAAGATCTACTCTCTTGGCAAATTTTAAGTACACAGCACAGTATTATTAACTACAGTCACCATGCTGTACGTTGATCTCTAGAACTTAATTATCGTATGACTGGAAGTTTGTGCCCTTTGACCAACACCTCCCCACTTCCTCCACCCCTCAGCGCCTGGCAACCACCATCTACTCTCTGATTCTGTGAGTTTGACTGTTTCAGAGTCTACATATTAGTGAGGTCGTGCAATATCTGTTGTTTTGTGTCTGACTTATTCCACTTAGCATAGTGCCCCCAAGTCCCTCCATATTGTTGCAAATGGTGAAATTTCCTTCTTTTTTGTGGCCAAATAATATTCCATTTTATATATATATATATATATACACATATACACACACCAGATTTTCTTTATCTGTTCACCCATCGATGGACACTTAGGTTGCTTCCATGTCTTGGCTGTTGTGAATAATGCTGCAGTGAACATGAGGTACACACATCTTGAGATCCTTATTTCAATTTCTTTGGATGTATACTCAGAACTGGGATTGCTGGATCCTATGGTAGTTCCATTTTCAATCTTTTGAGGAACCTCCATAGTGGCTGCACCAGTTTACAATCCCACCATATTTTTAAAGATAACTAAGAGACTAAACATTTTGGAGCTTAAATAAACTGGGGAAAACTTGGGCTAATCTCTCTGCAGGCTGAAGAAATGACTGACTAACGGGCCCTGGGTTTGGACGGGAGGAGAATCAGGAGATGCAGCCAAACGAGGAGAAAGTCTAGAAACCAAGGACGGGCGCAGGCAGCCATGGAGGCGGGTCTCAGAGGTCCCTGAGGCCCCTGCTGTGGGCGAGGGCAGGCACGGCACGCTGGAGACCTTATGGTGTGCATCTGGCATTTCTCCTTTCATTGTTAAACTCGGCCTCCACGGCCAGTGTGGTCTTAGCGGCCCCGGTTAACTGACCCCAGCCCACCCTGCAGCCTCTTCTCTGCAGCCAGATGCTGTTTGCTCATCCCTCAGAACTGTCCCCTCCTGGTGGCCGCCTGCTCCTGAGATCCCACGTCTCTGGATGTGTTCCTGAACCTTCTGCCCACAGTCCCCCGCAGCCCCCATCTCCACCCCAAGAACCCAGATCCACCAGCCCCTCCTCTGGGACGCCTCACGGGAGCTCCAGACAGACATGGGGGCCTCCTCCTTTTATTGCATTCACTCCGTGTCACGTTGACTCACAAACATGCCCCCCTCCGCAGATGACCTCGAGGGCAGGGCTTCTGTCACACGTCCTGGGTCCCCCACACTGGGCCTCGAGCCCACACATGCAAGCGCTCCCTGAGGTTTGCTGAATCCATAAAGGAACGGGAGCGTGTGAGGAAAACATGGGGAAAATATCAGGGAGTGTTCGATTAGGTGGAAAGCGCTCCTCTGTGTCTGTGGTCTGAACTCCTCGAGCGCCGGAGTCAGGGCACCCCTGGGGGAGTGAAGGAGCAGGGATTGGGTGCTCCGTGCGGCTCAGCACTGCCGATGAGGGGCAGAGAGGATGAGACCCACGGCGGTTCTCAGACTGTGTTCCACAGGGCTCTAGGGTTCTGTTCCGCACTGCAGGGGGCATCACAGGGGTGAGAAGTGACTGGGCTCTGAGACCCCAAGTCCACCTCAGCCAGAAGAGGACGTCCCTTACACGTTTCCTCATCCGAGTTTGTACAACCAAAGAGAATAATTCTGCCACTAAAAATTTTCAGAACTCATGATCCAGCTAGAGGAACGCTGATTTTCCCAGTCCCCTCGTTCTGAGGGAGAATTTATTACCCTCATGCTTCTTTGTGCTGTGAAATGATGGGAATTTTGGTTGGATCTTGGCCATTCAATGGAGCCACCTTCAGAAATACTTTGCCCAAGATGCAGACCAGGGTCAGGATGGCAGATTCATCCGGGCTGGTCCCATGTTTCTCTAGGAATCTTGGCTGGTTCTGAGAATCACCGTATCTGTTCAGATGGGGGGTAGTTTTAGTCCTTAGGTGCCTAGCCCCTCCAGGTCAGGACTTAGTGTGGTCTCCATCCTGAGAAGGAGCCCCAAGAAGACCTGTGCTTTGGGGCCAACGCTGTCCTGGCTGGATTAGTTTCCCAGGGCCACCATAGCAAATGGCCTCTCACTGGTGGCTTCAAACAACAGAAATTTATTCTCTCATGGTCTGGAAGCTAGGAGTCCAAAATCAAGGTATTGGCAGGGCCACGCTCCCTCTGAAGAGTCTAAGGAAGACACCCTCCCTTCCTCTTCCAGCTCTTGGTGGGTGCTGGCCATCCTTGGCATTCCTTTTCTTGTAGACACATCACTCCAGGTTCCTCCTCTGTAGTCACATGGCCTTCTTCCCTGTGTCTGTCCAAATCAGTCTCTCCTTAAAAGGACCCCAGTCATTGGATTTAGGGCCCACCCTCAGCCAGTATGACCTCATCTGAACTTGATTACATCTGCAAAGACAAAGGTCGTATTTACAAGTACTAGAAGTTGGGACTTCAACGTATCTTTTTGGAGGAGACACAATTCAACCCAGAGCAGGTGCCACATTCGTTCTATGCACACCTTCTGCACCTCAGGCTCTGGGATACGAAGACTCAGCATGAGTCCTTCCCCCACGGAGCACTGGAGGAAGGTCCTGTGGTCTAGCTCTTTACCCCTCAGTCCAGCTCCCGCACAGGAAAGGAGAACTGTGGCCGGCGGGCAGCTGCCCGTTGACAGCCCACAGCTCCTCCAGCTCCAGTGAAACAGCCAGCCAGCATCGGCTCTGTGCCGCATCCTGCTTGGAGAGAAGCCTGTCCAAGGATGAAGGATGTTTTCCTTTGCTTCCTACCCGCAGGACTGTGGCTCCTGCCACCATCCCCTCAGGAGACTCAGGAGCACCGGCCGCCCCGTGCAGCAGATTTGTAGATTTTGCTTCATGTTTTATTTCTGTTCAGGAGACATTTTTCAGAAGCTCATGGAGAGAGAGTAGCCTAGGAGAGATGTTTTTAGCTGCTCTCTTGTTGTCAAGATTTACCTTGCTCAGCAGATCCCTGTCATATTTTCACTAGACGTTCTCCAGCAACACAGACTTGCTGAAGGATAAGCTTCATGCTCTGCTCTTACCACAGGTTATTCTCAAGGTCAGAAGCATCTCTTCTGCCTTTACCCAGCAATTCATTCTTGTCCTAAATTTACTGTTTGTTGCTCTAGATAAAACTACCCCCCAGCAGCCCTCATTGAAGTGTTTCCTTTGCATAAGAGGAGTTAACTAACAGAAATGCATCTGTGACCCCCTCAGCGATAGATGGCCCACGATGGTCTCCCCTGGAGCCGTAATCACTAAGGAATCCTGTAGAACTCAATCATGGCTAGTTACTCAGAGGCAGAAGTCGTGCCTGCACGATAGCTGTGTAGCCCCTGCTGTGTGCTGGGTCTTCCCACTGTGCCTGTCGTGCTCAGTCCTCGGGGCTGGGTGGTCAGTCAATGCTCCCCTCAGTTCCCGGGGCTGCCATTCAGACAGTCCGCCCCAAGATGGCCTCAGTGGTCTCGACGACCAGCGTCACCCCAGTGGGGGCTGGACTTCATTCGCAACGTTGGTACTGTGACATAACCGTTGATAAATATCTTTAATATCACCTCCGCTGAAATATGATATTTTGTCATGATTCCCTTCTGCGTACCTTCACAGAATAGTTCACAAACAACCAAACCAGCGGATAGGAAACAAGCAGACACACATATGGGAATCTTTTTCTGTTTTATCCTAAATATTTGGTGCTTGACTAAATCCTCAAGTGATCGGATAAGGAGTTTAACAGAATGAAAGTGGAGGTGAGTAATCGTCCGCACCATCCTGTCATCCTGTGAGCTTTTCCTTCCCAGCTGTTCTGAGATAAAAGGAGTTGTCAACCGTCTCCTCCCTCCCATGATGCCACGACGCTCCCGTCTGCCTGCTGGCCTCAGCACCCCGTCACAGAGGGCTCAGGTGCTGCCTCTGACCCCCGGGGCCCTTTCTCAGGCCGTGTCCCCTCTTCCAGCAGCTCTTGAGTCCCTGGCCGACTCTCACCTCCAGGAAGTGCTTCCCTCCCGGCCACCTCCGCCTCCGCTCCCCTCGTCCTCCCTGGCCAGCCTTTTGTGTGCTAGGGGACATAATACACCCACACACCCCCGTCCCATCTCACTCACCCTTCGGATTCCAGGGCCTGTTCACCACCACGATAAGTGTCTCTTCTGGACCACGTAGGGCTGCACACGGAGCAGCAGGACACGACAAGTGACACGCTGAGGGGAAAGCCAGCCACTTCAGGGTACCTTCATGTGCTTCTCGTCTTTGGGTTCGAATTCTGCCTTTCTGGTGGAAAGCCGAGTGACCGTGGGTAGGTCCAAGTCTCCAGGCCTCAGGTTCTTCCTCCTAAGCCGGTGGGGCAGTTTAATGAGATTCTGAATGTGGGTCACCATTTTAACCACTCTTTGTGTCCAGGCTAGCATCATCAATACGTTCATTAACCCTGCATTTAATAAACACGGAATTAGCAACCAACTCTGTGCCAGAAAGTAGTTTAAGGGCAAAGCAGTGAACAAAAGATTAGAAAATCCCTGCTTTCATGGAGAGTTAAGGTTTAGGACCGGAGTCAGAGAACAGACAAGGCAAGTGAGTATACACAGGATCTGCAACCATGGGAAGCCAAAGGAGAAACTGGAAGGCTGAGAGTGGAGTGCAGGTTAGGTGGTGACCAGGCGCCCACGGGAAGGTGACGTTTGGGTGAAGATGTGACAAGCACAGGCTCTGAGCGTCCCTAGGACAGGGGCCAGGTTACCACTGGCTTCTCCAGCAGCCAACACAGGAGCAGAACGAGGCGATCCATGCATGCTCGGAGGCCAGTGATTAATTAACTGGCCTGTTCACAGTCCACACCATGACCACCAGTCACGGTCGAGGTCATCAGGAGCACAGAGACTGTGTCTGTTTCATTGCCCTGAGGCCTAGAGCCTGACGCGCGTAAACTTTCGGTGCATAATCGATGGAGAAGGGACACAGGTGCTACGCTTCCCTCTTGCTACTGAGCAGCTTCCCTCAGAGCTGAGTCTAGTGTCATGCAGTCACACGATTGGCGTCGGGCTGACCCACCTACTGTCATCTTGACGTGTGCATGTACAGTTCTGTCAGGAAGAAAGTTCCAGAAACCAGAGCTGAGCTCTCCCTTCATGCACAGATAACCTCACGAGAAGATGGGACACCAGGGACTCTGTCTTTAAATCCATCAGGAAGATGTGTCTCGTTTTTAGATTTTCCTTTAAAATGCAATTACTCCACAAACCTGTGGGGATGGCTAAATTAAGAAAACAGACACTCCCAAGTGCTGGCAGGGATGTGGAGCAGGTTGAACTCTCACAACACGAAATGGAACAGCCACTCTAGAAAACCGTTTGGCAATTTCTTAAAAGCTAATCACGTGCTTATCAGACAGGCCAGGAGTCCCATTCCTGGGTACTTACCTAAAATAAATGACAACTTGCATCCACACAAAATCCTTTATACACATGTTTATAGCAGGTTTACTCCTAATCACCAAAAACTGGAAATCACCCACATGTCCTCCAGTGGGGGAATGGATAGCAAAATGCGGTCCGTCCAAACAATGGAATATTGTCCAGCCGTAAGGGGAGCAGACTACTGAAACAAGCAACAGCATGCATGAATCTCAAATGCAGTGATGCGGCTGCCGTTGAACAGGTTTAAAAGTGGCTGGTGTGGTGAAAGAGCCAGACAAAGGGTTACCTCCTGTCTAATCATATTTACATGACTTTCTTGAAAAGGCAAAACTAAATAAATAGGAACCAGCTCTCTGGCTGCCGGGCGCTCAGATCAGCGGGGCCCAGGGACTGCGTGGGGTGTGGAACGTGCTCCATCTTCACTGTGGTGTGGCTCCCCCAGGGGCATGCGTTTGTCAGAATTCAAACACACCGCACCCAGTAAAGATGAACTGTACCGTGTGGAAATCACACTAACCTTATTCCCGGATGAGAAAACAGAGAAGTGGTTCGTGTTGGAGTAGGGGCACAGAGAAGCAGAGAGGACTTGGAGTGGGCCAGGGGAAAGGACGCACTCTGGGGTCAGTGTGCCTCCGAGCTCTCCACTTACAGTGTGTGACCCGGTCCTAGTTCCTTACTCCTCTCTCTGGGCTTCAAGTCTCTTCCTTTGTCTGGCGGGGTCGTGGCTGCATCCCAGAGTTATAATGGACTCGACTCATACAAGCCGTTCGAATGGGAACTGTGCTTATTCCAAGAACGGAGCTGAGCGATGTCCACTCCCTCCCGCATCTCCACATCCCGGCCACAGGGCCTCTGACCCAGGCTGGGGAGGCAGGGCTGCGCACGGCCCTGGTTCTCTGGCTGGGCTGCCTGGGCACCTGGCCTGTGCCCTCTGAGCCTCGGCTCACTCGCCTGTGAGCTGAGGTGAGAGAGCACGCGCGTTGTAGGTGATGGTGTGGGTTAAACGAGGACGTGCATGTGAGGCTCCGTCTCCCTCCCGAGGGCACTGTGCGTGTCACCAGGTGTTTGTCCACGGCCACAGCCCAGAGGAGGCCTCCAGGAGCTGAGGGTGTAGGGACGAGTGGGTGTTACGGGGTGAAGGCCAACAGAGCGGCAAATCGGGACTTCTCTTGGGGCCACCCTGACGGCTCTTCCTGAAGGCTTCGCCACCTCTGGTTCCCTGCGATGGGGACGTGGACGCAGATTCTGAAACCACGGCGGAGCTGGGTGAAGTCGTTTGTGGCCTTCATCTCGTCACCCGTCAGGTCCTTTTCTTCCTCCCGGGCATCAGAGTTCAGACCGTAAGCCGCAATCTACCAACCTGTGTGCATCCTTCTTGAAGGAGACCCCTCAGACTTTATCAGATCCTTGAAGAGATCTGGGATCCCCAAAAACCATTTTATGAGACCAACAGCTTCTAAACGTTTTGGGCCGCAGCTCACTGTCGGAAATCATTTTACCTGGGGACCTGGAACACAAACTCGCACAAACACACGTGCACCTGTGTGCTTAACGGGCAGAAGGTTTCACAAGGCAGGTTCTCACCTGCACCACGTGGGGACTTTCTGGTCTTTTCTGTCCCATTCTGCTCTACTCTGCTCCACGCTGTTGTTTTAGAAACAGTTCTGGCCACAAACTCCAAAACAGAACGGTCCACTGACAGGTCACTGACTGCAGTTTACAAACGTCACCTTGGGGAGTGTTTCGGGAACCGAGTCTCAGCTGAGGCCTGGAGAGGAGTCCGTCCTGCTGCCTTCTAACTCTGTTATGCCCGCGAGCTTGAGCCTGTGTCTGACAATGTCCAGGAAATCTGGACATTTCCGTGAGCTTAGTCACACAGTCCGTCAGCCGCATGAAGCCAGTGGAACCTGTTGACTTGGTGACAGGCCCCGTTTTCCCTTCTTTGTGACATTTCTCCGTAGCGGTTATTACAGGCCACCGTGGGTCGGAGTTGTGACCATCTGTGCTGGTCTCCTGCGCTGCATTGTCAACTCTCCGAGGACAGGGCTGGTCTGTGCATCCCCCAGTGCCCACTTCCCGGTGTTCAATTTGTTTTAATAAACGGTGGTGTGGTGTCATGGCGCGTGGGTACGCTTAACTAAGCACATAGGCTCCCGCTATGATTCTAATGGCATCTGCCGAGAAGTCACGCAGAGCGGCCACATGTCTTCTCATCCCACGTGAGTGCCCTGTGTGTGCAAAATAAAGCCTTGGGTCAGATGGGAAGAAGACTTGTTAGCCGGGCGTTTTGTTTTGGCGGAGCCCCACTGTTCATGGTGGGGTATTTTAGGAGATGGGTGAAGGGCGGGGATTAATTATATTATGTCCCTGTGCCTCCAGCCGCCACCCCCAGCCCTGCACAGTCCTGGACCTCACGGGCCTCCACGGCGCCCCTGGCTGTCTCCGGACGCCACTACAGGCCCAGGGCCGGGAGGCGGCTAGAGCGTTCCCACTGTCTGCTGGCAAAGGGAAGTCAAGGAATGTTTGCCAAGTAGAATTATTTTTCAGCAACTAGAAAAAGTGTGATTTATACGTCTTTGACTCCTCCCACCCAAATGGACAAGAATCAATTCTCAGGTTCCTTTTTCTATCTCTGAAAAATCTCAGAGGTGCCTTTTCTTCATTCAACAGAAAAATATTTTCTGTAGTTAGGCTTCCAAAGTTTGATCTTGCAGTGGACAGGGCTGGCCGAGAGTCCTTTAGAATAAGCAAGTCCTGGGCCCAAAGCCTTGTTCAAAGGGGGTGTCACTGCTCTGTCGGCATTGTAGGGGAGGTAAAAACAGAAACCACACAAGGGCCCCACCTGGTGGCATAGTGGTCAACTTCAGTGCGCTCTGCTTCGGCAGCCTGGGTTCATGGGTTTGGGTCCCAGGTGTGGACGTACACCGTTCACCGAGCCATGCTGTGGTAGCAACCCACATACAAAATAGAGGAAGACTGGCACAGATATTAGCTCAGTACTAATCTTCCCCAAGCAAAAGAGGAAGATTGGCGACAGATGTTAGCTCAGGGCCAATCTTCCTCACAAAAAAAACCCCAAAAAACAAAAAGAAACCACACAAGTTCACCCATTATGTAGATAGAATTCAAGACATATAATAACTGTCTCTAACTTCATGATTAAAGATGCTCTTGCCTTTGTGTGTCTCTTAGCATAAAATGCTTTTGCTCCATTTTTATAAGTTTTTGAAGAAGAATAAATCCTTTTGAAGCCTTATTTACATGCACATCTATGTGAGAAAAACAATGTAACCCTCATAATTTTCCTAGAGCATGTGTGAAACCGTATTAAAAAATAAATCTTGCCTTATGATGCTAATAATTTTCCTTCTTTCTTCTGTGATCTTAGGAGTGTCACTTGATCCACTCTCCTGCAGTCTCTCTGATTTTTCCTGGTTTAGCTGAGTGCAGAGTGTGTATTTTTAGCTGAGTCAAGCTAATTTCTGTGGAGACCAGCTTGGATATTTTGATCACACACTTCCTCTTGGTTCCTCCCTCAATGCAAATTTTAGCGGTGTTGTCATCAGAGTGACCTTCCTAAGGGGCCAGTCTCCCCTCAATGACTTGCCTTGAGTAAGACCCCCTCGTGATGCTGTGTGTTCTCATCCAACGTATTAGCCCATTTTTGCTAAGTCACACTATATGTTGTAGTCTCTGTGCTTCATCTGACACTCTGGAGTCTAAATACCTGTAAAGACAGGCTCATTCTTAGGTGACTCATGCAGAATAGAGCATCTTCTGCATGCAGAATTGGTCGTTTTACTCCTACACACACTAGACAGACAGCCTTTGCCTTCAGACATTTGGTTGGCTCTAGTGGGAATAACCCATGAGGGCGTGTGGTAGAGCTGTGGATGGACTGAAGACAGGTGTGTCCTAGATGCATATTTGCCCCACAGGAGCCAAGACCTGAGCACCCACCCTGTTTGCGTAGTTCGCGTCTTTGGATAAGGGCTGACGTATAAAACGTGGAGACAGATGGTGTAGAAGTGTCATTCCCATGAACCGCGTCGATGGTCAGTGCTGCGTAAGGTGGGTATCCTGGCGGAGCCGCCTCCCCATGCCCGCCTGCCCTATGTCCTACACACACTGTTCTTGCCTCTTGGAATAATCCCCCTCCGCCTCTCTGGAAATCTCTATTTTACCATCCCCCGTGGCCCAGTTCAAGTGAATGCTCTCCATTCAGTCTCAGTGTGAGGAATCGTGCTCTTTTATTGAAATTCTGGCTTAGATATGCAGCTTTAGAGCTTAAGGGCCCTTGGCCGTGTCAGTCATCTTCAGAGCGTCTGTCTGATCTGGTACCTAGTTTCTCACAGTTCACCTGTCTATGGAAAGAATAAACAGCATTCTTCTACCCACATGCTCAGAGGAATGTGGATCCAAAATAGCTAGCTTATTTATTTCCCTGACATTTATTTTCTCATGTTTAAACATATGGATTATGATGGGTTCACAGACTCAGAGCCGACCAGAAATTAGATTATGTGGCCCAGAATAATTTGAAAGATAGGAAAGAAAAAAATGTTGCCCGATGAAATTATAACTCAAACCAATACAAATGTGGTTGAGGAAACCATCATGGGAGTGAAAGAGAGAATCCTCGCTCATTCTGCCCTAGCGGGCAGAGTCAACGGGTCTGGAGAGTCAAGAAGCCTTCTTTACTGGTAGGAGGCGCCAGCATCTTGTTTACTCACCTTCCATAAGTTTGCTTTAATTCTTTTCATTCTTTGTGCATAAGGGTTAATGTGTAAAGGTTAATGTGACCTTCAAAACTCATCCCTTTTCCCCAATTGTCATTTTTCACCATAATCACCACATCTTAACCCATCAGTTAAAACGGCCGAGGCCATTAAATTCAACCCAAGTCTATGGTAACCGGACCATCACCATCTGACAGCTCTCAGGAGGCTGCAGAGCTGGGCGCGTGGTTCCAGCCCGATTTCCAACTGAAATCTGTCTGGGTTATTATGCAAATTTGACCAAACAGGCAGTTGTTGCCTAAATAATTCGGCATTAAGTTTCCAAGCAACAACCTTTTCTGACAACATCTGAGCTGTTGCTCATATGACCTTAAACACCGTTAATTAAATATCCTCTCTTGTTTCTACCTTAGCTGTCCATTCACCTCCTTGCGTTTCTCTTACCAGAGAGCCTATTTGCTGTCATTGTTTGTTTCTTCTGCTGCTGAGACATCAGGTGACTTCCGGTGACCTGTTTCCAGGCTTCAGGCTGCCCTCGTTTACACTGGGAATTTGGACCCAGGAGGACACAAATGGGTGTCAAGGAGTTATGAGAACCTCCTCAAGTCATGTGAGAGGTGTAGTGTGTAGACAGTTTATTTTCTCCGGAAGTCTGTCTATGGTTTCCATAAGATTTTCATAAGGTTTCCCAAAATATTAAGCGCACAGCTTAAAATCCCAGCTTTCCTCGGTGAGCCCGTAGCCGTCCATAACTCCTGGCCACTCTTCCTCCTCAGGACCACGTCATCCTGTTTCTCTCTCCAGGCATGTTGTCTCCTGTTCAGTTAGGCAGCTCCTCGGCCTCAGAGCTGGGCAGTATTTTGTCTGGGAATCCAGGAAACCTTGTCCTGGAGGGGTTATCCTTCCATCTTATTCCTTAATGAAGACTAGTCATTAGCCACGTGCAAATGAAGGAGGGGATGGCTTGAGGCAAGTTATGAAACTGAAGGAGAAACTGGAGGTCAGCGTGCATCGTTAGCCAAATATGATTCATGGAACAAAATCTCCAGAAAAATGTTAATTTATTAACATCCCATAAATGATGCTGACACGGTTAAATTTAGCAACCTCTTCAGGTCCCGTAATACCAAGCGATGTCACCAAGAACTTCAAGGGGTAGCCAGATCAGTGATCTTCACAGCAATAGGGCACAGGCGAGCTGTAGGACTTTTTCCAGTGACCTGGCTGGCTGTAGTCAATCGAGTCTAAAATGATGTTCCATTTTGAAAACTGAAGGGACTTCCTAAACTTTGCTCAGCTGCCAAAAAATGCAAACAGGAATGGTAAGGGGCCCATAGAATAAGAAGCTCATCAGAGCGATAATTAGCATCTGCTCCGAGCACTCATCCCGGTGGTTCTGAGGACAGAAATGACCTCTGTGTGTTTCTGCAGGAGGGAGTTTGCCCTGAGAAGTTGGTGGGACTTCCTGCGCACCTGCTCGAGCACGGTGGCGTGCTTATGCATCAATGAACTGGAAATGGGTATCTGGAAATGGGCCCCGTTGTTGAAGGGGATGGCAGACACAGGTGTTTACCTGGAGGATGTGGTTCATTCAGCCGAAGACAGGATTGTCCATTTCACTTCCCCTACAGATTGATTCTTGAATGCAATGAATGGTACGGTTCTCTGTTTCGTTTTGCTAAGTCATTGATTTCTGTCTCCTTTATACAACCCCTTTATACGCTCCTGTTAGACAAAGGGGTTGGCCAACCCTAAGACGAAGGAAACAGTTGATGTTGCGGTGGTCTCTTCCTTGTCCCTCATCAAAAGCGCCCCAGGTCCATGCTGGCCGTCAATCTTTGGTGTCTCTGCTCCTCAGTGCTTTGCCACAAAGTCATATGAACAGCATGCAGAACCTTGGTGTGGAGACCTTCGTTAGGACGGCAGGTCTGCGTGCTGCAGTCATTCACCTGGTAGGACTTATTGTGGAAGAATCTGAGTTGCGTATCTAAGTCGGGTTGTGCTGGTGTGTTTTCATTTTTTTCCCTAAATAAATGCCCAGTCCCTGTTCTAAATGTTTTCCATACAGTAATCCACTTAATCCTCACAAGAACCCATATGACAGGTGCCTTATCATCTCCACCTACAAAGGCAGAAGCGGTGCCCAGTGAGGGCAAACTTCCCAAGAGCATCCTGCAGCCGGGTGGGATTTGGGTCTGCACCTTCAGTAACACCTACAGGAAACCCCTGCTCTCTTCCCGCCTGACTTCCCGTAATTCGAGAAACACCAGGTGGCGGGGTAAGGATGTCCGTCTCCAAAAGTAGAGTTTCGCTTTCATGGCTCTTCAGAGCCCACACGTGAATGAGGCTGCCTCTGCGTTTCTCTGAGAGATGAAGAGCGTGGGCGATTGCATTATTGTTAAATAGCCACCGTGGGCAAAGAAGGACAGGGCGCACACATACACACTTTGCTTTCAAACAACTTGAACCAAGGGCCAGCCCGGTGGCCTAGTGGTTAAGTTCGGTGTGCTCCACTTCAGTGGCCCAGCTTCAGCTCCTGGGCAAGGACCTACACCACTCGTCTGTCAGGGGCCAAGCTGTGGCAGAGGCTCACATTCAAAAAGAACTGGAAGACTGGCAACAGATGCTAGCTCAGGGCGAATCTTCCTCAGCAAACAAACTACTTAAACCAAGAAAGAAGATGGTTATTTGAGGAAATACGCAGGATAGCTGAAACTTTGGGTGGCCCGTGACATCATATGTAAATGGTTTGCCAAATAAAGAAGGTTCATCTTAACAAAATAAAATAAGAGAACAGAGAGCTGAGCAGCGTGTTTAAATCTCCTGGGGTCCAGCGTTCGTGCGCTTCCACACGGTCAGCATCAATGACACGAGCACACATAGAGTGTGATGACTGATCAGTGTGACATCCCCAGACCCGGCCTCAGGTGCTAACAGGAAATATACTTTTCTTTCCAATGGCAAAGGCTTTTTCCAGGAAAACCTTAGGAAGAAAAGTCAAAATTAGATGACGTTTTATTGGATTTTATTTTCTAAGGCACTAAACTTTTGGAAAATGAATGAAAAACAAATCTCCAACTCCTCAGCTGGCCCAGAAAATTAAACTCGTCTGAGGGCATCCTCGTGTGTTGAGCATCATCTGGACTCAAGCTCCCAATCCCCTCGGACCCATCTGGCCACCGTCACCACTGTCGTCGAGAATGACCAGCTGGGAGGAGATTCCAGGGCCTGGCCCCTCCGCCCACGCCCTCCCTGAGCCTCGGCGCCGCCCTTGGGATCAAGTCCGTCTTCCTCAGCAGAAAGCTGACGACAAGTCCATGGCAGGGCGCAAAGAGGCCGCGCTTGCAGAAAGGAGAGCGTCCCGGCGTTTGTATATCTGTCACCCTAGTGTCGTTCTCACGTGACAGTTTGGGAGAAATTACGTTAGTTACATCACATTTTGTGTGCTTGAGAATATGTAGGTTTTAAAGATATTTTAAAATTCAGAACAGTTGCTTTTCCAAGTCATTGTTTTCCTTTTAAAAGAAATGCAAAAAGCCGTTTGGTCTACTTCTTGATCCCTGGACAGGACAGAGCCTGAGATCTAAGATTAACATCTATTATTAACTCACGACTGGGTTTGCTTTACAAGGTGTTTGTGGTTCTCTACTCTCTGCTTTTTCATGCTTAGTTTATATAAGTTTTTATATCTGAAATATAGTTTAGCATTTGTTGAAATTCATTACATTACTTCTTAAAGAATTTACAGAAATCATAGTGGTTTGGATTTATCAAACGTCTGCTCTGTTAAGCAATTTAGTTACAATACTTTTTCGTGATGCTCACGATAGCCCTGTCAGACGTCTTGTAGCTGATGAGGAAGTCTGCAGGAGCTCCGTCACTTACCCTTGTTCGCTCTGACGGACAAGTCGTACGGTGACCTGCTGGCCCTGCCCGGTGCTCCGTCCACCCTGAGTTCCTGGGAGGCGCAGTCGCCTGTTCTCTCAGCCCCACTCCCTCTGGCCTGATTGATGAAGCTGGGGACGGACATCTGGCCTGGAGCCCTCGCCCTGAAGCAGCCGAGCCGTCAGAGCCTCTGAGAGAGGTGAACTAGTCCCCGAGAGTGGCCCTTGGTCTGCGTGTGCGACTGGGCTGGGCTGGTCCCTGGGGCCTTGGGCTGGAGTCAGAAGGAGGACGGGAGCCTGCGGACAGCAGACAGGGCAGCAAAGATGTCAGCGACGCAAGGCCACCAAGCAAAGGGTGAGGGCAGCCTGGGAGCTCCTCGGCCCCCTCAGCCCACGCGTGGCTCGCTGTCCACAGGTTCTTCCCACCACAGGTGCCCCCCTCCTCTGGAGTAGCTTGAGTGGGTCTCCAGGACTCGCAAGCAAAGGGCTTGACGGAACAGTTGCATGGCCAGCAGACACAGGCCAGGCTTGGTGACCTGCAGGGGAGGGCCCATCTGTGGACGTGGCTGTCGCTTGGGGCGTTTCTAAGGAAGCAGTAGGAGACACAATTTGTGGCTGATGTGAGGGTCCTTGAACGACCTGGGGAATGTGTACTTCACGGTGAATCTCAGGAGGTTTTCACGAGGGAGCGATCCCAGTGGAGCTATAAAGTATCACTATGGGGTCCAGTCCACTGTGTGAGGAAGGGACCACAGTGGGCAGAGGCCCAGCTAGGCGCGTGTGACACCGCTCATACATTTTCAGAATTTTGAACTGCTACGCGATGTCGTCGTGCACCTGGTGTCCACTTTAATTGCTCCTGGAGGCGTAACCGCTGTGAAGAAAGGCTGAGAGACGGTCTGCAGGGCCTCCGCAGAGGAGAGATGGGCAGGTGTCAGGACGTGGTGGGCCCGCCCCTCGATGTCAGTAGACAAGGCAGGCACTGAGTTTCCAGGAGCCATCACGGAGCCAGAGGCGTTCTTGTGAGGGTCTGGAAACCGTCCTGTGCTCGAGATTGTTAGCTGATTAGGGCCTGTTAGACTCAAAAATAGCAATTGTAATAGTAATCAGAATTGAAATCTTTTTTTAAAAAAAAAGCTTAGCATGACTTGGGGAACAGGATGTTGTGCCCATTTCAAAAGCTGCCGTGGTGTGGAGGGGGCAGCTGGAGTGAAGGAAAGGAGGAGGCAGGGGTCCTTGGAGCAGCTGGAATGAAGGACCGATGAGGCGGCTCGGAGCCCAGATGGTAGAGAGACCCTGATGAGCTCCGTGAATCTGTGACTAACTATTAACTAGCTTATTGTCCTGTGGGCTGTCATAATTTTTGGAGTGATCCTCTTCAGCAATCAGACCTGTATTGTCGCCCTGGTCCAGCAGAATAAATGGCCATGACTTCCAGAATTCGACATTTCTGATTTAAAAAGAGAAACTCCAATGGTGGTTATTTTCACGTGCTAAGGTGAGTTCTGTAGATTCTCATTGTTCAGAGATGCTGGAAAGAAAGAAAAATTCTAACCTTGGTGGCCTAGACTTGCAAGCAGAAGGTTCCATCCCAAGGAAACGCTAGATGAGCCCAGGTGTACCTCATGGCGCATTCATTTCTCATCGTGAGCAACACTGTTTGATGATAGCGCAGACGATGGATCAAGAATCAGGTCCAGATTCATTTGCAGCCGTCAGGGCCCATCCTGCTCCAGCTGTTAGAACTGGTGGAGACCAGGGTCATGAGCCAGACGGGAATTTCTGTGCAACACGGCTGTGGCATTCGATGCAAAAATATTCAACTTGTTAGTTCGTAAAGTCTTACGGGCGATCTGTGGAAAATTAGACCAACCCTAACTGACCGTGTGACTCGAGGAATCGGGACAGTAATTGGTCATTATTGGTTTCTGAGATTCTTGCACTTACTCTCAAACCGAGCCATCAGACTGTATCGAAATATTTCCTGGCAACAGAAAGCTGATTTATCTCCTTTGCACTTCATCATGTTTTCTCCCTGATGTCCGCACTGTTTTCCTTGCTAACGTCTGCCCTGTGGGAACTTGATTTTGCCACCATGGCTGCCAGGTCAATAAGGAGCTCTTATCTTAAATTTTGACGAGAGTGAATAAATTGAGGGTGAAAATTATACATTAACATCAGGCATTTCCACGGGCTCTTTTGCAGGGCTGTAGAGAATTATGCGGACACTGAAGAATATGCCTTGATAGGAAGCCTCAGAAATGAGCTTGGAAATTGGGATGGTTTTAATGCAGCTGCCCTGTCATTTTTCTGTAAAAGATGTACTTTTGCTTTCCTTTTCTCTCTTCTTGCCAGATAATTATGATAAGCTTTTTTAGTATAATTTAGATTAAGTTGATTAGCCAGACCTGCCCTACACTATAAACGCAGCTAATGAATAGCAGATTTTTTTCTATGGTTTTTCCACCCTAAAGCACAGGCTTTAAGGGACCTGAGGACTTATCTGCTATTCAAATGCAGAAATGTTTTTAAAAGCAGCTGTATACATTCAGAACTCATGGAAAACCCGTGTTGAGCCGTGAGGCTTTATGTGAGAAAGAGGAGGAAAGGCACGTGTTGTAGTGGGGTCCGTTCAGTGCCTGGATGTCTTTATTGTGGAGACAGTTGTTGAAAGCTGGAGTAGGCTGCGGACAAGCTCGGGCTGAGATTTTCAGCGAGCTCGTCCTTCTCCGGAGGGCCCAGCCTCACCTGCTGAGGGCGGGTGGTCTGAAGTCTCGAGCCCGTTGATGAAGGACAAAGTGAGCATGAGGAGGACTCAGGTGGAGCTTCAGTAGATGAGATCAACCAACCCCTCAGCATGCTTGTCTTCAGGATCTCTGTCCTTCTCCCAAGACGTGTGGACCTCCACGGAGCAGCCGGGGAGGGAGAGAGGAGGCTCACGCTGAGGACGTGCGAGTCCAGACACGCTGCTGAGGGACGTCGACGTCGTGCAGGTTTTCCTCCCTTCATCTTTAATCCACCCTTGGACATTCGCTCGTGCTACTGACCCCGTTTTCCAGATGTGGGAACCCAGGCTTCAGCTCCTTGCCCAGATCGTATACTCTTGAAGGCGCCTCAGCCTGGGTTTGGGCAGGTGGGGCCTCAGAGGAGGGTGATGGGAGGCTGCACGGTTCCTGTGCTCACAGGGCGTTGGGGAGGCAGTCACGCTAAGGTGTGTGGATCCAGGAAGTCTGCTGGGGGAGACGGGGACCTCGGCTCCCGGGGGCTGCTTGGGCTGCGCAGTCTCTGGGTCTCTGAGACTTGGGAAGCCGGCAGCATGTGATGGGGATGAGTCTGCCGTGTTCTGGGCAGTTAGGAGAGCGGTTTGCTCTAGAGGGCAGAGGTCCTCCAGGGAAGGCCGTCCACTTAGCTGGCTCTGAGACAAGGCGGGGAAGCTGCGTTTCCTTAGGAACAGGGGCTGGGAAGCCACGTGGGGCGGCAGGGCCGATCCAATCCTGGTCGTTGTCTCTTCTTGCTCTTCCAGCTCTAAATGATACCTCCAAGCTTCCTGCCAAATGGGATGAAATTGCCAGGGTTCTTCATTATAGAAAACATAAATTGCTGGAGGCAAGCATGCTGCCAGTGACCTGAATGTGAGAACCATGCGTCTGTGTCACAAACACGGCATTGAAATGCGTGCTTTTGTGCGGTTATGGATGGCGCACAGCACCACCAGATGGAAAGTTGGAGCTGTCTCTGCTTTGAATGTGTCTCCACTTTCCTCATGTCACTGGGTAACCCTTGAGGCCGGCCATTTCATGCATGGAGACAATATTGAGGCGTCCAAGCTGTGCGACCTGGCGCCCTTATTTCTCGGTCAGCTTTCAGGGCAAGGACTCCATAATTTGTTAAACCAACATCGATCGGGAGTCTGAGGGCTTCAAAAATGAATTGCAATCAAGGTGCTGCCATAAACCCTTGTACTTATTTGGTTTCCTGCGAGTAAACTCGATGTGTGATATATTTAAAAAAGAACGATGCCTTCGGCGTGATTTGTCCGTGAATAATAGGTAGCCAGCTTCACCTGTCAGGTTTTTAATGAATGTTACTCACTTTTATTAATATCCAAAGTGGGATAAATGAATAACGGCTAGGCCTGGGGATATTGATCAAAATTCAGTTTTATGGCTAAGTGTACTGAAAGTGGGTATTTACAAAGACTCAGGATCTGAAACAACCAACCACAAATCAAACTTTCGAAGTTGCTTTCTTTTAGAAAATAAGGCTAAGCATAATATTTTGGCTATGAAATATTTTACTATATAGATTTATAGGATCAATTTTAAATATAATTGGGTTTATTCAAGTCTGTGTAACAACTCAATGCAAAACATTTTAAATAGAATTACTGGAATTAAAAATGCATTTTTTTTTCCCTGAGGAAGATTAGCCCTGAGTTAACATCCATGCCAATCTTCCTCTATTTTCAGTATGTGGGCCACCAGCACAGCATGGCCACTAACAGAGTGGTATAGGTCTGCACCCAGGAACCAAACCCAGGCTGCCAAAGTGGAGCATGCTGAACTTAACCACTGGGCCACCAGGGCTGGCCCTTAAAAATCTGTTTTTTAATTAGCTTGCCCTATTACGGAGTCATTGTCAGAATCCATGAAAGGCTCTCATTGGTATGTCGTCCATTACTGAACTTACTTCATTGTACAGCAATCATTAGTTTATATGTACTTTTCCTACCAGACTGTGGCCCATAGTGTGTAACACAGCACCCAAAACTTAGTGTCAATCAGCAAGTGTTTGTTGAATGAGTAGTTAATGGAATTTCAGGCGCTGAGTGTCCGCAGGCACTCACCGTAGCGTTTATGCGTAACTAGAAGAACAGTGGCTGCCGAGAGAGCCAGGAGCTGCTCTACCCGTCTCTTCAAATAAACTCTCTCAACTTCCGTCTCCAGGAAATGCCAAGTTCAGTGAAATAGTAAGCGTGAAAATATTATTTTTTCAATGATATTTCTAAGACAGAATTTTAATAATTTGGACTAGTCCATGTTGTTGTCACAGATATTTAGTTCCTTGGGCAGGTTCACGTTCCAGAGCATGCCTCAGGATTTCCCCGCAAGCCCACGCCTTGCACAGCGGCAGCTAGTGCCTGTGGAAGACTCAAGGGTCCTTCTTTCATGCGCTTCTCTCACGCCGTTGCAGGCTGCCTACAACAGTTGACATGTGAAGCCTGGTTTGTCTGAGCATGGACACGGTTCCTGGAACTGGCCATGGTAGAAGGACAGAATATGACGCAGAGTAGAGACTCAGGAAAGGCTTGTCGGAATCCACTTTAGTATGAATGAGTTTGGCATCTCTCTTTCCTGAGCCCAGATTTTGATGCTGGAAAAGAAGTGTTTTCAAGAGGAAGTTGGAAAGGAGAGTAGGCACGTGAACCTAAGAAAGACACGGAAAGGAAGTAAAAGTAGGGCCAGATACACATTTTATCTCCCCACTGTTTTTCCAAAAACAGATCCTAATCGGCTACCCCAGAGTGAACCAAGATTGGTTGCAAAAGTTCAGGCAAGCAGATGAGCAGTTAATGCCGACGTGCAGCGCAGGAAAGAACGTGGACTTTGGAGCCAGAGAGAAAGTGTCACATGGTGATAGATGATAATGACTTATAGCGGGATCCCTTCACAGAGTATACAAATATCGAATCGCTATATTGCACACCTGAACTAATAGTGTTAAATGTCGTTTATACCTCATAGGATTTTAAGTTAATTACCCAACATCTCCCAAGCACACCTTCCTCATTTGCAAAGTGGATACCGTGACGTTTCGTCTTAAGTGTTCAGCTAGCAAGGCCCCTTCTCCGAGGTGAGGTTGTTGCAAAGTCCAGACAGCAATAGGTTGACTCTTTCGGACCTGGAAGAAAGGGACATCGATGGAGACTGAGGGCCTGGATGCTGGGCAAGTGGGTGCACGTGGGCGTGTCGTCTCCACAGCCACTGCTTCACGTCTCTCTCCTGAAGGGGTTCACGGGAAGACGTTTGGCAGAACTCACAGACAGTTGACACTCAGCGTCCCTCATCTCTGCTTTTAACTTCTGCACTGTCTTCAATTTCTGTAAGGAACTAAGGTATTCCAGTTCTCAGAATTATCCTCAAAATTGCCTTTTCGATGCCCAAGAAGCCCTTCGTGTGTTACAGATAGAGGGTAAGAGAAAAAGAAATTCTTCGTATTCCTATAGACTGTAAATGTCCAGAAAGCAAGGGTCCGTGCCAAAATTTGAGCTGCTTCCGGAGGCTGCTCATGGGCTTCTGGTTTACCCACACTGAATTTCAAAGAAAAACGGGACCATGAGCTGTGTGCGGGCAGAAACCATCGCTGTCCCTTCCCTCAGTGTTTACTGAGTTCCCAACGTCATGTCCCACAGATGGTGCACGCGGTGCTGAGACCCACTGGCTGAATGAATGAATGACCTGCTCTTTATGAGTTTCTTTCTACATCTTAATTCTACCGTTGTATGCATGAAGGAAAGGGCAACAGATAAATGCTAGTCTGTAACAGAGGGAGACTGAAGCCTTACGTTTGTACCACTATCCATTTCATTCCAGACCCTCTAATTCCAATAAAGAAGAAAATTCAGATTCGGGCTTTACTGAAGACTATTGAACCTCAAGTATTTTTATAATTTCTTTTGTACTATGAAACACAGACAGGCTGGTTGGAGAAAATCTGGAAGGCACAAAAAGTTTGAAGAGGAAAATAAAATGGAGCTGTAATTCCCCCCGTCAGCGACAATCACTGTGCATCGTGGGAAATTGCCTCCAGTCTTTTTTTTCAGAGCGAAATGAGGACATAAAACACAGAGTGTGCATATTGCTTTTCTCAGTTAGCATTGCACTGGGAATTTCTAAAAGAGTTAAAAGCTCTGTAAGTCTGTGCTGTGACTGTTCATAATTTATTTAACCGTTCTGCTTTCACTGGATATTTGAAAACCAAGACTTGACAATTTTTTAAAAGGAAAAAAAAGTGCCGCATCACTAGTGACCCTCAAGTCATTTGCTCCAAACGCAGGAAGAAGCCCAAGATAACTGGAGGTCTGGTCTCTCCTGCCATGTCGAAGCACCTTGCACTGGGGTGGAAATCCTCCCCGCGTAGAGGGAGGCGCAAAGTGAGATGGGAAATTCCTCAAGTGTGCAAAATTAACACAATGTGTCAAAAACATAATTTGAGTGTTTGAAAGTTAACATTGCGGCTTTTCTTAATGTTAAAATGCCTGGAAACTCCTCTGCAGAGAGCAGGTGGCATATAACACAGAACTTAGAGAGGCAGAGAATTCCATTCGCTTCTTCATGGAGAGTCAGGAACTCCAGAGAGGGTGGGCACAGAGGCGGCAGTGCCGGGCGTCCCCACAGCCCGAGGGTCGCTGGGTTGGTTGGCCAGGGCTCCTGCTTTCAGGTGGAGCGGGACAGGGTGAACTGGGGGCCTTCAGTAAATTACTTTTGTTCATTCCTCTAAGTTGAGAGTTCTCAACCCCCGCTGCACAACAGATACACCTCTGGAGCCGTGAAATGAACGGACCCCGGGCCGCCCCAAGCCCTCTGAGCCAAGATCTTTGGGAGTGAGGCGTGAGTGTCTGCATCCTTCTAGAATTTCCCTGGGGGTACCGAGGCAGGATTTAGCAAATAAAAATACAGCGTGCCTGGGCAACTCTGAATTTCAGATAAGCAACAGCTATTGCATGGGATATACGAAAATATTATTCTTTGTTTATCTGAAACTCACATCTAAGTGGGTGTCTTGTGTGTTGTCTGGCTGCCCTACCCAGGAACTGCCAACTCAGCGAGGCCCTGGAACCGCATCAGAGACCACGAGCACGTCTGGTTTCCATATTGTGGACTCTCATCTCTGAGACATTTACGTAATGTAGACACGGGCAGCAGTAACACGAGGTGCTGAGGCCGGGTTTTTCTAAGCTTTGTAAAATGCCAGGTACTCTGTTGTCAAAATAGCATTTCCGGTTTAAACATGGTGGGCATCTCTTCAAGCAAACTTTGGCATAAAACCTCATTAAATGCAGAAGGTAGCACAAAGGATTGAACCCTGCATTCATTTGGAATTTAGATTTAAAACGTATTATATAAAATATAATTAATGTCACTTTTGAAGCGAATAATGTTGCAGTTCAACAGCAGACAGAGGCAATGTCGTCTTAAAGCTTTCAGACATGGAAATAAGAAACAGGCTGCTTTTTACTTCAGCATTTTTTAATCTTTTTTCCGAGTCTAGAGAAATTCAGACTTAAGCGTCTGTTGCTCTTGTAAGTGAATTCCTCGGGAGACAATTTTGTAATTTATTTGAATGCACGGTGGTGGCTAGCTCGGTGAGGCCCCCAAAGCTTGGAAACAAGACGTGAAGGTGAGTCACAGGTCTTCTTTGTGGTTCGGATGCTGAAACCCGGCTGTCACGTGTTTTAGCTGCCACCTGTTTTGAGAGCCATTTAGTTGTCATTCCTAGTTGAGCGGGGTTGCTTCATCAGTGACTTTGAGTTTTTCTTTTAGCCTGATTTGAGTGACATCTAACTGTCACTGAAAACTCTGCAGACTTTCGGGGCAGCTACTCCTGAGGCCTGATCCTAGGTCCAAAATGAAATTATGTGCATTTCTGTGGCTTTCAAAGAAAAGCCATTAGTAATCATTGCAGCAGCGGCTCAACGCAGGCTGGTGGCACAGCTGTGAATGAAATGAAAGGGAAGGGAACATTAAAAAACCAATCAACGCCTTTGTCCTAACGGAGCAGAAATGAATCCTTAATTTCAGCAGCCTTCAAATCCCGTCATCAGGGAAACGGCTGAAAAGTAGACTTGTGAATGCTCTCTTTAAAAGTAAACTTTGAAAGAAGGAGAAGAATCCAGAAGCGGGGCAGACTGTCAGATCGTAAACTCGGGGGGGTTACTCTCTCGGCACAGTGAGTTCACGGAGCATCTCTTGTGCGAGTCCCACTCGGTCGTGCCTGGAGCCGGGGCCGTGCTCCTCGGTGCTCTGGACTTGTCGTCATTCTACCCACACTAATAACCCTAATAACCGTGAGCTCCTTGTCCTGTGCCCCTTCTGTGAACGAGGAGCAGTTCCCAGACCACGGTCGTGCAGTCGGGAAACATTTTCACAGGTGGCATTTTCAACCTGCCCACCACTCTCCACCTTCATCTCCATCCTCTGAGGAGATGAGGTGTGTTCACACAGAGAGACTGAACGGAAGTTCTCACCCGGGCACGAGGCACTTCCCGGTCTGAAGGGGCAGCTGCCGCTTAGCAGAGATTCCGCCGTGAGCAGAGGTTGGGAGGGACCTGAGCAGGGCAGACGGCGAGTTAACTGAAAAGCATGCAGGTAGACCGGGCGCATTAGATGACGAGGGACTGGAGGTGTCAAGGCAAAGCAGAGCCTGGTGACCTGAGAAATGCTTTTCTGACCCAAAATGGATCCCCTGGAGGAAAAAGAATGGACACACCATTAGTGAGACCAATCCCAAGGGCAGACCCAGAAACACAGCTGGACGCAGGGTGGGAATGAAGAACACCCTTTAGTGTGTCAGTCAGATGTTGAAACTTTGGTTTAGTAGCAAAAGCTTCAGATTCTACTTCCATCCAATCAAAACGTCTTTATCCATCGATAGAAGGAGTGGATGTCCTCTCCTGAAGCCAAAATGAAGTAAGCTTGGGGTTCACTCCCGGACGCGCCCTGGGCCGTCACGTGTCCCTTGCAGCTCTGGACTCTGCAGAGAACCTTTGAGGGGGCTGGAGAGAGGATGGACAGGTGGACGCCCCACCTCGCTCGCTTCCTGTCACAGTTCTCCAGAGCTGTGCTGAGAGCATCCTTTTGCAGTTTGGGGTTCTTTGTAGATTTTATTCAAAGAAAAGGCTGGTGCTACTGAAAACACAGTGTGGAAATCACAGTTCTGGTGAGAGCTGTGGGCAAACCACTTACCCACCGTGGGCCTTTGCGGTTGTCGACAAGGACAAATGTCTCTGCCCTCTCGTTACCCACAGGGATAAACCGATTAAGCACATAAATAAAAACGTTGTGCGGAGAAGGAAATGCTGCCGAGTCCTGAGCACAGTGGATAAAAGCCTCTCGTTCCGCTTTCTTGGGGTTTATGAGGCAATAATGCTATTGTATTCCTTTACACCAAGAAATCAAATATTTTCTTCTGAGCCGTTTCCCTTTTCACATATAAACATTGTTTTTCCTTCTACCTGCTATTTTGAAGCCTTAACTGTTTCTTATTTTCCTTCCAAGTTAGCATGATTTGGAGATTTTCCTCCTCGAAAGATGTAATTTGTACTTGTACTTCAGAAGATTTAACAACCCAGAGACTGAAGCCTGCCTCTCCTCTGCTTTTCTGAGCCTGGCGGCGGGCATTCAGAGGCCAGGCCTCTGGGAAGAGAAGGGGCCTCGTGGCTGAGGCCCTCGCACTGTGGGGTGAAGGGCCCTGAACTCCGGAGTCCAGTTGTGGCTTCACAGGAATCTGTCCCTTACGTGACTTCAGAGAAGATGCTTAACCTCCCAAGGCCTCGAATTCTGCGTCTGTCACATGGAGGTGACCCGTCCTGCCCTAAATGCATGGTGGTTGGGGCAATAAAATGAAGTGATGGAGCCATGAGGACTTGCAAATGCACATAAGTTATTATACACACTACTTTTCTTCACTGCTTCTCCAAAAGAAGGCATTAGGAAGAGCCACACGGCAGTGGATCAGCCAGAGCCGCCTGGTGGTTGTGGTGCCAATCCCTAGTTTCCAGGACTGGAAATGGGGCCAACTTCAACGCTAGTCGAGTCCTGAGAATTATATCCAGCAGGAGAAAGAAGGAAGCGAGACGGATGTGACCACGTGCTGGACACGGCGACGTGCCCATGGCTGCGTTAGGTGCCAGGACGGGGAGCGTTGTCTCCATTTCTGGGTGGGGAAATGAGCCAAGAAGCTGATCATCTCTCACCATACACGGCTGACATGGAAGACAAAGCTCCTCTTTCCAGTCTCCTGTGCTGCCTCAGAATCACAGACGGTGAAAATTCCCCATGACCCTGATTCACAGGAACTCGCCGGGTGGTTGAAATGACCAACGACAGTTACCAAGGGACCCTTCTCAATGAGGCACTGAAACACTCCCACAAGTGGGTAATAAACTGGCTGTGTGACCTCAATGTGGTGAAGCCAGTCCTGATCAAAGAGCTGTGCTGACGTCACGTATTCGGCTCTGACCCCTCTTGGGGTTGGACCCCTCCCTGATGGAGGACCCTGGTCTGGTCTGCAGCCCTGCTGAGTGGTGCCTTTGCTTCTCAGACAGCAGATCACGGCCTCTTCTGTTCTTCCAGGCCCAGCTGTTGCTCTTGTATCCACAGTCCTCATTTCTGTCCCAGCTGGGCCACCTCGCGGTGTGTGGAGTGTCTCTAGTGTCCACAGACGGGTGTTGTGATTCACTGATTATCCAAATCCAGCTCAGTTGGTTGAGCTGGTCTTGGAAGTTAAATAGCTCATGTGTGCGCCAGCAAAGCGCACGACAGGCCCCGAGGCCGCCGGACACCCTGTGGGATCCCACGAGTCCGTCCTGGAGAGCCTCTGAGAGCAGAGGGGGCATCTGGTGTGCCTCCTGGGAGGAAAGAGAATGCAAATCGCCACACCGAAGACTGTCTAAGGGGGTCTTAGAGCCCCAGGCACCGTCCCCCTTAGGTGGGTCCTGGAGCACCTGTCGCTCACCTGCCCAAATCACTTCTCTTGTCCCTTTCTGTCTCTTTATTGGGGGGATTTTCAGCTTATTCCATTATCAGTCCGAAAACACTCTACTGATCAGGGTCAATGCAGAATCTCCCGTAAGTCAGGCCCTGTGGTCATGGCGGAAGCATCGCACAGACGCAGAGAGACGGCAGGGAAAATGGAACCAGCCAGGTCGGCCTGTGACTGTGTGTCCTCAGGTGATGGACTCAACCTCCCTGGTCCTCATTTTCCTCACTGGAAAATGTTGATACTACATCCACCTGGAACGGGCTCATGAGGACTGACTGGGTGGAAACACCGTGCTGCCTCGGTCTCCCTTCAAGGGAATCTGAGGGGCTCACAGCCTTGAAACAAGTCCTCCCGTGACAAATGAGGGGGGAACAGTGTGTTCCTCTGGAATGAGGGTGATGCCCTGTGTTTAGTGGTGTGTCGTCACAAGTCGTCTCAGCTATCTTTGTGAACTCCCGGGGGCAGGGGCCAGGCCGGCCGTCTACGTGAAGTTTGCAGGTGATCACAGAAACGTTCGCAGACGTGCCCCATGTCTCCTTTGTTGGTGGCTGATCAGTACTCTTCGGGTCACAGCAAGAGCATGTGACACTCAGACGTGTTTTGTTAAATTTCGGTCCCTAAGAAAGGTAGCTCGTAAAGTGAAGTCAGCTGGAGAGTATGGCAAGTATGCAGTGTGACGTAAGGAGGGTGCCATCAACAGTCATAACAGCCAAGGAGTAGGCTTCTCTGGTGAAGACCAGAGCTCCTCAGATGCCCTCAAATTTGTCAGAGGATGGCTTCCCAGATGGTTCTGTCTAGGGCACGTTTCTGTTTTTGCTAAGGAAACATGGTAGAAATTTGAACATCGTATCAGATGGAGGTGACCTTAGTCTTCCAGCCCTGACTAATCTCACACGGGTCATCTGGACGTTGCTAGCCCCACCACACACACCCTGGCCGTGGTGTAGTTAGTGTGGACGGTGGAAAATAAAGACGCTAAGTAAAGGCACATAGAGTGGCCGACCTCAGAAGGTCTGCATGCAGAGCTGACGGAGCTGTGACCCGTCACACCAGCCCCACTTTGCTTCTTAGGTCAGACTGCTGGTCCTGATGACACTGGTGGAGCAGGTGGTTCCTGAAGACAAGTTGAGGCAGGAGAGAGAAGTCTGGAAGAATGGGTTTTCATGTGTCCCAGTAAGCGTAGATGGGGGCAGATCTGGGGCCCTGCGTCATTGAGATGTGACAGCTGTCATAGGAAGAAGACGAGCCTCATGCGCCCTCCACGTTTCACGCATTCAGCTCGTGCTTCAATATTTGCTGGCGCCCACCATAGATGTTGCGACGTCAGGGTGACTAGCATGCAGACCCCTGGGTGGGTACTCTGGACCGGGAGTGGGTGAATCGTGGAGACAGAAAACTGAAGCTGCAAAGACAAAGCCTGATTAGGTCCAGCAGGACTGTAGCCGCCAATTGTACCAACACACACTCTGAATGAAGCCTTGTCAGCTGAGAGGTAAAACCCAGAGCAGAAACTCAGAATGCATCTCCCCTCAACCCACGCCAGGCTTTGTCACTGTGGGAGGTTTTGCCTGAGTTAAGCTGTATCTTGGTCTGATAAAGGACAAGCGCAGAGGTAAAATATGCAGGAATCATTTTCAGCCTCACAATTCAGGGCTGACCTTCAGACAGACTCACGATCATCCTGAGAGTATTGTTCTCAAAATAATGAGCTACGGTCCCCACAGAAAGCTGCAGGTGGCTTTCGCTGCGTTTGTGCTCTCTGTGAAATGCACAGCTTTGTACACCCGGTGTGGGCACGCTGCCCCTTGTCCTCGTGTGCTGGGCACTGCTGTTGGCTGAGCTCTCACACTTGGGTTTCAGCAATGTAATGTGAACTCATCCTTCAAACTCACTCACTTAAAGCTTGTCCTTTGTTTTCTGCGTGTGTGTGTTTACGCCAAAGAGAACCAGTAAGACCTGAAATTGGAGGTTTGTTGTTTGGTTTATTCTTCTAACTCCATCGTAACCCAAGTGGTGTGGACCAATTTCGAGTTAATAACACTGACCACGTGACTATAGTCTCCATGGCAACTGTATTTAATTAGAACTGTGCACCTTATTGCATTATATTTCTAAACACAGGAAAACGTAGTCATCTTTGGTTTCATACTATAGTTAATGTGCTCAGCTGACTGACCAACTTTGTACTAGAGACCTCATTAGCAGGAAAACGCCACTTAAAGTGCGCAAAAAGTGCTGTTGGCCGTGCAAAAATGGGGTGCAGTTGAATTATGTTCAATAATTTGAATAAACTGCCTTGTAAACACTTAATTCAGACAGTTATTATACCTATATAAAAGTATAATATATATATATTTTAAAACTCAGTGACTGGGAGATCCCATAAAATAAAATGCTACTACAAATTTACATGAGAAATGGTCCCAGCTTCCTCAGCATCTTCCATTGCCAAACCATCCATCCTCCTTTCTTAGCGATCTGTAAATGTACTGAAAACGGCAGATGCCCCTCTGCTGAATGCAGGATGGTGATGGCATAACTGGGTCTGATCACAGTGGACTACCGTGAATCCTTTTGCAGACCATGCCATGGCTCACTGTGTTCAACACGACTAGCAGGATGCGATCGTAGAATGTTTGCCGCAAAGCCTACTCATGAATGTTGGAAGCCTGCATATCCACCTGTAGAGTCTGAATATATCATTATATTCAGAATTATACTTATGGAATATGTTTCAAAATGATGACTTATATAACATATCATCCAAAGAGCCCTGATCTAAAGCTCCTGTCTCATGTGGAGACTGGCTGTCTGCACCCCTCACTTCTGACTCAGTGCGGGGTGGGGAATCTGTGGGCACCACAGTGCGTCTGAACCGCCCTGCGGGGCACGTGGAATCCAGAGCAGCCTCAGGGGAAGGCACCTGGTTTGCTGGGCAGAGCGCAGGACCGAGGCCGGGGAGCTGGATGAGGAACCAGGTCCCTTCATTCCTGGCCTCTGTTGCCCTCTGGGAAGGGGACCCCCCGAGACCTTTTACACCCACACAATGGTGCCACTCTGGGAAAGCGCGTCTGCTCTCTCTGCGTTAGACAAAATGAACAAGTGAGAGCGCTCTCCCAACAAAGGGAGACAGGATGCATGTTTTGGGTGAAATTAACCTAAGATGAACTAACGTTAAGCATTAAAGCAGTGACTGCAGGCTTTGAGTATTGCCGAATGAGGCCTCAGATAGTATAAAGTTTCTAGAAAATAGAGGAGGTCTTCGTGGGCGGCACGGGACTCCTACTGGGTTCAATCAGCTGGAAGTAGCCGGAGAAAATAACAGCGGCACGATTGTACAGAGTTCCGTTCTGACAGAGTCCAATAAATCTCAAGTTAAACCAGCAGCGAGGCTGAGACTCGCTGGACGCACTGCCTACGTCGGGATCACGCGGGGCGGTCTTCACCTGCTGTCTGCACAGAAAAGTGGTGGTTCTGAGGTTTCAGCATGAGACACCTGCTCTGAGCAGGGACGTTTGAACAAACTCGAAAGTGTCTCTTGTGTTTGAACGTCTGTGCTGGCGGGTGTTGGAGATGCGCTGGGGGTGACTGCAGTGCCCCCCCAGAAACCTATTAAACAGTGACTCTGTTTCTCTCTTTGCAGAGGAAGAGGCCGGGGACCTGGTCCAGCCAGGCATCAGCTTTCCGGGGCCGACAGAGGAGGACATAGGTAGCGTACAAACACCATCGCGGCTACTGCAGAGAGTAGTGGTAACCAGACACGCTCCGGGCTGGGGTGACCGTCTGCGCGTCAGGAGCTGGTGAACCTTCCCACAAAAACGTTTCGAGCAAAT
Source organism: Equus asinus (assembly GCF_041296235.1). Classification (NCBI taxonomy): domain Eukaryota; kingdom Metazoa; phylum Chordata; class Mammalia; order Perissodactyla; family Equidae; genus Equus; species Equus asinus. The sequence continues at coordinate 37,967,479 of NC_091816.1, read as the reverse complement.
GTTTGACTTTAGAGTGTTGCAATAAGAACTAAATAAGATGTGGTAAAAAAGATTTTTTAATGGTGATTTATGAGCATGATGGGAGCTGCAGGTAAGATCACACTCACTCCAGAACATCACGGATTAATTATTAAGGCAGCTAATTATTTTTATTAATTAAGGCAGTTATTAACATAACTGATACATGCCTACAAATGAACAAGGACCCTCTCCCCTTTCTCCTTCATGATGGCAATTTACTCTAAGTAACTATAAGGAAGAATAAGTTCTTTTATTTGCATTTTTTTCAAGCAACTCTATTACTTGACATAAAACAGCTGATTTCTCTAGGCGAGCCAAGCAAACCCTGTGGTTTGGATGCCAAGGACAATTATGTGCTTTCTTTCAAGGGAGCTCCGATTACTGTCAAATTATATTTTCCCCAGTGCTAGTTAAAATCATGCGGAAGTTTTATGTTTCCGCTGCCACGGACACAATAAAGCCGGTGCTGTATTTGGCTGTCATCGTTGACGTGGAGTCATGCTTCCAGAAAAAGGAGCAAATGCTTCTGTTAGAACTGTGAAGTGTTGAATAAATTCAACGTCAAACAGTGAGAAAATAAACCCTCCCACAGACTCTGGGACGGGGTTATTCGCCAGCCTTGACGATTTCCGGCTCCCTGTCTCGGGTCACTCATGGCCACATACTGTCACAACCCTCAGGGCTGTGAAATGGATCCTAAGTTCGACTTATATTTAAATTTGAGTTTTTCTTAATTTATTTCAGATCTTCAGCCAATGGATCTGTTGCCCGTTTGACTGGCTTAAAAAATCATGTTGAAAATTGAGAAAGTCCATTTGTGTAAAGCTCTGATTTCTTTTAAAGAAAATTAGAGGCAAAAAAAGTTTACTTTTCAATTTCTAAAAGAATGACAGTGTATTATCCACTGTGGTCAAGTTCGAAATTTATTTCTAACCTGACATTCTAAACAAGGCTCTCTTCACTTGAAAATATGCCAATAAAATTATTTTTACTTGTTAGAAAGGAGTACTGGCTATCTCCTTTTGAATGAGTTTTTTTGAAACAAGTTAATTATTTTTGTCTCACTGTGCAAAGCTGTCTGTCACTACCAATTTCCCCCCGTAAGCAGGTCTAAAGAGGCTTCCACTGGATATACGGCTCACCTCACTTTTCTTTCGTTGAGGCTTCAAAAGTGGCTCACCTGTGTTTTGCCCTGCGTCTGAAAAATTTTTACTCTCTTGAGTGGGTCTGTAGTGCCCATTGTTTTCTGTGACAGTCTTAGAATGAGGGGCACATGCCAAAATAAGTGAGGAATGTGCATCTTTAAGCCACGTTTTTGTGGCAGGCAAGAATTTGGGGCTTATGCTTTCACCTTCTAGAAGGATGGGGGGAGTGGAGCCCAGCTGGTGCCAGTCCACCTCCGGGAGAGGCCTTTGTCAGTCAGCACGCGAACCCTGGGGTTGACTCACTCAGGGGGATGCAGGGGAGGAGCGTGGGGCACGAAGCTAAGATGCGGTCACAGGTTCTGCCATGTTCTTACCGCTGAGTCCCAGACTAGGACCTTAAATTTTTCCCTTAGCCACATGGACTGAGCACAGAGGGATGGAGACAGGAATGAGGGGGTCACAACGTCTCCTGGGTGGCGTTGTGCTGGCTAGATGGCACAGGGGGAAGTCTTTTTTTTTATTGTGGTAAAAGATGCATAACATAAAATTTACCGTTTTGACCATTTTTTAAGTGTACATGCAGTGGCATGAAATACATTCACATTCTTGTGCAACCACCACCACCATCCATCTCCAGATCTCTTTCATCTTCCCAAACCGAACCTCCGTTCCCACTAAACACATCTCCCCATTTCCCCACCCCCATCCCCACCCTGGTGACCACCAACCCTCTCGGCTTCTGTGAGTTTGACTTTCTTAGGTCTCTAAGGTGAGTGAGATGGTGCCATCCTTGTCCCTCTGTGACTGGCTTATTTCACTTGGGACGACGTCCTCAAGGTTCATCCATGTTGCAGCACGTGTCAGAATCAGCTCCTTTTTGAGGCTGGACACTGTCCTGTTGTATGGATGGACCACGTTTGGTTTATCTGTTCCTCTGTTGATGGACACCTGGGTTGCTTCCACCTCTTAGCTACTGTGAATCTTGCTGCTGGGAATATGGGTGTGCAAATCTCTCTCCAGGACCTTGCTTTTAATTCTTTGGGGTATTAGAAGTACAATTTCTGGACCATATGGTAATTCTATTTTTAACTTTTTTTTGAGGAACCACATACTGTTTAGGGATAGAAAGGATTCAGGGAGCTGTTTCCACAGTCCCATCCGGCCATGCGGTGGTAGTTGGTGATTGTAAGAATGAGAAGAAACAGTCAGATTTTAGCAATTTGGAAAGAAAGAAACGAGAGGATGTGGTGACTGTTGGCTGTGAGGCGTTCTCGACTGCCTTGCCCAGCTTTCCTGCTGGGGGTGGGGGTGAGTGGGTGGGGGTGCATCACAGTGGGGGCACTCGACATTAGGCCTCTGATGGTGCAGGACAGACTGCCACAGAAACTGCAGAGACCCAGTGACCACCCCTCATCCTCATCCGTCAGTGTCACTCGCGGAGCATTTAGGCATACTGAGCCTGGCCCCCATGCCGTGTCTGTGCCGTTCCCCTGAAGTGGGGCACGGAAATCAATCACCTTTGAAGTCCCCTGTGTGATTCTAATGTGCCCCCGGGGTGGAGGGCACGGATGTAAAGCGTAGGAAAGGATAATTAATGGAAAGGGAAAAAAACAAAGGAGGGGGAGAGTGAGGAGAAAAAGTCTGCCTTCTATTCCCAGGTTATTATAATAACCAGCCAGGAACGAATGTCATAATTTTAGACATTTATTTTTCCAAATTGAGTTTTCCAGCATCCTCATCTCCAAATTGAAGGGGTTAAACTACATGGATTTTTAAAGGCTCTTCCACGTTCCAGATTCGTGGACCTATAATTCTACTGCACAAATTAAAATTAAAAACACTTTATAATGATGTAATGCTGTTATAGTGGACTGAGTAGTTACCATTTCCAAAATACCGTGGGACATTTCACAGCGTGGTATAGGTTAAAGTCGTAAAATGATGAGGTAACATTTGCTTCTGGTCTCATTCAAAATACCAATCATTTTTTTTTCCAACTGGCTTCAGTTTCTAAGAGCTGTGAGGAAAGGTGAGTGACATTGACTGAAAGACCTCAAATTTTCTGTAGTGACAGATAAATGCATAAAGGCATCTTTTTAGAAACAAGAACATCGCACCTCATATCCACACCATTTGCCCATCACGTTTTAAGGGCGCCTGCATTCTCTGCGCTCGTGTCATGTAATGTATGAGAAGTAATTTTACCATGAGGAAATGGCCGTGGACTATAGCAAGATAAGGAAGGTTTCCATAAAGTTAATCTAAAGTCAGTGATAAAAGTACATTAATGTAACACATTCAAAATGACCACAATGGAAGAGATAAACCCACTTTTTCCAGAAGAAACGTTTAGAGGGAAGACCTTCAGACATACTAAAATTAAATTGTTCTACCAGTAATTTTGTGACATTGGCTCATTGTAGAAGATGTTATTTCTGAGGATGGCTTTTCTTTAATCTCTTGAATGTTATATTTAAAGCAGTTGTAAAGAACTGGTGATCTATAAGCATTTATGAGGACTTTCATATTGAACCAAATTTTGAAATGATGTCAATTGAAAAATGAAATGAAAAAATAGCAGATTAAATGAGCAATCAAAGAATATTAGGCACGTATTATATGACACACGGCGCTGAGAAAATGCGTGCACGTGCAATTTTAAAAATGCTTGAATATTAAAGTAGTACCTACCAATCCTTAGAGCCGTCTGTGGGACAGGCACATATGTTATGAACATATGTTTGTGTAGTAGGATGTTACTGCATCGTTTTAAGGTCTGTACACCATTTACCTGCATGCATGTCTCCTAGTAATTATGATATTTAAAAAGAACTCCCCTTTGTGGAATTTATTTTTTGTGTCCTTTCATAAACACCCCTGGCCATCTTGTAGACGTGGAACTTTATGGGCATCCACACTTATTTCGTTCAGGGAAATTTCTGGAAGTTTCTAGAAATAGTGGCAACAGTGCTGTGCTGTTTCTGTCTAGACGCAGCAATGTCTTCATTTGCTGCATCTCAGCAGCCCGGAGCCCTTCCCTCCATTGCTCCATTTCTCCCCACCTTCCTGTTCTCCTGCGCTCTCCCAATCCCCCTTCACCTCAAAGTCCCCTCAGGACATCCACACGCTCTCACCCCACTGCCCGTGGGAATTCAGACACCACAGGGGAGAGCGTGTGACATCCACGAAGTTGTCATCCCGTGCTGCAGAAATGGGGAAGGGTCTGGAGAATAGGCAAGGTCAGACGTCAATCAAGAGAGGACTCCAAAAGATACATTTTATTGGAGAATTTCATGTCAAAACTTTATTTCTATACAAGCAAACTAAATTCAGTTTTAAAGTGCTTAATATTTATATTTGTGGAAATTAGGATATTGGGATGTTTCATCTAAATTTCTGGAATGCATTCTCTAGCTTTTCTCCTAAATATCAATTTTTGACTTGCACAGTTTCCTAGCCTGGTCACTGCCAAATGATTTATAGAACTTTTTCCCGGATTGATTCCCTTCCTCAAAACAATAAATCTTATAAATTCACTCCTGCCTCCTTGCGTGCGTGGCTGCTGCAGCACCATAGGCAGAGCGGTTTATTAACAACAGACATTGATTTCCCATGGTTCTGGAGGCTGGACGTCCACGACCAAGGCCGGGCAGATGTGCTGTCTGGTGAGGAGCCTCACAGCCAGCATCTTGCTGTGTCCTCGTGGTGGAAGGAGCAAGGGGGCTCCTTGTGGTCTCTTTTATAAGGACACTGATGCCTCGTGACCCAGTCGCCTCTGGAAGGCCCCACCTCCTAATGTCATCACCTTGGGGGTTAGGTTTCAACATATGGGTTCTGGGAGGACGCAGACATTGTCTACAGCAGACTTCATTCATTCAAACAACACCTACTGTCTTCTCCTCTGGGGGATGCACCAACCGAATGACCAGCAAGCTCCTGGAACATGGCAAGCTCTGCAGAGTGGAGGAGTCAGGAGGGAAAAACAAACACAGAACTGCTGCACGTACAAGAGAAAATGAAGTCAGTGCAGTTCGAGGGGCATTGACAATATTCTCTAAAAAGGCGGCCAAAGATGGAATTAGCGCAGGCTAAGGAACCAGAGAACATGGGGAGGAAGGCGGCAGAGGCTCGGGTTCAGAGGGCTGGCAGGCTTTCCAGAGAGGAGCGGCGAGGCCATTCCCGCTGCCAATCACCTGAGCACTGAGAGGCCCGTGTGTGGGGACGGGGCCCTTTCCGACTGGACGGGCCAGCGTGGGAAGTGGCTGGGCGGAGAAGCCCAAGTGTACTGTGTGGAGAGCCGCCTGATCTGAGGATCACTGCGTGAGCACCGTGTCGTCTGGACCCCGACTGAGCAGTCGTGAGAGCAGCTCTCAGCACGTCAGTCATGTCCGTGTGTGAACTCGGGACCTCAGTGCATTCCGGAAAAAAGAGGACTGGTTATGGAGCCAAATGCTGGCCTGCGCAGCGTTCCCTCTGGAAGGAGCGAGCTGACGCGATGGCTCTGGAAAGCTGTGGACGCCCCTCAGGGAGTTCTGTGCGGAAAGGTCATGTGTGTGACCGCAGGCTGGGATGGGCTCGCTGGCGCTTTCACCCTGCCCTGCTGGAGACGGACTGGACGAGATGAGGTGCGTGATGTATAAATACTTCCCGAGCGTGAGAAAGACACGGTCCCCATCCCCAGGATCCTGCAGACTGAGAAAAACCCTCTCCCCCGTAAGGGAGCCTTTGGGAGGATGCGTGAATATGATTCTCCACAGGTACAAGCTGAGCACGGAGGAAGGAAAGTGAAGTGCATACGTTCAGTTAGCATAATCCCTTCACAGTGGAAGAGAGAAGTGAGTTAGACTCTGGAGGGAAAGTGGCATCGAGGAGAGAGTGCGAGGGGTTTCAAGGGGAAGCTCATTTGTTGCTTTCTGTCCTGCTGGCTCCAGACCAGGCTTTCTCGGCCTCAGCCTCTCCACGTTGGCCAGGATGATTGACAGAGGCTGCTGTGTTCCCCAGCATCTCTGGCCTCTGCACAGGAGATGCCGGGAGCACCCCCAAACCCCACAGTGTGGCAGTCAAAGATGCCTCAAACATCGCCCTGTGTTCTCGGGGCCAAGCCACCCTCCCTCGCTGAGAACCACTGTTCCATACCCTCCCCCTGACCTGCACTAAAATTGAGGGGTTTCTGTAAAAAAAAAGATAATAAACACAGAAAGCAAAAAAAAAAACTTAACTCACAAGATTCTATTTTAGCTTTGAAATCATTAAAAAAACCTCTCAAACTACTAATCAAAAAGTAGCTTGCTGGACTCCTTCTGAATAATATAAGTATTAAAAACATGGGACTAACGGCAACAAGAAGTGCCGCTGGGCTTTGGGGCTTATTTGAGAATTCGGTCCAAGCTGGACCTGGGATCCAGGAGGATGAGTAGATGTTGCGAGGGAACACTGATGCGAGGGAGGAAAAGATGCGGACGTGGTGAGGGGATGCTGAGTGTGTCTACTGGCAGAAGAGACGAGCCTGTGCCATCAGGGAAGAGAACCCCTCTCACAGGGCGTGCAGCCCCCAGCCCGACGTTCCTCTTGCTACTGGAGCCCCAACCAGACACATGCGGGCCTCCTGAACCTCCACATGTGGCATCCAGCCCCTGCCTCCCACCTCCCACCCAGATACCCTCTCATCTCTGCAATGCACCTGCTCACAGGTCCATTCCTCCAGAAAATCCATTTGTCTGAAAGGAAGCGAGATATTTCCACACGTGTATCTGTATGCACACGCACACATGTAGGCAAATTTGAATAACAGCCTTTATTTCACCTTTCAAAGCTGTTCCTTTTGAAATGACACTTTTATTGCAGTAGTGACTCAAGCCGGCAACTTCTAAAATAAGTAAATGATGGTTTTTGCCATCTTGGGTGGAAAACAGATATGGGAGAGAAGGAAATAAGGTGATGGATGTGTTGTTTAATAGTAGAAGATACAGTTTAACTGACTCTTCCTAAGCCAGTAAGGGATTTTCACTTCATTTCATCTTTCTAGTCGTCTATATTTACATGACACCAGTTTTGAAACTGTGGGTTGTAGCTCACTTATGGGCCATGAATTCAAGTTAATGGTTCTCTTACCAGCGATTTTTTAAAAGAAAAAAGAAACAGAAATGTATAGAATGTGTAGAATAGAAAATGTCAAAGTATATCACACATAATAAGGACAAGTATTGTTCAAGGAAACTGTGCGTGTGTGTCCGTGTGTGTATGCGTGTGTGTGTGCATACGTGTGTGATGTGTGTATGTGCATGCATGTGTGTGGTGTGTGTGCATACGTGTGTGCGTGGTGTGTGGACATGCGTGTGTGATGTGTGCATGTGCATGCATGTGTGTGGTGTGTGCATACGTGTGCATGCATGTGTGTGTGGACATGCGTGTGTGATGTGTGCATGTGCATGCATGCGTGTGGTGTGTGTGCATACGTGTGTGTGTGGTGTGTGGACATGCGTGTGTGATGTGTGTATGTGCATGCATGTGTGTGGTGTGTGCGCATACGTGTGTGTGTGGTGTGTGGACATGCGTGTGTGATGTGTGTATGTGCATGCATGTGTGTGGTGTGTGCGCATACGTGTGTGTGTGGTGTGTGGACATGCGTGTGTGATGTGTGTATGTGCATGCATGTGTGTGGTGTGTGCGCATACGTGTGTGTGTGGTGTGTGGACATGCGTGTGTGATGTGTGTATGTGCATGCATGCGTGTGTGGTGTGTGCGCATACGTGTGCATGCATGTGTGTGTGGACATGCGTGTGTGATGTGTGCATGTGCATGCATGTGTGTGGTGTGTGTGCATACGTGTGTGTGTGTGTGTGGTGTGTGGACATGCGTGTGTGATGTGTGTATGTGCATGCATGTGTGTGGTGTGTGCGAATACGTGTGTGTGTGTGGTGTGTGGACATGCGTGTGTGATGTGTGTATGTGCATGCATGCGTGTGGTGTGTGTGCATACGTGTGTGTGTGGTGTGTGGACATGCGTGTGTGATGTGTGTATGTGCATGCATGCGTGTGGTGTGTGCGCATACGTGTGTGTGTGTGTGTGGTGTGTGGACATGCGTGTGTGATGTGTGTATGTGCATGCATGCGTGTGGTGTGTGTGCATACGTGTGTGCGTGGTGTGTGGACATGCGTGTGTGATGTGTGCATGTGCATGCATGTGTGTGGTGTGTGCGCATACGTGTGTGTGCGTGGTGTGTGGACATGCGTGTGTGATGTGTGTATGTGCATGCATGTGTGTGGTGTGTGCGAATACGTGTGTGTGTGTGGTGTGTGGACATGCGTGTGTGATGTGTGTATGTGCATGCATGCGTGTGGTGTGTGTGCATACGTGTGTGTGTGGTGTGTGGACATGCGTGTGTGATGTGTGTATGTGCATGCATGCGTGTGGTGTGTGCGCATACGTGTGTGTGTGTGTGTGGTGTGTGGACATGCGTGTGTGATGTGTGTATGTGCATGCATGCGTGTGGTGTGTGTGCATACGTGTGTGCGTGGTGTGTGGACATGCGTGTGTGATGTGTGCATGTGCATGCATGTGTGTGGTGTGTGCGCATACGTGTGTGTGCGTGGTGTGTGGACATGCGTGTGTGATGTGTGTATGTGCATGCATGCGTGTGGTGTGTGCGCATACGTGTGTGTGCGTGGTGTGTGGACATGCGTGTGTGATGTGTGTATGTGCATGCATGCGTGTGGTGTGTGTGCATACGTGTGTATGTGTGTGTGGTGTGTGGACATGCGTGTGTGATGTGTGTATGTGCATGCATGCGTGTGGTGTGTGTGCATACGTGTGTGCGTGGTGTGTGGACATGCGTGTGTGATGTGTGTATGTGCATGCATGTGTGTGGTGTGTGCGCATACGTGTGTGTGTGTGTGGTGTGTGGACATGCGTGTGTGATGTGTGTATGTGCATGCATGCGTGTGGTGTGTGTGCATACGTGTGTGCGTGGTGTGTGGACATGCGTGTGTGATGTGTGTATGTGCATGCATGCGTGTGGTGTGTGCGCATACGTGTGTATGTGTGTGTGGTGTGTGGACATGCGTGTGTGATGTGTGTATGTGCATGCATGTGTGTGGTGTGTGCGCATACGTGTGTGTGTGGTGTGTGTGCATGCGTGTGTGATGTGTGTGTGCATGCATGTGTGTGGTGTGTGTGCATACGTGTGTGCGTGGTGTGTGGACATGCGTGTGTGATGTGTGTATGTGCATGCATGCGTGTGGTGTGTGCGCATACGTGTGTGTGTGGTGTGTGTGCATGCGTGTGTGATGTGTGTATGTGCATGCATGTGTGTGGTGTGTGGACATGCGTGTGTGATGTGTGTATGTGCATGCATGCGTGTGGTGTGTGCGCATACGTGTGTGTGTGTGGTGTGTGGACATGCGTGTGTGATGTGTGCATGTGCATGCATGCGTGTGGTGTGTGTGCATACGTGTGTGTGTGGTGTGTGTGCATGCGTGTGTGATGTGTGCATGTGCATGCATGTGTGTGGTGTGTGCGCATACGTGTGTGTGTGGTGTGTGTGCATGCGTGTGTGATGTGTGTGTGCATGCATGTGTGTGGTGTGTGCGCATACGTGTGTGTGTGTGTGGACATGCGTGTGTGATGTGTGTATGTGCATGCATGCGTGTGGTGTGTGCGCATACGTGTGTGTGTGGTGTGTGGACATGCGTGTGTGATGTGTGTATGTGCATGCATGCGTGTGGTGTGTGTGCATACGTGTGTGCGTGGTGTGTGGACATGCGTGTGTGATGTGTGTATGTGCATGCATGCGTGTGGTGTGTGTGCATACGTGTGTGTGCGTGGACATGCGTGTGTGATGTGTGTATGTGCATGCATGCGTGTGGTGTGTGTGCATACGTGTGTGTGTGGTGTGTGGACATGCGTGTGTGATGTGTGTATGTGCATGCATGCGTGTGGTGTGTGCGCATACGTGTGTGTGTGGTGTGTGTGCATGCGTGTGTGATGTGTGTATGTGCATGTGTGTGGTGTGTGGACATGCGTGTGTGATGTGTGTATTCGGTTCCAATGTAAAACGCATTGCATGTTATGCATCATAATCAAAAACAGCTCAGAAGCCCCTGGCAGGTAGTGCCTTGTAGATATTGGAGTGAGATGATGAGAGGGGATGACTTCGTGCTGTCGCAGTGTTGGGACGGGGAGCAGCTTGTGTGGGGGACCCCAGTGCGTGCTGACGCCAGTGCCCGCTGGGGAACCTGGGCAATTCACCTAATTGCCCTGTCCCTTTGATTCCTTATTTATTAAAAGAGACGGGGGGATAATAAGTCTCCTCTCTATCTCATAAAATTCTTAAGACGATTAAATCTGATCATCTAAGACCGTGGTGGGTTTAACACAGTAAGTGTGTGACAAATGTTAGCTTTTATCACAGTTACCATTACTGTGACGGTCATTACTGTTATGCTGTCACCAGATGACTTTCACTCATCCAGGAATAAAAGCAAGTGTCAGCGGTTGTGGGAATGTGAGTGCGGAGAATGAGCACAAGAAGACGGGCGTGAATCTCCCTGAAGACGTCCGGCTCCCCTGGTGCCATTCTACGACACAACTTCCCTGACTGCTAAATTCACCTGCAAATTCCTCTGACTGAGAACACGGACTTCCAAGATAATTTTTAGATTCTGAAGATGTTTTTGTGTGTAAGGGTTTGCCTCTTCAACTGTATATGACTCATAAGCAGATGTGCACCAAAAAAAAATGAGTCAGAAGCAACTCATAGGAGGTGCTTGTCGTGTAGATGGAGAGTTAAGTAGAAACGGGGCAGCTGGCTCTCGAGAAGAGTGGAACACTCGCTGATTTACTTGGATGGTCGCCTGTGGTTTTGGAGCATGGCTTCCGGGACACAGTAAATGAAAGGTCAGCTTTCAGAGGATGAAACCAGGATTATCTGGCCAAATGTGAGGCTTCTAGAACAACTCTGTAGTTTGTGACAAATGAAAAGTAGCAGATGCACTGAGGTTTTGAGAAGTTTTGCCAATTCTCTGTGGTTTTGAGGAGTTGTACCAGTTAGCGATGGTTGTACCACTCCACTTTTATTGTGGGCATCGAGAATGAGAAGTGCCAGCTGCTGGGCAATACAAGGGCCTGGACAAAATGACAGAGGAGCAGGGGAAGGGATTGAGCGTCTCTGAGGACCCGTTGCGCTTGCTTCCTGCATTGTCCTGGGCACCTTCGTTCGATAAGCATAATCCCACAACAAACCCACACGGTAAATATGATTATCGTTCTCCCCGTGCAGAGGAGGGAGCTGAAAGAGACTCAGTGGTTTGACCAAGGTCACTAATGAATCAGCAGCCACTCCGAGCCCGGTTCGGTCTTTCAACCACTTGGATCTTCCTTCTGCAGGGAACCAAAATATCATATATCCGGTCCAGTGGATCTAATTTATAAACAAAAGGCGAACACTGCCTTTAACACCTGAAATTGAATTAAGTGTTATGTGATTAATAATAAATTGCGTGTAGAATAAACATAGAGCTAAGATGCATATATGGGCTAACGAGGTTTACCTGCTTCATCGCTTGGGCATACCTTCCGGATCTCAGGAATTGGACTTCTCCCTGTAAACCCATCAGAAGGCACCTCTTTACTTGTTTCTTCTCAATGAGCGATTGTTCGCCCCAGGCCGTGAGTTAATTCAGCTTAAAGCCTTTTTTACATACAAGCATCCCCATTTTCAGCACAATGTGGGGCGGATAGATACAGTTCCGTAGTGGATGGCCCATGGGAATGATGGGTGGATAGTCTGCGGTAATCAACCAGTCTCCTGAGCAAGGCTGAAGCCCAAAATCTGCTTAATAATTGACAAGGGAGACGTTATGCTCCAGGTGTTATCAGAGTAGGATAAAAAGCATGCATATTTGTGTCAATTTCGGCTCTACCAAATCATAAACTTGCTGTAAAGTGAATGCCAGCTGTAATTAGCATAAACAGCTAACTGAGACTGTTGTCCCAGGCACCCTTGGATGAGGGCCCCCAAATGGTTCAGCGCCTGCCCACGCAGGCAGGCAGAGGCATCAGGCCCACTCACCCCACGGTTCCCATGCTCCAGCCAGGAAGAGCTGGGCAGAGAGACCGCGTGGAATTCACTGTCGCTTTGCAGAAAGCCTGATGCTAGCAGACGGGCGCCAAACATTAGTGACGTTATCGGAGAAGACTATGAGCTTATGCTCACAAATTGTAAAGAATAACACCCTCTAAATGTAAAAATAACCCAGGAATCGTAGAGTACTTACCCTGACGGTATCATCAGTTATTTCACACAATATCCTGAGCAGAACAGCACCAATTAAATACCACTATTCCTGCAAATTGTGGATAAATTACCAGAGGTATTAGGTGTGGGGGTGAAAGCATATTTGCTTCAGCTGTGGGTGTATGGTGCTTCCCTCTTGATCCTTAATGCACTGATGCTTTCAAAGCTGGGATTGGAAAATTACAGCCCAGAAGACCCTCAGGTTCCACATGTGCCTCACTACACACCCTTAAGTGAAGCCAACGACTCACAAGCAGACACGGCAGCAGAACACTACACTGAAGGTTGCTAATAATTATAAACACCTAACAGAGGGACCAGCTCAGACAAGCAGTTCTTGCTGAAAACACTGAAAACTCCAGCCGATCGCAAGTGCCCGTGTGCTCTAGCTCGCTGCCGTGTCCATGGAGCCGAGACCTGGGCAAGCTCTACCGCCTTTGACTTACCAATCTGAAGGTTAATTAGACAAATTGTGTGACTATCACCAACATTTTCCAAGAAAAGGCTCAACCCAAGCTGTAATCTGGCCTCCCAGGGACCTGCCCCTGGCCTGGGGCGTGAATGTGCAGCCCGCTCTTCTAAGTTCCCATGTTGGTGTCTCGGAGGCACAGCGGAGGGCGTGGGTTGGTCCGCGTGGCCCCGGGCCCCGCCTGCGAGGAGGCAGTACACAGATGCCATGTCTGCAGCTTCCAGCCCAGCAGCAAGAGTAGGAGGGAGAGAGAGAGATAAACCCACTGGGTCGTCACGGGGGCCGTTTGCCGTCACCGACACCAGCCATCTCAGGACACGCTAGCCTCTCGTCGTTTGACATATGCCAGCCTCCAAGAGGCACATAGAGGCTGGAAATGAATGAGGCTGAATTTCTGACCCAAAAATGGAGGTGAGGCTTCACTGAGCTCATGAGGCCGTGTGAGCCACGTGGGAGCTGCGCTCCTCCTCACTTAGAGCTCCCTGACTACACTCCATCCTCAGAGCCAGAAGGAAATTACACTTTTTGTAAATAATGAGTCATTGGAACTCAGAAAAACAATACCAAGAGGTCCCATGCACGTTCACCCAGTTTCCCACGACTATTATGTCGTCATAGATATAACAACATCTAGCATGGCAGACGGTCACTACAGAGCTCAAAGACCCATCTGTGCATTCGCTCATCCATCCATCCATTCACTCTTTCAAGTATTTATTGAAACCCTGCCATGAACAAAACGGTATTTAGATGTTGAACCAAAGATGCAAATAAGTCTAAGTATTCTCTCAAAATCCTCGGTTCTTTTAGGCCACACAGGACATTTAGATTTGCTTTAACAAACATGCGCTCGGGTGTCCCCCCCGAGGAGGAGACATGTGCAGGTGTCCCTGTGGGCGGACACTGCTGAGGACGGCACCTAATTAGACCACGAGGTAGCAGGAGGACGGTGGAATCGGAGGTGGGGAAAGTGTCTGTAATTAATCAGAAATAAGATTCTCTGTCCCGTAAGAATGTCCGCTCCCTGCCTGGTTCTGCATTCTACTCTCTTTTTTTCCTTGCTCCAATCTTCCCGGAAGGCCACCTATGTCCTACAAAGCGAGGTTAATTCTAAACCACCCAGGTGTTTTCAAACATCTTGTATGTGTTTTCTGCTTTGTGTTACTCATAGTAAAGAATCTGTGAGTGCATTTTAATCTCCATTTTTAAAACTCAATGACATTTTATAAAATTTAGTTTGGTTGCAACTGCATCGAGAGAACAGTGTAAGAATAATTTACGCTCAGGAAGAGAATCTAACAGGACATCATTTTATTAGCATTAATAGTTAAGTAAATGTTAAAAATGTGGGTCAGGTGGGAACATGCATGGAATTTTCACCTACCATCTAATGGGCCTGTCTGATGTTCCTGTCCAAAGCACCGCACTTGGACCAGCTGACTTGGTTTGTGCCCTCCACGACCCTGTGGTAAGTGGTGTAGGTCTCTCCCATTTTAAAGGTGGGAGGTGAGGCGTGAAAACGGTGGTCAGGCGGGTGTAGGAAGGGGGTGCTGTTTGTAGCCCGCCCACCTCTGGGGCCGAGCTCCTCAGCCACATATGCCACAGGATTGCCCAACAGGACAGCAAGGGATGGGCAGACATGTGCACCAGTAACAGCCTGGACGCGTCTGAGAGGAGGGAAATCAAGGAGTGTGGACCACCTGCGGAGGTCACATCGAGATCTGGAATCGTGTGTGGAAGGAGACACAGAAAATGCCAACAAGATCTGGAACATGAGGAGGGAATCTAGCCAAAGGGAGAGTGAGGACGCGTTGGAGGCTGTAGAGGAGCCTTACTGTGTGTGGATGTGGACAGAACCCGCCTTAGGACCTCAGGTCTTTGTGTGTTAAGGTGCCTTCCTGTTGTTTAATATGAAAAAGATCTTGGCGTGAGTGACAGGCGTGGATGGCTTCCCTGGAGAGAGACGGGGCATAAGAGGCACACACATGCATAGTCACATGTGAGCACGCACACACACACACATGCATACATACTTGCACAACACTCACATCTGGGGCCCAGGAGGAGCCGCTCCAGACGCGTGCAAGCAGGGAAGCCGTTGGTGAGAAGCACGAGGACGCGGAGTCAGGCAGAGCAGGGAGCGCCAGCCGACCGCGGCCCCCGATGGAAAGTGAGGGGAAGCCCCTTCTGTGGTCCCAGGAGGCGATCCGTGTTAGAAGTGGGTCCAAAGAACAGGTGCCAGAGGAGAGGGAGCCCTGATGGCGTGAGAACATGAGAGACGAGTGTCGAAGGACAGCAGCCCCTGTGGTCTCTGCTGAGGCTCTCTGTCCTCCTGACAAGGGAAGACAGGACCCCCGAATGTCACATGCAGTCGCCCCAGCAAGGGAGCAGGACGTGTGCCTTCGTTTTCCAGCTCCCGGCGATTAAAGTGAGCCTGGGGAAGGGACGGCCCAGTGGGACAGGCCACCGGGCTCACCTGGTTATTACGTGGAAATTCTTCTGAAGAGCGGGAGTCCCCCGCAGCTTGAGCTGATGACTGGATCTCTGTTCTGTTTGCCTTCAAAGAAAAGTGTTACATGCATTCTCATGGAGAGAGTGCCTGACGGTAACTGCCAGCCCTCGCCACCGAGGAGGTGGGAAAGACCGTGCCACGCCAGAGCAGTAGGACCAGAGCGAGCCCACAGAATCAGCACATCGTGAGGGCAGGAACTTCAAAGCCAATCCCCTCCAGCCCTCATTTGTAGAATGAAGGGAGCAGGTCCAAGGCATCACAAGGCAGGGGGTGGCTGGAGCGGTCAGCCACTGGAGTGTCCCAACTCTGAGAACAGCTCCCCAACATCTGCATTCAATAGAGAGAAGCATCTTGTTCTATTTTGTGCAAATGGGAATCATGGGCACCCACTGGGAGCCAGGCACCATGCTGGCCTGGGGAGAAGGACGGAGAAAGGACCAAGACTGGCATCTGCCCTCCAGGCTTTCAGCTGCCCCGAGCAGCCCCCTCCTGTGGAGCCTTTCAGGTGACAGAAAGGATCTCGACCTGCACTGTCCAGCACGGTCGCCTCAGCCACACATGGCTTTGGACACTTGAAATGTGGCCGGTGTGACTGAGGAACTCTATCGATTTCAATTTAATAAGATTAAGTCTCTCCAGGTGGCTCGTGGTGGCCATATTGCCCACAGAGGTCTACTGAAGGGAAGATGTAACTATGACAAGTGAGGGAAGAGCAGGTGCCAGGGGTGAGCATGACAACAGGAGAGCCAGGCGTGGCAGTGGCCAAGCCCACACTGAAGGGCCAAGAGGACGAGGCCACCAGAGAGTGAAAATGCCTGGATCAGTGAGCCTGGGCTGAGAGAGGGCACGGCCCTCCCCGGTGGGTGTGCGTCAGACCCTCGAGAGGGGAGAGTGAGAACAAGCATTTGCCGCCGACAATGTTCGAGAAGTGCTGTTTTGACAGAGTGTAGGGATTGGCAGCTTGATGGCTCCGTCGGGCCTCTGATGTGTATTGCATGGCCCACATGATGTTCTTTAAACCACCTGAGCCAAGAAAAGAGTGGGAGATTTCCCTTGATAGCCCAGATTTCTGGCTTCATTAGAATGGCAAGAAGCGCTGGCACTGCCAGAAAGCATTTCCGCGAGGCAGCCGCGCCCGCTCCACTCTCGGGGTCAGCACACCAGCCCTTTCCACCCACAGACATTCCCGGCGCCGCCCGTGGGGGAGGGAAGGCCTGAGCTGGGCGGACTGCGAAGGAAGCCACGCGAGGTTGGGTGGACCACCAGCTGTGTAGGTCCTCTACACACAGAAGGTGATGGAACCGGGAAAGTTGTGTTTCCTTCGTCTTTTAGAAGAGGCGTGCTGGAGAATTCTGGCAGCCGTGTAGAGGAAGTCGGGCCCACAGGCGTCTTAGTCTGCTCTGGCTGCTATATCAGAACACTGTAGACTGCAGGGCATAAACAACAGACATTTATTGCTTGCAGTTCTGGAGGCTGGAAGTCCAAGATCATGGCACCGGCAGATTCAGTGTCTGGTGAGGACTCTCATCCTGGTTCACGGACAGCTGTCTTCTCTCTGTATCCTCATGTGGTGGAAGGGGCTGGGAGCTCTCTGGGGTCCCTTTTATAAGGGCATTAATCCCATCATGGCGGCTCCACCCTCATGACCTAATCGTCTCCCGAAGGCACCCCCCCCCAATGCCATCAGATGAGGGTTACACTTCAACATATGCTTTTAGAGGGGGACACAAAAGTTCGGTCTATAGCAGTAGGCAAAGGAGAAGTTGAATCATCTGTGCATCTGGAGGTTAGAAAAGAGAACAGGAAGGGGCATATTTGGAGTGGTCAGACCATGGCAGTGATGGAAGAAAGACAGTGAGGATACCCTGGGTGAGCCCAGAGGCCACAGGGATGGGGAAGGGAGCAAAGAGAACCCACATGCTCCCTCCCCTACCCCCAGTGCACACGCCACCTTACCCCCGTGATGTTCCAAAATGCTTGTGCACCCCATTCTCGCCATCACTGGCAACACTGACGGCACCGCCTCCCTTCTCTGCCAAGCCTGTGCCATCTAAAGGAAATAGAAAATGAAGGAGTCACTCCTCTTTGCAAAAGTATTAAGAGGGTCTTCTCTGAGTAAGTGTCCTCTCTAGGCCACTATTGAGAGACCCTCCTTGATCCAAATGCACACCTGCTAAAATAAACCGTGCACTCAGACGTGTAATCATGTCTCTGAACATGGCTGTCCCATCGTGACGTGAGGCAGCGTCCACAAGACTCTCTTTGCAGTTACACCTGGATTTTTGGTGTCATGGAAATCTGCAAGAAGTCAATACCATCTCCTTGGTGCATTAGGAGGCACAAAGCTGTGTTTATTTTTCAGAAACAAGACACAGCATTGTAATGTGGCCCCGGGGTAGGAACAGAAGACAGATGGAGAATTAGAGAGCAGTGCGTAAAATGGCCATTCCACAGTGTGGTGTTTGCACCCGGGGAATTGCCAGAAGGAATGCCCATCGCTGGGAATGACACCCTAATTGAATTTCACTCCAGGCAGATATGTAGACTTTGTTGTTGAAATGGCATCTGTAGAAAAATTTAGAAGTGATTAAAACTGATAGCCACTGCTAGCTGAGGCGTCTGGTGTATGTCAGACGGCGCTTACTGGGAGCAGTCCTGTGGGTATGTCCAAAACATTGACCATTGCGTCCTCGTGCTGTGTGACGTATCTGAACCACTAGTCTTCCAGTCGGGCACAAATCAGGTTTGCTGGTGCGCAGTGTGAACCTGAGTGGCTGCTGCTCCCGAATTGCATTCTGGCTGTAATGAGATCTGTCTGCTTCATCCTCATTAACCAGAACAGAGTGCTATTTGTTTTCGTCTTCAAATGGTCCATTCTCTGGCTGTGATAGACTAAGTATAAGTTAAAAATGGACTTTTAAATACACAGTAAAAAGAGAAAAAGCAAATTACATAACACGTTTTCGTGGTGGATACATAAGGCGCATGGAATAGAGCAAACTGACTTGTATGACATTGGAGCTTCCTGGCAGAATGGTCGTGGTTAGTATCCTATTTTCCGATAGGGGCATTGGGTCCTGCAGGTCAAGTTACTTGTCAAAACGCCAGTCAGCTAACACATGACGGAGGCTTGTGTGGACCCAGGACTCCTGGCAGCTTCCGTGTGTCTGGTGGCTGTGGAGTCAGATAATAGAAATTCAATTTCACTGTGCCAGTTACTATGGATTTAAGTAAGCTATTGAATCTTTGAGTCTTATTTTTCTTAGTTTCCAAACATTGTCATAGTAACATGTAAATGATAGAGTGGTTCTGAGAATCCACCTAGGCCAGTGGGAGACATTTCTGTTCTAGCTACCTTTTTTGACTACTGAAAATTAATTTTTATTGATTATCTATCATGTATATGGACCTAATAAATGTGCATATGTGTGCACACACATACACACACGTACGTAAGTATATATACACACACGTAACGCACACACATACACACACGTACGTAAGTATATACACACACGTAACGCACACACATACACACACGTACGTAAGTATATATACACACACGTAACGCACACACATACACACACGTACGTAAGTATATACACACACACGTAACGCACACACATACACACACGTACGTAAGTATATACACACACGTAACGCACACACATACACACACGTACGTAAGTATATATACACACACGTAACGCACACACATACACACACGTACGTAAGTATATACACACACGTAACGCACACACATACACACACGTACGTAAGTATATACACACACACGTAACGCACACACATACACACACGTACGTAAGTATATACACACGTAACGCACACACATACACACACGTACGTAAGTATATACACACACACGTAACGCACACACATACACACACGTACGTAAGTATATACACACACGTAACGCACACACACACACACACGTACGTAAGTATATACACACACGTAACGCACACATACACACACGTACGTAAGTATATACACACACACGTAACGCACACACATACACACACGTACGTAAGTATATACACACACGTAACGCACACACACACACACACGTACGTAAGTATATACACACACGTAACGCACACACATACACACACGTACGTAAGTATATATACACACACGTAACGCACACACACACACACACGTACGTAAGTATATATACACACACGTAACGCACACACACACACACACGTACGTAAGTATATACACACACGTAACGCACACACATACACACACGTACGTAAGTATATATACACACACGTAACGCACACACATACACACACGTACGTAAGTATATATACACACACGTAACGCACACACATACACACACGTACGTAAGTATATACACACGTAACGCACACACATACACACACGTACGTAAGTATATATACACACACGTAACGCACACACATACACACACGTACGTAAGTATATACACACGTAACGCACACACATACACACACGTACGTAAGTATATATACACACACGTAACGCACACACATACACACACGTACGTAAGTATATATACACACACACGTAACGCACACACATACACACACGTACGTAAGTATATACACACACGTAACGCACACACACACACACGTACGTAAGTATATACACACACGTAACGCACACACATACACACACGTACGTAAGTATATATACACACACGTAACGCACACACATACACACACGTACGTAAGTATATACACACACGTAACGCACACACATACACACACGTACGTAAGTATATATACACACACGTAACGCACACACATACACACACGTACGTAAGTATATATACACACACGTAACGCACACACATACACACACGTACGTAAGTATATACACACACGTAACGCACACACATACACACACGTACGTAAGTATATATACACACACGTAACGCACACACATACACACACGTACGTAAGTATATACACACACGTAACGCACACACATACACACACGTACGTAAGTATATATACACACACGTAACGCACACACATACACACACGTACGTAAGTATATATACACACACGTAACGCACACACATACACACACGTACGTAAGTATATACACACACGTAACGCACACACATACACACACGTACGTAAGTATATATACACACACGTAACGCACACACATACACACACGTACGTAAGTATATATACACACGTAACGCACACACATACACACACGTACGTAAGTATATATACACACACACGTAACGCACACACACACACGTACGTAAGTATATACACACACACGTAACGCACACACATACACACACGTACGTAAGTATATATACACACACGTAACGCACACACATACACACACGTACGTAAGTATATATACACACACGTAACGCACACACATACACACACGTACGTAAGTATATACACACGTAACGCACACACATACACACACGTACGTAAGTATATATACACACACGTAACGCACACACATACACACACATACGTAAGTATATATACACACGTAACGCACACACATACACACACGTACGTAAGTATATACACACGTAACGCACACACATACACACACGTACGTAAGTATATACACACACGTAACGCACACACATACACACACGTACGTAAGTATATACACACACGTAACGCACACACATACACACACGTACGTGAGTATATATACACACACACGTAACGCACACACATACACACACGTACGTAAGTATATACACACACGTAACGCACACACACACACACACGTACGTAAGTATATACACACACGTAACGCACACACACACATACACACGTACGTAAGTATATACACACACACGTAACGCACACACATACACACACGTACGTAAGTATATACACACACGTAACGCACACACATACACACACGTACGTAAGTATAAACACACACGTAACGCACACACATACACACACGTACGTAAGTATATATACACACACGTAACGCACACACATACACACACGTACGTAAGTATATATACACACACGTAACGCACACACATACACACACGTACGTAAGTATATACACACACGTAACGCACACACATACACACACGTACGTGAGTATATATACACACACGTAACGCACACACACACACACACGTACGTAAGTATATACACACACGTAACGCACACACATACACACACGTACGTAAGTATATACACACACACGTAACGCACACACATACACACACGTACGTAAGTATATACACACACACGTAACGCACACACATACACACACGTACGTAAGTATATATACACACACGTAACGCACACACACACACACACGTACGTAAGTATATACACACACGTAACGCACACACACACACACACGTACGTAAGTATATATACACACACACGTAACGCACACACATACACACACGTACGTAAGTATATATACACACACGTAACGCACACACATACACACACGTACGTAAGTATATACACACACGTAACGCACACACATACACACACGTACGTAAGTATATACACACACGTAACGCACACACACACATACACACGTACGTAAGTATATACACACACACGTAACGCACACACATACACACACGTACGTAAGTATATACACACACGTAACGCACACACATACACACACGTACGTAAGTATATACACACACGTAACGCACACACATACACACACGTACGTAAGTATATATACACACACGTAACGCACACACATACACACACGTACGTAAGTATATATACACACACGTAACGCACACACATACACACACGTACGTAAGTATATACACACACGTAACGCACACACATACACACACGTACGTGAGTATATATACACACACGTAACGCACACACACACACACACGTACGTAAGTATATACACACACACGTAACGCACACACATACACACACGTACGTAAGTATATACACACACACGTAACGCACACACACACACACACGTACGTAAGTATATACACACACACGTAACGCACACACATACACACACGTACGTAAGTATATATACACACACGTAACGCACACACATACACACACGTACGTAAGTATATACACACACGTAACGCACACACATACACACACGTACGTGAGTATATACACACACACGTAACGCACACACACACACACACGTACGTAAGTATATATACACACGTAACGCACACACATACACACACGTACGTAAGTATATACACACACATGTAACGCACACACATACACACACGTACGTAAGTATATATACACACGTAACGCACACACATACACACACGTACGTGAGTATATATACACACACACGTAACGCACACACATACACACACGTACGTAAGTATATACACACACATGTAACGCACACACATACACACACGTACGTAAGTATATATACACACGTAACGCACACACATACACACACGTACGTGAGTATATACACACACACGTAACGCACACACATACACACACGTACGTG
The DNA here is from genome assembly GCF_041296235.1 of Equus asinus. Taxonomy (NCBI): domain Eukaryota; kingdom Metazoa; phylum Chordata; class Mammalia; order Perissodactyla; family Equidae; genus Equus; species Equus asinus. The sequence continues at coordinate 37,944,529 of NC_091816.1, read as the reverse complement.
AGTATATACACACACGTAACGCACACACATACACACACGTACGTAAGTATATATATACACACACGTAACGCACACACATACACACACGTACGTAAGTATATACACACACGTAACACACACACGTAACGCACACACATACACACACGTACGTAAGTATATACACACACGTAACGCACACACATACACACACGTACGTGAGTATATATACACACACGTAACGCACACACATACACACACGTACGTAAGTATATATATACACACATATGCGTGACGGTGCTGGGTGATCACTGAATATTGAGCAGAATGAGATGTCGCTCCAGTGTCCATGTTCTTTCCAACGCACCCCCAGGTTAGACTAACCCTGGCGTGGATGGTCACCTGTCTGTCAAGGCAATCCAGTCTTCTGTTCTTCAGCTAATTGTGAAAAGCTCGGAACCTGTCACATGCCAGACACTCGGGCCCTGAGCCCCTGAGACTTTTCTACTTTGAAGGGGCCCAGGTCTAGGAAAGGGATCCTGACGTTTAAGTTGTGAGACCTGACACAGCACGTGTCAGAAGCAAAAGACTGTCTCAGCTGTCACAGGTGGGAAACGGAGAGGGTCGCCCATAAAGGAGCACAGAAATCAACTCAGCCTTGTGCTGTGGCGGGTTCCATCCTACCCCTGAAAACAAAAATGGATGAATAGCATCCTTGTCCATATGGAAGTCTTTTCTTCAAAAACTCAAAGCATACGTTTTGTAAGCCCAACAATTGCTCCAGTTCCACCTGCTGTTGAAATGTCAATATTTTCCCTAACAAGGTTTGTTACCCCGATTTCTAGGGCCGGCCAGGTGGGCTTGAGATCTGAGGATGCTGAGAGTTCTTGGAATTTGAAGTGGACCCCTTAGAAACCTCGTTGAAGGCTTTCTTTTCAGCTTGATACTTTATTTCATCTTCGATGAGGGCCTTTGTTTAGAAAGGCACAGCCTGAACCCTACTATGTCAAAGAGAACAGACCCTAACTCACCTCGCTTCACCTTTTCCACGACCCGAGCCTCGTTTCTCTCCCCAGTTAACCTTCTCCTGTGCTCCCTGCCTCTTCACACTCCACTCCTTGTCTGGCGTAGATTCTCTGTTTCAGACCCAAAAGAAAAGTCAAGAAGTTCAACGTGGGTTTGGGTTGCTAAATGCACTTTCCAGCCCCTATAAAGCCAGACGCACGGGGTCCTGAGGGCAGCTGGGTTCCCAGTCACTCCGGCCACAGCTTCCCTGGCCTGGCCTGTTGGAGCTCATTCCTCCGCAAAGCTGGGAGGGACAAGCAGGGGCTGGGCTGGGATGGAGACCCCGGACTCCAGTGTTGTGTGATGGGGCTGGACCTATCCCCACCACGCCCTGCCTGTGCGGCATCCCTGTTCTAAGCCTTAGATTCCAGTCTGTGGAGGGAGGACGAGCCAGCCTCCTGATAGAGTAGGCTGAGGCATCACCGCCTGCTATTGGCCACGTCTGAAGGAACCGGGCCCCTCCTTGGTGGGTGCCGTCCTGTCTCTGTGCACTGTGCAGACCCTCACTGCCCACTCTCCGCCTGAGTTCTTGCTGCTTTTCATCTGTGCCCCCATCTTGGTGCACAGGGGAAGGGTCTGGTGTGTCCTGTCCCCAGTTTTCTCAGACACACAGCAGGCCTGACCATAGCGTCTTGTGAGCATGGATAATATTTATACGAGGAAATCCTTTGGCCAGTCTGTGTGCAGCAATAATTCAACACCTGTTGGTTAGTCACCTGCGGTGGCCAACCGAGATAAAGCAAGTGCAGAACCTGACTCAAAACCCAAGGTGGAGGGAGGGAAAAAAGATGCAAAAGACAGAATCGTAGCACAGGGAGGCGAGTGCTGTGGTCAAGGAAGGCGGGAATTGGCGGCAAGAAGATAGCGTTGGTCGTGTGAAGGGTGGGTGGTCTGCAGGGTAACAACCCCCCAAGATGTCACTGTCCTGATGCCTGGCACCTGTGAATGTGTAGGTTCCATGGAAAGGGGAATGAAGTTTGCCAGTCAGCTGACCTTAAAATCAGGGGATTATCCTGGACTCTGGGGGGGTGCCCAGTGTAGTCTGAGGGGTCCTCCAGGGGCACAGAAGAGTCAGAGTAGGGTGAGGTTGGTGAGGAGGACTCTCCTGGCACGCAGGCTCTGAAGATGGAGGGGGGCCATGAGTCAGGAGTGTGGGCCTAGAAGCTGGGAAAGGCAGGATTAATTCTCCCCCAGAGTCTGTGGACAGGAATGCAGCCTGCCCATATCTTGGTTTCTGCCCCGTGAAATCTAGTTCAGACTTCCACGTGCCACAACGTGAAGATAAACATGTGTGATGATGCGTTTTTTGGTTTTTTACTTTGTTTTGTTTTTAATTCATAGTCGTCATTATTTTGAGTGTTTTTAGGTGTACAGAAAAGTTGAGCAGAAAATACAGAGTTCCCATATATTCCCTGATCCCCCCAGTTTTCCCTATTATTAAATCTTGCCTTAGTGGGGTACACTTACCAGAGTTGATGAGCCAATATGGATCCATTATTATTATTAACTAAGTCCGTAGTTCACTTTAGGGTTCACTCTGGGTGTTGTACATTCTGTGAGTTTGGACAAACATATAATGACACGTGTCCACCCTTATAGCATCACACAGAGCAGTTTCACTGCCCTAAATCCTCTGTGCTCCACCTGTTCATCCTCCCCAACGCCTAACGACCACGGGTCTTCTCCCGTCTCTGTAGACTGGCCCTTTTCCACTATGTCATATAGTTGGAATCGTACAGTATGTAGCCTTTTCAGACTGGCTTCTTCCACTTACTCATATGCATTTATCTTCCTCCATCATTTCGTGGTGTGATACCTTGTTTCTTTTTATCAGTGGATGATATTCCATTGTCTGGATGGACCATAGTTTGTTTATCCGTTCACCTACTGGAGGACACACCTTGGTTGCTTCCAAGTTTGGGAATTATGAATAAGTTTTTAATTTTAACTAACTCTACCTGATCAATTTTTTTCTTTCATGGATTGTGCTATTGGTGTTGTGTCTAAAAACTCATAGTTAGATACAAGGACAACTAGATTATCTCCTAAGAGATATGTATTACACTTTACGTTTGGGTCTATGATCCAATTTAGTTAATTTTGTGAAAGGTGAAGGTCTGTATCCAAATTCACTTTTTTTTACACATTTGGATGTCTAATTATTCCAGCACCATTTAAAAACAAAAAACTATGCTTTCTCCATTGAATTGCCTGTTCTCCATTGTCAAAGATTGACTATATTCTGTCTTTATATTAATTGACTGTTATTTATGTATGTATTGTATTTATACTAATATTTACTGTATTTATATTTATAATTGACTATATTTATGTATTAAGCTCTCAGATGAGTGTTGTTTTAAGGTCCTGAGTTTGTGGTAGTTTATTAAAACATCCATAGGAAACTAATACAGAGGAAGAACTCAGACACACAGAAATGGCGGGAGGTTGGGATAGGGAATAAGAGAAGATGCTGCAGGCAGAAAGCAGAGTGTGAGCACCACCAGCAATTTAGGACTCCAGGGGCCCAGCCCGTAGAGGAGCTGATGGTTAGGCTGAACTAAAGGAGATCATGAGCAACTAGCCCGTGAATGAGAAACCTGGGAACTTAGGTGGAAAGTCCTTTTGAGGACAGACTACAGAGGACCTTCCTGCCTGGAGAGCTTGGATTTTATACTGAAGCAATTCAGAGACCTCGGGATTTGTTTATTTGTTAGTTTAAAGAGGAGCAGCAATATCGGAGCTGTGCTTTTGGAAGAGAAAGCTTGTCGTGATGCCCACCATGGACTGGAGGGGCAGGGCAGCTGCTGGCAGTGGGCATACCAGAAGGAGCTATTGGAGGACCCACGTGAGGGGAGCAAGGACCTGCATTTGGACAGAGGCAGGGTGTTGGGGAAAAACGCAGACACATTGCAGAGAGAACACAAGACTTCTGGAGCCATCGATATGCTTTAAATTTCACAATGATAGCGCAAGTAGAATTTACCAAATGTAATGAACACAGAGCACTTTTTAATGGAGCACCGCTAATAGTTGGTGGAACTGTGTATCTTGCCGGCCAGAACTGCGAGCCACCTGCAATGCCCTCACCATGATCCTTCTCGACCCCTCCTGTGTTAAAGGATTTTGCTAGCATGGTACCTCCAGTCACAGGCAAGTTTCCTCTTCTGCGTGAGACTGTGTTCTAAAATTGCAATCCTTCAGCATGTCCAGGTCCCCCCAGCTTAACCTGGATCAGCTGAGCACATGAGAAAGTTGGCCACTGTCTGTCGGTGGGCACTGAAGCAGGTCAGGAGCAGGTCAGAAATCATGGCAGCTGTGGCTTGAGGATTCCATTTGTTCAGCTGGTAAATATTTATGGAGCTCGTGCCAGATGCCGAGAACACATATCAAAGCCCCACCCCACAGATCCTAGGTTCAGAGTTGGTGCCTGTGATTTGAGGGCCATGCGGCCATCAGCAAATCTCTTATCTCTTTTATGCTGTAGGTTGTTTTGTCATGGGGATGGGGATACGAAACCCTTCCTAGTGTGGCTATCATAAGAACTAAGGACTGAAGGTCATGTTTGTAACGTAGCTGGCAAAACGTGGGAGCTTAATGCGGGAGCTTCTGTTTTGGCAGAAAGAAGAAAAATGAGCAAGCAGAATTAGGAGATGGAAATTACTTGTTTGGAAGATAATTCAAAAGACTTTCAAATTATATGGCACCAAATGTTTCCAAACAAATAAATCAGGTTAACTAGCAAATGACGACCATTTATTCTTTTTAGTACTCTCATGTAAAAAAAAATATGATGTCACAAATTTTGGAACAAAAATTAGGGAATAGCTCTGAATACTAAAGGGGATGTGGCTTTACATTATCTTATTTGTTCTTCACAACAACCATGTAAAGACAGGCGAGGGTGCTAAGAAGATCACTGACCGAGGAATGATCAGCGTCGGCGTCTAGTCCGGCCAAGCCAGAAACCAGCAGGATGACCTTGAAGGTGTGACCTCAGCTTATGGACCTTCGAGCTTTTTTACATAAAATGAGGAAGGGCAGTGAGTAAAACGGCGGCAGTTCCTCCCTCTTAGTGCTCAGATTCTGTGGTCCTGCCAGGGAGCACCAGGACATGAAGACATAATCCTGCGATAAAACACTTCAAGTGGAATTAGCTTCTCCTGCGCGTTTGCATCCATAGAGAGAGCTGGGACCCAGAGTAGGGAGGGACTGTAGGTGCCCTGATTGTAAACAGCATCACTGGCCTGCAGACTAAGTTTCCAGCCTCCATCTGAGTCCTCTCTTTGCCTCACAACATCGAGATGGGGACTTGCTGACCACCCCCCGAGTGCAGAGCTACACCCCACACACAGGTGGTCCCGGGGTCTTTGGCCATCCTAGAAAACCCACAACAGATCTGCCATGGGGCTGTGGAGCTGTGGTTCAGAAAATGGAAAGGACTCCTCTGTACCGCCCAGCTCTACATGCTCCCAGGGCAGAATCCCAAATTTTGTTCAGACTACGACGGCTCCAAATTCTGGAGCCATCCCGATCTTCAAGGGCAGGGCTTGGGCAGGCCGGGAATACCCACTGAGCCCTCTCTGTTTTGTGTTTGTCCGTTACGGCACTATTAGTACCCTTGTATCAGAGCCCTCGTGTACCTCTCCTCTCACTGACATCGTGTGGCCTAAAAGCCAAGTCCCAGGAGAGCTCGTCCATCTTGGCATCTCTCAGCAGTTCTTGTACGTGAGAAGGCTTTACAAGAAATCTATTGAATGAATTGACTGAATAGAACAACTCAGCTTAACAAATTCAATAACTGGATTGAATTTCACTCGTGAATCGGGAAGAAGCACCTCTTAAATCAGGGACCAGGAAAGTTGTAAGCCATTACATTGTTGAAAAAATGAATTCATGCGTGAACATAAGAATTGGCGTCCCGCAGGACACTGTGGTTTGAGAGACTGCCAAACGTTCAAGATTTTAAATATCGGACGTCAAGCTGTGTGTGCCTCAGAAAATTATTTCTCATCTTTGGGGACGTTCATTCGATTGAATAGTTAGGGAATGTCTGTATTCTGGATAGCAGAACTCATCCAAAAACTGTGCTGACTGTGCCTTTCAAGCAGAAGTCATAGAGAGCTTTTAAAGGATGGGGCCGTGTTCAGCCTCATGTCCCAAAGCCTGTCACAGAGTCTGGGATGCAGTGAGTGATCCGTAATTGTTTCTTGTTGACCGGTGTCTTTCTAAGGCAGTGGGGACAAGCGAGATTGCATTGCTTGATTCACGTTGTTGGTTACACGGAGGAGGAGCTGGTTCACACAGTTCTGGGATGCGCTTGACGGTTTGTAGACCTGCATTGCTCCTGTCTTAGTCTGCTCAGGCCGCCACAGCAGAGCACCACAGACTGGGTGCCCTAAATTTATTTTCTCACTATTCTGGGGACTAGAAGTCTAAGATCACGGTGTCTGCAGGGCTGGGTTCTCCTGGGGCCTCTCTCCTGGGCATGTAGACGGTTGTCTTCTCCTTGTGTCCTCACAGGGTCGTCCTTCTTTGTTTGTCCGTGTCCTAATCTTCTCTTCTTGTAAAGACACCAGTCCTCTTGGATCAGGGCCCACCCTAATGACCTCATTTTGCCTTAATCACCTCTTTAAAGACCCCGTCTCCAAATATAACCACATTGGGAGGTACTAGGGGTTAGCACTCCAAGGTAGGAATTTTGGGCTACGCACTTCAGCCCGTAACATGGAGGGAGAAGGAATGAGAGAACGGTGCACTCCTTCGAACATCTCCCGCCTCCTCCTCCATGAGGCTGTGCTCTTTTCTCCTTCATTGTAGCCCGGTTCATGGCCCCATCAGGACTGCTCCTGGCTTTGGCCTCGGAGCGTCACTCCCTCAGTCCCCCTACCACTCCTTCTCCCTTCCCCAGCCCCTCCCCAAGAGGAAGAAGAAATCAATGTCTGAGCCACAGTCTCAGGACCTGGTGCCACTTCCCATCACCCCAGTCCTGGCCACGTCCCTCTCCTGCGACGGGAGAGTTTGCCTGAGTTGACACTCGGTGGCCTCTCGTCTTTTCCTAACTTCATCTTCTCTATCAACCTATAATAATATCTTCTTCCTCCTACCTCATTTTTTAAACATTTTACTTCTCAACCCAACAGTCCAATCTTTTTAATGAAAATGGATTTTGTCACCAAAGAACCTGTTCAGAGATGGCAAGGCATCGTCACCGTCCTCCAATCAGTGCAGGAGGTGGCGGGCGGGGGCACAGAATTGGGCAGAGAGCGGGTGTGTGGACTTGCTGCAGACACAGGAGGCTGCTGTGCCGGGAGACGCTCGTGTGGGGGGTGCCCTGCCTCGCACGGCTCTGCCCACGGCATGCGGCACCTGAGGGTGCGTTGGCCCCGGGTCAAAGATAAACAAGGCCCGGGCCAGCCCGGTGGCGCAGCAGTTAAGTGCGCATGTTCTGCTTCCATGGCCTGGGGTTCGCCAGTTTGGATCCCGGGTGCAGACATGGCACTGCTTGGCAAGCCATGCAGTGGCAGGCGTCCCACATACAAAGTGGAGGAAGATGGGCACGGATGTTAGCTCAGGGCCAGTCTTCCTCAGCAAAAAGAGGAGGATTGGCAGCAGTTAGCTCAGGGCTAATCTTCCTCAAAAAACAAAAAAAAAAGATAAACAAGGCCAGACGCTAAGTAAGCAGTGGACAGATTGAATCAGTAATAACTACGGCAAGAGTGAGAAGAGTCCAGCGGGAACAGGACTCAACGTGGATTTGTGCAGAGGAGGCTGGGGTTTAAAGGGAGAAGGAGGGCGGAGGGTGGGGGGCTCAGTAGAGGCAGGGGGTGAACATTACAAAATTGGAAGAGAGGTTGGTCCCCAGGACACTGTCTGGGTTTGCTGACTGGCGTCTGTGGAAGTTGGGCTCCCACCCCGCACAGAGGCTGGGACACAGGGGCCCCACCTCCAGGCTTCCCTGGAGCACAGAGAATTCCTCTGGCAGCCTTGAGTTTTCTGAGGAAGACACTTTAAGGGGGCTGGGCTCTCCTAGGGCTGTGACCTTGAGCTCGTGGAAACTACGTTATTGTTTGTTCAAGTCTTCACAGGCCCGGGCTGGGGCCTCATGGAGCAGAGGGTGCAGAGGGGCCTGGCTGGGGTCTGATCAAGGAGAGAATTTGTCACGGGCCCTCCCATCCTGATGAAGCTTAGGGTCTAGCAGGGGCGGCTGGTATTATTCAATCACTCCCCTAAATCAACACAGAATTGCAGTGGCCCGCTGGTACAGGTCAGGGTAGACAAGGTACCTACACCCTGGGGGAGCGACCATTTCCTACCAGAGATGGAGGATGGTGGGAGGTGACCGAGCCACAGGGCAGGGAAGGATCATCCAGACGTCGCAGGAGCTTGAGCAGAGTCCCTCATGGAAGGCAGGAGGCTTGGGGAGGGCCTGAGAGGCGAGAGGGAGGCTGAGGCAGAGGGACAGGGAGCCGGAGGGAGGGGACCACCAAGCCGGTGCCAGGCTCCCTCCATCCTCTGAGCAGCAGGGAGCCCCACGGGGTCCGAACAGGTGCCTGGGCTGATGAGGTGAGCTTCCTGGAGGCGAGAGCATCTCTGGCCTCCAGTTTAGATACAGGAGGAGGAGCCGAGAAAGGAGACAGAGGAGCAGACAGAAAACCCAGAAGGGGACTGTCCCGCAGTCTCCAGGAAGAAGGCAGGCTTTAGTCGCCATTAGGAGATCAGATATCTAGAAATTACCCAGAACCCTTAGCGATAAATGGATACTGTCTGACTACTTTCTGGTGGATAGCATGTATTTTAAATTAAAATATTTATACCAGGGGTTGTAACATGAGTTTCCATCATCTAAGAACTTAAAACTAATTTAACTTTCATTAAACTTCAAGTTTATAAAATGAGAAAGTCATCAAAACTACCTTAAAAATTACTATGAATTCCTATTTCAAAATTATATTTTCTTATGAAATAATTCTCTAAAATAAAATATTTTATAACAAGCATTCTTTTGCTAAAATCTGATATATACATTTAGGAATCAGCAACAGATATTTCTGACAGGTTATAAATTTTTGTGAAAGCAAAAATATAGAATAATCATCAAAAAACATATAAAAGTTGAGAGAAAGATTGTTGATTTAAATTAAGGAGACTCTGATTTGTATCAAAAGAAATTCAGGAGAAAGAAGTTTGGAAAACAATTATAATTGCTTCTGTGAAACTAACCTTTATTTCACAAGGCAAATTTTGTAAAACAGAAAGTATTAGAAATGACTTTTCGGCCTCATGAGCAACAGGATTAGGCTTACAACTGATAGCAATTTTCTTTTGTGCTTTGAAAGCCATTGTTTTTGAGCGATAGACTACAGGTCTGTTTAAAAGCTATTTATTTAGCCCATAAATAAGAAATCATTTGGTAATTAAGCGCAATTAAGTTGCAAATGTGCTCGCCATAAATGCTTAATCAAAAATATAATGAAATTCTGAAAAAAAGCTGAAAAATTGAACACCTGAGTTTAGCATCACAGAACTCCTTATGTTCACATTATACTATCAAAAGACATTTGTGTGCAATTTTTCTTTTAAATTGGCACTTTGATGTATATGGCATCAGTGGGAGTAAAAAAAAACAAAAAAAGCTGCTTGTATATCTTACAAATTATTGATTGTGCTGTTGAAACTGCCAATCGAAGAACCACGTTAAGCCACTAGTGTCTTCTTTTGATTCATGTGAAATCGACAGTAGGCATGGCGCACTATGGAACACATCCTCCCAGTTCATAAAATCCAAGTGTCAGCTGAGGTTGTGGTTGAATGGGTGAAATCTTCCTTTCAGTCAATTCCATCTCCAGCTGGCCTTTGACTCCGTTTCCCTAAGCATGCAGTTTCTGTTCCCCAAGTGTTCACTTATTAAGCTCCTTCTGGTTGCAAGCAGCGGATGTCTGAGTCAGCTTGCGGAAGGCAGTTTGCAGCAGAGATTCAGGGGCAGCTGAGGGAAGCAGGAGCCTGTCAGCATCTGCCCCGCTTCTGCTTGCAGGGGACCAGAGCACCCTCCAGGGAGCGCAGTCACCTCATCATGACCTGCAGGTGGGGTGACTGTGGCTCTGGTCATCGTGCCCTTGGACCTGGGCACCCCCCATGGCAGCTGAGACGTTCCTGCTTTGCTGCTACTGCCAACAAACTCTTTCTCTGAATGTGTGCGTTTCAGCCCCCGGGAAAGAGGACGTGCTTTCTTCTCTCCATCACCAATGCACGTGGAATGCACTTGCTTGGCCTCACCCTCTGGTGGATCAGGACCTGTCTCTCGATCCCCCATCTCTTGGAGGATGGCCAGGGTAGCAGGGTTAATGGTGCAGGTTAGATGACATGTGGGAAGGTCCCTAGCCATCAGGTGGGTGTGCCAGCCAGACGCTCACATTGTCTTCAACTCTTGTCCAAATATGCATACGATTTACTAAAAATAGTGAATTTGGGGTTATTTTTAAGGCGCCCTTCCTACACTCTTCCTTGACATGATTTTACGAGACAGAGTTGTTTTTTCACCTCAACAAGACAGTCATAGTGTTGCAGGAGGAGGTGAGTTCTGACATCTCATGCAGTTCCACTCAGTTCTCTGTGTTTGAGCACCGATGTGAGCCAGACAATTGCACAGTTTGGAGGAAGTGAATGGGTAGCCCGGTCCCTGCCCCCAGGAGCCTCCGAGTTTAGACTATTGTTGAATGGATGGGGCTTGGCTGGGAGGTGAAGGGCTTCATCCTGGAGGTGGAGAAGCATGAGAACCGAGGTGGGCTGTGGACCAGGGCAGTTGTGGTCCTTGCTCCCCTGTGTTCTGGGCCCGTGCTGTCCTCTGAGAAGGCTGTTGTCCCTGCTAGGATGCCTCAAAGTCGCGACACGTGGGTAGCTTCCCCCCAGTTCATCCATTTAAGGAATTAAAACTTTACTGAGTCAATTTGGTGGAGCAGGGAAAAGCCCCGTGGGAGCCTCAGCACCGAGAGCAGGCGAGGCATGCGGTGAGTACTCAGTAAAATTGCTGATGGGTTGAATGAAATAAATTAAAGTCAGGGGACCGAGGTTCGGGGCAAAACTTGGGCTCTTATGAGCTGTTTTAACTTGGGAAAGTCACCCGCTTAGAGCAATGGTTTTGTCATCTGTAAGTTGTGGGTAATAACTGGGATCGCCTCCCCATTCCTCCTTGCCGACCCCGTCTCTCTCACCCCGGACTCGCACCTACACCACACAGCCTTCTTTTTGTCCACAGAAAGGACTCCACTGCCACGACTTGCTTACATGCTCCTCCTCCTACTAGACTATGTGTTTCAGACCTTGTTTCTTCAGAACAGGGACCATCTCATTCACCCATCTATCCCCAACACCCGACATGAGAATGGTGCACTGCAGATGCTGCATATATAGCTTTTGGGGTGCAAGGATGAAAGAGTGCACGCATGAATGAATAAATGAATGAATGAATATGACGTCACAGGAAAGCACAGCTAAAACATTCTAGGAATGTCCAGAAAGGGGGAGATTGAATTTAGGTGGGAGAGTTTGGGAAAATACTCATGGGAGGAGAAAGCACTGGCAGGGGGTCGTCTAGACTTGGTGGGGTTTCAGGCAGCGAGTAAGTTAATTTGTGGAAAGGCGCTCGGTGGGAACGGGGTCATCTGAGGGAAGAGAGCGCTGTTTGCCTTGGTTGGGACTTGGGTTCATGAATTCAGGCAGCTGTAGCTGACTGTGGCGTGCCTCAGGCTCAAGGTGGCCAACTGGAACCCGCAGAGGTGGGCAGTGCAGTCTGTAAAGGCTCCTGGCAGAGCAGTGGCGTCATTATTGCTGGCAGACACACTTCACTGCTTCCAGCAGCTTCACGTGTGCACCTGTCTGCTCACTCCCTCTCCCCCTCTCTCTTCCTTGGCCCTTTCTCCTTTTCCTTCATCTTTTCCCTGCCATTCACACTCAATTTTCTCTTCTTTTTATCTCCATCTAAATCTACCCAAAATGTACTTTGTAACTAACTAAATTCCCTGCAGAGCGTCCATGATTCTCTCGAATGGCAGTGCTCTCCTGACCTCCAGTCTCTTGTTCCCTGTTCCATTTGCCTCAGAAAGGCTGTGCCCCCCTTCTCACCCCAAATAGGCTCTCTCCACAAATACAGAATTCCCTGAAAGCGCGACCAGAATTGAATGGAGAGGAAATGAAAAGCATATTAAATTCCTTTTAGACCCCTCGGCTGATTTCTCTAAGGCTCAGCGCCCCAGCGAAATGATGAGATAAAAGGTTTTGTAAAAAGATGAAAGCGCGTCCTTGGCAGCCCTCGCAGCGTGCAGGTGCGCCTGCGGTAGAGCGACGATGTGACATTCCTTCCTCCTCCCAGACGGTGGGACGCGGGTCTCGGTTTATCTTCCGCTGAGATTGTTCCAAGTGCTGTGACCCCATTTCTGGGCACTGGATTCCACCATCGTAACTCAAACGTCTGTGGTCTGAAACAGAGGCCCACGGCGATTTCCCCTTGTGAATGTGATTGACAACCACCTAGAACCTTCAAAAGGCCAAGTTCAGGATAAGGTGGACATGTCTGTGCATCCAGTAGGACAGATTTCCCAACTCCAGCGCATCCGCTCCAGTAAGGAAGGGCCACTCCTCATTTCTCTCGACATCCCCTGGGAAGTGACCTGACACTCAAGTTGTTTGTTTTAGTAACAAAGAGCACGTGTGTCCACAGGCACCCCTGAGAGAGTTGGAACAAGCTGTCACATAGGTTCCACCTCCTCTCTTCTCCTCCTGCTCTTGGAGCCCTGGAGACAGCGGCCCTGCCTCAGGGTCTCTCCCCAATGCCACTGCCCACAGGAGACCTTCCCCCACAAGCCACGGAGTGGGGACCACCCGTGTTTGTTAGTCCTTTACCCCGGACATTCCTGAGTGTCAATCACCATCCGACCAGCCCCCTGTCTATTCGTTCCTTTACTGTGGGCCTTGCTGGAAGGACCCGGCGAGCAGTGGCTTTGTCTCCTTCGCTGCGTTCCTCCACTGCCTGTCTCTGTGCTTGCTTCAGAGCAGGTGCTCCCTGCCTTCTGTTTGAAGGCTGAACTGTGCGATTAATGGGAGAGAGCGGAGGGAGAGTGCAGGGAGGGGCAAGGGCACTTCAGCAGCTGTTTGGACACTCCACCAGCAGCTCTCTCTGCAGCCTCCCCACGATGTGCCCCTGTGACCCACGAGAGACAGAACAGTCGCCCCTGGTGATCGGGACCCACAGGGAGCTCCTCCCGACGCCTTTGAGTCGGAAGGGCAGCCTGACCCCTTCGGCTGCCTTTGCAGACAGCGCCCGGGGGCGACCAGGGGAGCTGGACAAGTGAGCGTCTGAAGCCACAGGGAGGAGAGTCCCCGAGGCGGGCAGGGCAGGGGCCCCCTCACCTGCCCCAGGGCGGCCGTCCACGGCTCTCAGAAATGAGACACACAGCAACGCCAGAGCCATTCACGGATGACAGCTCTTCCTTTGAAAGTGATTTGAAAACACACCGACTTTGAGGGTTTTGTCCATTTGGGGCCATGATTTTATAACAGTAGAGCTTTTTAAAAAAACGTTTAAGGAAAAAAGCACAGAGAAGGACTGAAAGCTCACCAGCAGAATCGTTTCAACTGAACTCAGCTCGGGCTTCGCCATTTGGAAACTGGCAGGGGTTTCATCAGTCTGCGCTTCAAAAGGGCTCCAAGCGCTTGAAAATATTAGCTATTTGTTATTCTGGGCAAGTCCAGCCTTAGAATTTAGCGGAGGGTGTAAATATTGCCTAGTAACCTGGTGAGACCGTCAGGCAGATGCTACCCCCGGTAAACTCCAAGTGCACACATCCTTTTTATGAAGCTTGACTCGTTTGTGTATCGATTCGGTAACTGAAACGTCACCTGACTTTGTGACATTGCGATAGGAGTTCAAGGAGCTCTACTAAGTAGAGAGAGACTCAAAGAGATTAAAGAAGTGGTTGGGAGACACAAAGCCACATAAGAAAAATAATGCAAGACAACAACGCAGAACGTTGAGACCGAGGGCAGCTCCTGATGGTTACAGGTTCACGAGCTGCATCCCCAGAGATGAGGTCTCGCTGTGTCTGGGTAACGCCCAGGAATTTGCCCTTGAAATGCTTCCCAGGTGATTCTGGTGCATGGCCTGGGTTTGAAGAACTTTGAACTAGAGGATAAATAAGGGCAAAACCTCAAATAGGTAAGGAAATACAAGATATTAGTGAGCTGTCATAGGGCCAGAGTTTAGATAACACCCTTGAGAAATACTCACCAAGGCACTGGGTTCCAGACCTCGCCCCGCTCAGCCAGGCTGCTGTGCGCTTTCCTCAATGGCGACCCCAGGGGGTGATTAAACAGCTACCAACCATTAACCATGTAACTTGAACTAATGTCATCAGATCAGATCGGTGAGGGTTAATTTATTTACTAATTTACACCTCGTCTCATTTTACAAGAATATGAAGCAATGAATAACAAAAACATAAAATACACTGATGAAATAGCAATCTGAACACAAAGTCATGCAGGATCTTTGAGAATGAAGGGACAAAGGAGGACACTGTGACTGACATGAGGACCTTTAAGTGGAGCCCGAATTTGCCTCTGAGCCGTATGACGATCAGAGCAAAACTGGAGACAGCCTCAACCACACTTGTCTGCCAGGGAGGAGGAGAGAGGACATTTAGAAGCAAACAAGCATACCGCGTTCCTAAATTTTACTGAACAGATCTTCTACTGCGGTCTAAAACACAGGAGGAAAAGTTTTTTAAACTGAAATTCGTATATATTCAATTTTGTGTTTTTTGATGTCTTCTTTCATCAAATATATTTATTCATTTATAAGAGCTTTATGGAAATATAATTCACATACTATACAATTGACTCATTAAAATGTACAATTCAATGGTTTTTAGCATATTTGCAGATATAACCATCACTACAATCAATTTTAGAACATTTTCATCACCCTTAGCAGTCACACCCCATTCTCCCTTCCCCAGCGCCAGGCAGTCAACAACCTACTGTCTGTCTCTATGGATTTGCCCCTTCTAGACGCTTCATATAAATGGAATCATATACTATGTGGTCCTTTGTGGTTGGCTGCTTTCACTCGGCATCGTGGTTGGAAGGTCCGTCCATGTGTAGCATGTTTCCATACTTAATTGTTTCTGTTGTCAAGTAACATTCCATTGAATGGATATCACCAGTCCTGCTCATCCACTCCTCAGGTGATGGGCATCTGGGTTGCTTCCACTCTTTGGCTATTACGACTAATACTGCTGTGAACATTCATGTACCAGTTTCTGTGTGGACAGTCGCTTTCATTTCTCTTGGGTGTATAACTGGGAGGTGTTTGGCCTTTTCAAGAACTGCCAGGCTGTTTTCCAAAGCGGTTGTGCCATTTTACATGCCGCCGCAGCAGTGTGTGAAGTTCCACTTTCTCTGTGTCCTCGTCAACACTTGTCCCTGTCTGTCTCTTTTCTTGTAGACATCCTAGTGGATGTGAAGTGGTGTCTCTACTGTGGTTTCAATTGCACTTCCCAGATGGTTAATAATGCTGAGCACCTTCTCACGTGCTTATTGGCCATTTGTGTATCATCTTTGGAGAAATTTCAGCTCCTTTGCCTGCTTTTATTCGATTTATTTGCCTTTTTATAATTGCGTTCTAAGATTCTCTGTATACTCTAGATACAATTTCCCTATCAGATACATGATTTGCAAGAAATTTTCCCCATTCTGTGGGTTGTCTTTTCACTTTCTTGGTGGTGTCCTTCAAAGCACGAAAGTTTTTAATTTTAGGGAGTTTATTTTACCTATTTTTTCCTTTTTTTTCCTGTGCTTTTGATGACATATCTAAGAAACCATTACCTAATTCACATTCACAAAGAAATAAGCACATATTCTCCTCTAAGAGTTTTATATTTTTATCCCTTACTTTTAGGTCTTTGATCCATTTTGAGTTCATTTTTGTGTAGAATATGAGGGAGTGAGTACAACTTCATTCCTTTGCACATGGAAATCTGGATGTCCCACCACCATTTGTAGAAGAGACGATTATGCCCCCATTTCTTGGTCTTGGCACCCTAATCAGAAATGGATTGGCCATAGATGTATGCGTTTGTTTCTGGACCCCTGATTCCATTCCATTGATCCATATGTGTGTCTTTGTGCTAGTACTGTTTCGATGACGGTGCCTTTGTAGTAAGTTTTGGAATTGGGAGGTGTTAGTCCCCCAACTTCATTCTTCTTTTTCAAGATTGTTTTGGCTTTTGGGGACCCATTGCATTTCCATATGAATTTGAGGATTGCTTTTTCCGCTTCTGCAAAAAAGCCAGCTGGAATTTTGACAGGCATTGTGTTGAAATTGTAGGTCACTTTGAGTAGTATTGAAATCTTAAAACTATTAAAGTCTTCCAATCCGGGAACACAGGACATCTTTCCATGTATTTAAGTCTTTTATTTCCTTCCACACTGTTTTCTAGTTTTCAGAGCACAAGTCTTTCCTTGGTTAAGTGTAGTCCTTGGTATTTTATTCTTCTAGATGTTATTGTAAATAGAATTACTTTCCTAATTTTGTTTTTGGATTGTTCATTGCTGGTGTATAGAAACACAACCGATTTTTGTGTTTTGATCTGGTAAGCTATAACTTTGCTGAATTTGTTTATTAGCTCGAATTGCTTTCTGTAGATTCTTTGGTATTTTCTTTATATAGGAACAAGTCATCTGCAAATAGATACTTCTGCTTTTCCAGTGTGGATACCTTTTATTTCTTTCTGGCTAATTGCTCTGGCTAGAACCTCCAGTTCATTGTCCAACAGCAGCAGCAAAAGCAGAGCAAGCTTCTCTCGTGCTGTTCTTAGGGGCAAAGCTTTCCATCTTTCACTGCTGAGTAGGATGCTAGCTGTGGGGTTTTCACAAGTGCCTTCATCACATTGAGGAGGGTTTCCTTCCTAGTTTTCTGAGTGTTTTCATCATGAAAGGGTGTTGAATTTTGTCAAATGCCATTTCTGCATCAACTGAGACGATCATGTGTTTTCTCCCGTTCATTCTAGTAATACGTTGTAATACATTGATTGACTTTTGTCATGTTGATCCACCCTTGTGTTCCTGGGATAAATTCCACTTGGTCGTGATGTGTAGTTCTTTCAATGTCCTGCTGGATTAGGTTTTCCAGTATTTCGTTGAGGATTTTTGCATCTGTATTCACAAATCCATTATGGTCTGGAACTTTCTTTTCTTGTGATGTCTTTATCTGGCTCCCGTATCAGGGTAATGCTGGCCTCATAGAATGAATTAGGAATTGTTCCCTCCTCTTGTGTTTTTTGTTAGAGTTTGAGAAGAATTGTTTCTGATTCTTCTTTAGATATTTGGTAGAATTCACCAGGAAGCCATCTGGTTCTGGACATTTCATTGTTGGGAGGTTTTTGATTACTGATTCGATCTCCCTACTCATTTTAGTCCTGTTGAGAAACTTTCTATTTCTTCTCAAAGTAATTGATGTGTTTCTATGAATTTGTCCATTTCATCTAGTTTATCGATTTGCTGGCATACTATTGTTCATAGTATGCTCTTCTAATCCTTTTTATTTATATAAGATCAGTAGTGATCCCCAACTTTTATTTCTGATTTTAGTAATTTGACTATTCTCTTTTTTCTTTTCAGGCCAGCTAACAGTTTGTCAATTTTATTGATCTTTTCAATGAACCAACTTTTCATTTCATTGATTCTATTTCATTTATTTCCACTCTAAGCTGTATTATTTCTTCCTTCCTTCCACTAGCTTTAGGTTTAATTTTCTTTTTCTACCCATATTAATTTTAAGATCAGCTTTTGGATTTCTACAAAGAAGCCAACTGTGATTGTTAGGAATTGTGGTGATTCTGCAGATCATCTCGGGGCATATTTCCATCTTAACCTTGTTAAGTTTTCCCATCCATGAATACGGGATACCTTTCCATTTACTTCGAGCATCACTAATTTCTTTCCAGGATGATTGGTAGTTGTTAGCATACAAATCTTGTACTTTTTTCTTGAATTTTTGAGGAATCTTGTTTGTAATGGAGCTTCAGACGGATGCCTTTTGACACACGGTGGGCCCCATCTTTCATACCCTCGCGTGGTGGGCACAAGAATAGGTTCACGTGGCTGTCTCTTATCCTGTTCCCTGACCTGCACTTGTGTTGCAGGATCCTGACCAGATGGCACAGGGCCCATAAGAGAAGGCAGCTAAGCAGGTGCTGCACTGAGGAGTGGCAGGAAGGATGAAGGAGTGGCGACAAGGATGTGGGGAGCAGAGAGAGGGAGCCAGGGTGATTCCAGGGACCAACCAGCCTACCTCACAATTCTGCACAAGCCCAACTGAAATTTCTGAACAAATATTGGCAAGTTTAACTAGCTTGGCGAAAATGCTTCATAGGAGAATATATTTTTTTTTATCAAGCAACTCCATGATCCACTTTAGGTTGTTGTTCCGTTTTGTTTTGTTTGGGTTTGTTTTTTACCTTTAGCTCAGTGGGCTCCCACCTCCAACGGGGGATTTTCCATTTAAGGTGGATGGCAAGACCCAATGACACAGTGGAAGGTCTGTCCCTCCCCGTGGGGGCAGATGAAATCAGATGGTTGAAAGCAGGCAACTTGGGTTAAGGGAACTTAAGGCAGAGGGAGACAACGCTGCTTCCTCAGTGGGGAGGGACCTCCAAGTGCCCAAGGTCAGGAAGGCTGGCCAGTGTCTGTCCTTGCACTGCCACTTCTCCCAGGGGTGGGATTGGGGCACAGGCTCCATGCTGTTTCAAAAATCCTGGAGCCCGTGCCCCTTGCCACAGTGTGCGCCCAGCCTGGTTGGCTCGGGCTAAGGCTGGGTGTGGAACTACTAGCCTGGCTTAACCAGAAGGGGCATATGGAACCCCCCACCAGCGTCCCGCATCCTCAGCAGCCTGGTGTTGGCAGCAGGCCACCTGGAGCTGGATGCCTGGCTTCCAGTGCAGCTCCGATGCTGTGTGTGTGTCTGCATGTGTGTCTATGTGTCTGTGTGCGTGCATGACCACGGGGACCTTGTCCCACCTGCCCTGCTAGCCTCGGTCTCCTCAGCCTGCGATGAGGACAGGCAACACCTCCCTGCAGGGCCGTGAGGATGGTCAAGCCTGGGACACAGCACCCACACACAGTGAGCACAGCACATATGTCGGCCGTGTTGTAAAGGTTTTATTGCTACCCTCAAAATGCACTCTTTAGAATGTAGGCCAACAGTCTGGTGAAATCCAACACTAAAATGTGTCTTGACATTCGAGTTTGAATGTGGGGACACAGTTAACGGATAGTGACAATAACTGCTAATGTCTCTTGCTTAATAACAAAAAGTGGTGTCGTGGGGGCCCACGCCGTGGCCGAGTGGTTAAGTTCACACACTCTGCTTCAGTGGCCCAGGGTTCACCAGTTCAGATCCTGGGCACAGACCTACACACCACTGGCCAAGCCCTGCTGGGGCGGCATCCACATAGAAGAACCGGAAGGACCTACAGCTAGGATACACAACTGTGTGCTGGGGCTCTGGGGAGGAAAAGCAGACCAAAGGGAAAGATTAGCAACAGATGTTAGCTCAGGGCCAGTCTTCCTCGCCAAAAAAAGCATACCTAAAAAAAAAGTAGGACCAGTAAAAGTAAAACCAATTAAAAAAAATGTGATGTCCTGAGTAGCTAGAAGTTAGGAAGCTAAGACATCATCCACATTTTTGTTTGTCACCTCACTGTCACAAAGAGAAACTGCCAGGCCCTAAGGATTTATGACATGTTACATGGACTTATAAGAAAGCAATCGTCCAAGTCCTTGTTAGACGCTCTGGTGTTGCCATTAGTTACAGTCCGCTTATCCTGTCTGTTGTGCTTGTGGTATTGTTTTCGAGGGTAATGTGTAAGTTTCCAGGCGTCCGTCAGGGAATTCATCCTGTACCTGGAAATGAGAATGTGTTATCAACGTGTCGCATAATCAAATTTAATTCCGTTCAGTTGAACTTTTATCTTTTATGCTGTTCTTTTATGCAGCTACATTCATAACGTAGCTTCCAGCATAAACATGAGGCAGACATACGATACGTGAGTGGAGCAGTAAAGGACTTGGTTTTTAATATGGAGGAATATTAGAATTGTATTAAATTACGTGTTAATGGAAAAATAAAGCGAAAGATAATAGGATGACCACTTTGTGCTGCTATAACGTCTAGATTACAGCACACGGCTTTGCTATTTATGAGTTGAATATTGAATTTCCTTTGAAAACTTGCCTTTAATTATATTAAAATATAACATAAGCTAAAATATCCCCTCCTAATATATTGAAGTGTTCTAGCGGTAATTTGGCTGTTGAGAGAGGAAGGACTGAGGAGGTTTACGGGATCCCCACTCCCGTGAGACAGCGAAGTACCTTGAATTGAGATAAAGGGAAGCTGCCTTTGGAGATAAAGGATTCACTGATCCATGACTCGGAGAACATGCAGGAGCGATCCCTGTGTGCCCTTGGGATGAGAGGCAGCCCCACTCCTACTCTGAGTCCACTGGGGTTCCTCAGGCAATGTTTGCGCTCTCTGCTGCTGTCGATCGTTCCCGGTGTCATAGGTCTCGCCCCTAACTTCTTAGGGATCTGTGAGGTCATGGCCCTTCCTTACGAGATATCTCCATGTCTGAGCTGGCCTGGATGAGGGCGGTCCCTGAGCCTGAAATGCAGACCTTTGAACCCATAGCTAGCACCAGTCATCTGGCAAATGTTCTCGGAAGTGATGGTGTTTCCTGACATCGACCCCCAAGAGAGTTGAGTAAAAGTAATCCAGAGGAGCCTGGAGTCTCAGTTTTCTCTCCCGTTTCCTGCGGTCCCCCTAGGTGTTTGCATGGAGTCTATTGGGGGAGGAGTCAGGGTGGATGGCTCTATGAGTTCTGGGTGTCGCCTGCTCCAGGATTGAGGTCGTATCTCTCAGGGGAGGGGACGTTAGAGAGGAGTAAGTGGGAGAGACGCTCCTGGTGGTAGAGGACAGGTGGGCAGGGTTAGTTACACGAGCTGGACTGAGGGGTGCCATTGGCCCTGGGGAGGGGTGTTGGGCCGTGCGGGTGAGGGGAGCGGGACTCAGACAGCTTCATCCTGAGGACCTGATGCCCTAGCACCTCGAGGAGGTCCACCTCTCGTTCCGGTCTGGACCTTCCGCCTCGAGGACAGCGCACAGGAGGCACTCTCCAGGCGTTGTCTTAATGCAGGTTGGGTTGCACTGGAGCTGGGTCTCGGAGAGTGAACACAGGAGAGGACGGTGCAGCAGCCTGGGGAGCAGAAGGTGGAAAGAACCTGTGGGGTACTGATTAGAACTAGCAGTAGTTCCGTGTGATCAAAGCCAGTAGCTTCACAGATATGTGCACGAGGGGCTGAACGAGGGGCTCCGGCGGGCTCATCTGGTCATCACAAGCCTTGGGCATGTGCTCTGTGCCTGGCATGTGCTGGGGCTGGCCTAGAGCCGTCTCAGAGCAAACCCCGCCATCACGGAGGCTGCCGTCGGAGAGGTGGCCCCTGGTAACGGGTGGAGGTGCTGGGGCTTGCTGGTAAGCGGGTGAGCTGTTGGGCAGGGAATGAGCTGGTGAGGGTGTCTGGGGAAGCACAGGCCTGCAGCGATGTTTGGGTGACGTGGACGAAAGAAGAGCAGTCGGGGGCTCCTGCTGTGGCCCCGGGGCTGAGGACGTGGGGTCTGAGCAGGGCAGGGCCTTGGGCTGAAGGCCACGGGTGCAGCAAGTGAAGGGTGAGCTGAGGACCAGGGTGGGGCAGAGGAGGAAGTGAGAGTAAGTCGGGAGACGAGAGGGAAGGCAGAGAAAGGGAGAACATCAGAGGGCCTCCTTCTCCAGAGGGCTGCTGGGGCAGACAGAGAGAGGAAGCCGCCTCAGGTGTCACGAAACAGACTCTGCTGTGTCATAACTGCAGCCTCAGGGCTCCTGGCAACTCGGAGCAAGCTCCGCAGGCGCTGACAGCAGGGCTCCTAGCGGGAGGCGGGAGAGGAGTGCACAGCCTTCGTGCTCGTCCTCGTGGGGCTGTGGAGAGGGACACGGGGCCCTGGCCCGGGGAGCTAACTGGTCTCCACTACCCCGGGGACAGAAGGCTGGCTGCGCAGGTCCAGTGGGCTGAGGCTGCTGGGCCCTCAGAGCCTCTCTGGGCTCAGCCCACAGGCCGTTCCTGGGCCCTCCGCCTCACGGGTTCTTCCCACCATTTTCCTGTTGGAATCAGCTTCCCAAGCCTGTATTTACTGCATATATCACATTATGTGCATATTATATATGGATATGTGCGTTATATATACACACTATACCTGTAATATACTATATGGATATATGCATATTATATACTAGAGTCTGAATTTCCTGAATATATCATAGTACATGCATATTATATACTATATATACACATATATGCACTCTGTTTGCATGCTATATATGCATATTATATACTATAATAGACTCTGTATTTCCTGCATATAATATGCATATTATACACTATATATGCATATTATATATGGATATATGCATTATGTATGCATGCTATATATACATATTATATATTGCATATTCTGCATGGACATATGTGTTATATACATGCTACACATTTATATAATATGTGAATATATACATACTAGATATGCATATTATATACTAGGGTCTATATTTCCTGAATACATAGTATTATATGCATGTTACATACTATATACAAACATTATGTATACATATGTGCATTATATACATACTATATTTGCATGTAATATATGCATATATGTGTATTACATACATACTATTATTTTATACTAGCGTATTATATACTAGAGTCTGTCTTTCCTGAATATATCATGTTATGTGCATGTTACACACTATATATACATTATGTATACATATATGCATTATATATACACTATATATGCATATAACATATGGATATGTGCATATTATATACATGCTATATATGCATATTATATACTATAATATAATCTGTATTTCCTGGATATATTATATACTATATATGAACTATATATTATATATGCATATTATATGGATATATGCATTATCCATACATACTATACATGTATATTATATATGGATATACATATACATACTATATATGCATATTATATACTAGAATCTGTATTTCCTGAATATATCATATTATATGTATATTACATACTGTATATAGACATTATGTATACATATATGCATTGTATACACACTATGTATGCATATTAAATATTATATTATGTATTTCCTGTATATATTATATTACATGCATATTATATACTCTACATGCATATTACATATGGATCTGTGCATTATACATCATATTACATACTATATAGAGTCTCTGTTTCCTGCATGTTATTACGTGCGTATTACATTCCATAAATGCAATATGTACTACATATATAGGTATATTACGTACTCTAACAGAGCCTGTGTTTCCTGCATCTGTTTGGCCGGCAATTGGAAGCAGGCCCTGATTTGGGACTGGAACAGAAACGCTGGGACAGCAGGAAGCAGGGGCAAAGCAGGGCTCTCTGGGGATCCCGGGATCCAGTTCTTCAGGTTTAACAAACCCTGAGCTTTGTAAATGCTGACCCAAGAGAATTCAAATGAAACCATGACAACAATCATAGTGTAGGTAATGAATGGTCTGAGTGTCCTCCCCCTGGAACGCGGCCTGTTGCCTTGCCGGTGTCCTGTGTCCCTGCCCACAGCTGAGGAAGGAGAACCTAGAGAGCACAGGTCACCCGCCTGGAGCCTCACTCCCGGAGGTGGCCGGACCAGGCCCTGACCCAACTAGTCCATCTCCAGATGCTGGCATTTCAACCACTGCACCGACCGCCTCCCTAACAAGAAGTCCAGGGGCCGGTCCACAGCCCACAGCCACAGACCCAACGTCTTCTGCGAGGTCGCCTCCTGTTGACCTGTGTATAACATTGTGGGTCACATAATCAACCCTTGTTTTCTTGACTGGGCAGAATCTTACAGTTCAAAGCCGAATATTGGAAATAGAATGTCAGGACGTCCTGGTTTCATCCTCCTTTGGACACAGACAGACGTCCCTGAGAAAGCCCCTCTCCTGACCTGCACAGCGAGGACGTGGCCTTGAACGACCTCGTGGTTAGTGCACTAGCGTGCAGCACATTCGCTCCCCGGGCAATGCCACTGATTAAATAGCGGCTGTTGTTTTTTTAAACTTCTTAAACTGAACCACAGTACTCAAATCTAATTGAGATATAACTCATTTTTCCCCCAAATTGTTTATTTGTTTAATACATTCGGGAGTATTTGGAAATATCAAAGTTTACTCTCTCTAATATTCTCACACTTTGGAGAAGTCAGTGTGGTATAAAAAAGCAGTAGCCCACTTGAATGCCCGGTGGAAAATGACCACTGACTACTGGATAAAAGTAGTTCCTGCAGGGGGTGTTAATATTTTACTTCTCCAACACGTAAGGGTTTTTGTCGATATTCCCACAAAGTCGTAAATGGCGTTTCTGTGTTTTCTCCCCAGACCAGCAGTATTCATGGTCGCCGACTCAGCACTTCAATGAAGAAAGATACTCGCCTGCTCCTAGGAATATGAAAGGATTATCCGGGAGTCGAAATCAACCACAGCTGTGTTCGGGTCATACCTGTGGCTTAACACCGCCTGATGACTGTGAGCATGCCCACGACCACCTCCACCACGGGCAGGAAGCGCGGCAGCCCCACCTGCTCAGCCCGGCGGAGAGCTGCCTCATGGATCACCACCGCTGCTCCCCGCGGAGCTCCATCCATTCCGAGTGCATGATGATGCCCATGATGCTGGGCGACCACATGTCCAGTAGCACCTTCCCCAGGATGCACTACAGCTCCCACTACGACACCAGAGACGACTGTGCCATGTCTCACGCCAGCACTAAAATCAACCGGATTCCGGCCAATCTTTTGGACCAGTTTGAGAAACAGCTCCCTCTGCACAGGGACGGCTTCCACACGCTGCAATACCAGAGGACCTCCAGTGCCGCGGAGCAGCGCAGCGAGAGCCCGGGGCGGATACGACACCTCGTCCATTCCGTCCAAAAGCTCTTCACCAAGTCCCATTCTTTAGAAGGCTCTTCCAAGAGCAACGTCAACGGGACCAAGGGGGACAGCCGGGTGGATGACCACCACCACGGCCACCATGTTAAACACAGTAAACGGAATAAAAGCAAGGAACGCAAGCCCGAGAGCAAGCATAAGTCGGGCCTGAGCAGCTGGTGGAGCTCCGACGACAATCTGGACAGCGACAGCACCTACCGGACCTCCAGCGTGATCAACAGGCACCACATGGACCTCGCCTCCCACTGCTACCCGGGCCCGCTGCAGGGACCCTTTGGGGACCTCTCCCTGAAGACTTCCAAAAGTAATAACGACGTCAAGTGCTCAGCCTGCGAGGGCTTGGCCATGACGCCCGAGGCCAAGTACATGAAGCGCAGCTCCTGGTCCACGCTCACCGTGAGCCAGGCCAAGGAGGCTTATCGCAAGAGCTCCCTGAACTTGGACAAGCCCCTGGTCCACCCGGAGATCAAGCCGCCCTTGAGGCCGTGCCATTACCTTCAGGTAAGGACGCCCGCGGCGTGACTGCTGTTTCCCGTCACGTCTTCCCAGCAAAGCGTGGCAGGCGGGTGGGCTGGCCTGCTCTGGGAAAGCCGTGGACATCCTAATTCTTCCTTTAAACCACAGCCCTAGGTATGAAGGGCCGTTCCTTCAGTACCTCCAAGGCTGGAGGATTTAGCAACGGCAACAAAATGCATTAGCCCACTGTAATGTTTTCTCCTTGCAAAGTGGCTGGTTTGCCCCCCTGGAAATCGGCTTGAATGAGTTCTCTGACCACACCCGAGAGTAGCATCTTTAAGCTTCCAAATAGCAATGAGCATGATTACAGAAAATGCAGCTGTTCCTCTGGGGTGTGGAGGAAACGAGTTTACCAAAGGTGAAAGCAAATCAAAGACAGTGGATGGCTAGAGGGGGATATCGCGGAATTCAGTTTTCTATCATTTCCCTCTCCTCTCTGCCTCCTAATCACGCCATCACTGAGTGTGTGAGTACCCCAGGGGAAGCATCAGGCACCCCCCCCATAAAGATGCCTCTGCAGTTACTTGTATCAACTAACAGTGCTACTAGCAAAACTTGGAAGTCTGGAGTTTTTCTTTCATAGGTACATAATTTGCATCCCGGTTTGCCACCACCTCTGCTTGCCTGGCAGCAGTTGCTGGGGGCCGTGCCTGGGTTTGGAGAGATCTTCCCACGATGAGTAATAGTGCTGGATGCCGGGTGAGTCACCAGGCAGTCAGTTAATGGAACAGACAAACAACTGCGCATCTTTTCAGGAGTCAGGTGGTTGCAAATCATCTCAGCAACTCCAGTTGCCATCCCGGTGCGTGGCCCAAAACCCACGGGTTCTGTTTTAAAGGGAAAGGCTAGCCCAGTGGCTTTTATAGGCAGATTTATTCAAAGAGACAAATTGGTAGTTGGGTAAAATACCATTTTTATGGCAGTGGGAGAGAATTCAACTCTGCTTGTAGTTAGCAAACCCTAAAAATAGACAAATATAGAATTTTTACCTGCATGTATCTAAAGGAATATGAATAGATTCAGGGTTCACTGTAGTCATTGTTGGAAAAGCAAAACGTTCTCATCTTTCTCTGTGTTCGTACCTTGGAAATGTCTGCAGGATGATGCCGTCGCTGTGGTGTTCTGGCCCCTCAGGCCTGACTCCAGACCCGCCGTCTCTCAGGACACTTCCGGGGCCACCCTCCTCTGTAGTCCTCACACCCTCAGATCTACCGTCCCCTGAAGCTCTTTCTGTCCACTGTCCCTTTTGCCGAGCATCCTTTTTTCTGCCCTCCTTTAAATTTGTTTTACTTACGCAAAATATTAATCCCTGACCAGCACACAGGGACAGTGACCTGTACACAGGAAGAATGAATGACCAGCACACAGGACAGTGACTAGCATGCAGGACAGCGACCAGCATGTGGGCCATCCCCGGCATGCTGTGTCTCATTTCAGTGCATCATTTGGGGGACCTGGCAGAGTCTCGTGCCTGGGACGGGCATTCAAGAAATGTTTGTTGGTGGGCCTGCCCAGTGGCACAGCGGTTAAGTTCACGTGCTCCAGTTTGGTGGCCTAGGGTTTGCAAGTTCAGATCCCAGATGCACACCTACACCACTCATCAAGCCACACTGTGGTGGCGTCCCACATAAAATAGAGGAAGATTGGCACAGATGTTAGCTCAGGGCCAATCTTCCTTGCCAAAAGAAAAAAGAAGAAAGAAAAAAGAAATGTTTGTTGGAATAAATTCTCCATGGAAGGATGTTGGGGTTTTGTGAGTCTGGTCAACCTTGTACCTCACTGGTCTTGTAGACATTGGAGTTTGTGGTTAGATTCAGACAGTGTAATAACAGCACTTTGAAAGTCATAAATCATTCTATAAACCTACAGGATTGTGTGGGTAAGTCTGTTCTATCTCAGTTTACCAGTTAAGAAAGAGATGTGACTAAAACGGTCAATAGGAAGGTTTAGGACAGGAACTCAAAGGTCTGTTGTGATGAGACCTCCTGGGTTCCTTTGATTCAGAGATCTTAGATTCTGAGAGACCGTGCCTGTCCATACAGTAAGCATTTGTTGAGGGTCCACGGTGCTCTAGGCCTGCGTCCTCATTCGTGCAGCCCGGTCGGGCACCTCACTTATCAGGACAGCCCTCAGATCTTTGCACAGGGCTGTAGAGATCTCTGTTCTGCTTCTCCCACCTCCGCACAACAGCCTCCCCTGGCCTGGGGGGATCTCTTTCCCGTCACTGTGTGTCTTCACCCTGGCGGATCTGGTGGTCTGCACACGAAGCTAGGTCACTGAGTGACCGCGGGGCAGCGTGACGACAGGCTGGGCTGGAGATGCCTTGTGTGGAGCCCGGGACCACTGCCCTGCAATGCCAGGTCGTGCCGTGCTTAAGGAGTGAAATGGAAGCAGGTGTGGCCTTAAGAAAATGAAGTCAGCGACTAACAGCGGCTCAGAGGAAAACCCAAAAGACAGAAATAAATAAACAATAAAGAACTTCCCCAACCAAATCACACTAGAGATTCCAGAGTCGACCTGAGCAGTGTGATCCTGATGCCATCTGCTGAGACGCAGACACACTGGCAGAAACCGCCTTGGAATCCGGCACTTCTTCACTGGGTTCTGTTCACATTTGGGTGGACAAGTCTCCCTTGTGGGGGACATTGAGCTGTGTCCCTGGCCTCTCCCCACTAGCTGCCAATAGTACCCCATAGTACCCCATTTTGGAGACAACCAAACCTGTCTCCAGATGTTGCCAAGTGTCCCCAGGGGCAGAATTCCCTGCAGCTGAGAACCGCTGGTGTCATCCAAGGATCGTGAGGTTTAGAACCAGGACTCGGCTCCTCGGAAGCCCGTGCTGTCCCTGAGCTGGTGAGCACGCCTGGCCTCCACCTGCACCGCCTCTGAGCGCTGCATCCCGGTCCCCACCGCGCCTGCCTTCCAGGTGCACTGAGCTCAGCGTCTTACGAGCAGCCTCCTCAGGTCCTGCGAGATTTGCCTGGTAACCCCACCACGTGCTCCCCAAACTCCTTGCATTTATGACGCATCCGTGCAGTTGTCTAAACAGCTTTCTTGTCCATAACAATGGCCCGTAAACTTATCAAACCAAGTGTCCCATTTATAGCAAATATTTCACAATGTGTCCTGGACGGTTCTAAAATGAAATTTATGTATGACTGACCTACACACACTATTTTGAGTATATATGTATATATTAATGTATTTATTTATTTGTATAATGTGCCCGAACTCTAACGTAACAGAGAAATAAAAGCAAGGTAGCTATTAACTAAAAACATAAATTTTAGGATACAAATGTCTGGGCACAATGACAGACGTGTACAGAATGAAGCATTCGGAAGTCTGTTTCTGGATGACGTCTCACTGGAATTTA
This sequence comes from Equus asinus, assembly GCF_041296235.1. Classification (NCBI taxonomy): domain Eukaryota; kingdom Metazoa; phylum Chordata; class Mammalia; order Perissodactyla; family Equidae; genus Equus; species Equus asinus. Next base: position 37,915,477 of record NC_091816.1, on the reverse strand, counting down.
GAGCTGCCAATGAGACCACTAGACGAGTGTGTAATGACTCATTAACCGCCAGTGGATTCGCCAACCTGATGGGATTTTGGAAATGGTAAACAATTCTTGGTAAAGCATCAAACCAAACAAACTTCTCTCTTTCCTCAATTTACATGGTGAGTTGCATTCTTGAAAAATCCATTGTTGCTTATAACCGTGCAAAAAAAAAAAAAACCCTTTGGTTTACATACAAAGCAGAGTTAGATGCAAGGCTCAGGCAATTAGAGACAGGAAAACAGACATTCAAATCATATGAGACAGGAGCCTATTCTTCATTGGGTGGGATTGCTTCATGCTTCCCCCAAACCAGCCTCTCTGGACCCCCAGATTCCCGTAATGCTCCCCTAACTGTGTGACAGTCACAACTGGCCCAGATGGAGTTCTATGATGGCCCCAAGAGGCTGCCCTCCTTTGGAGCCATTGTCCTTTCCTGTAAAATCTGGAATTCAGAAGCCCAGCTGTCTTGCTCTCAATTATCTCCCCAGTGGCTAGAGAACCTGGTATGCATTTAAAACAAGAAAACTTGTTGAACAAATGAAGACGACCTTTCCCCAAGAGAGATGCAGTGTTTGATGGTATTTTCCTCCTTGGATTCAGCTCCTGAAAGAGAATCTTATGACAAAACCCTGGTTCTTTTCTCTTGTGCCTGCTGCTTGAAAAATAAGAAGGATCTTTTAACACACATTATCCTTAAAGCAAGAAACAAGAGACACCGAACGTACACTAAGGTGACCCTTAGGAAAACGCCTGTTGAGAAATATAAATACCGCTCACCACTGTGTGCAAGTGGGTATTTAAGGTAATTGTCATTAAATGCAGCAAAGACTGCAAATTGGGTTTGCACAGGGTGGTGGCTCTTGTGCAGAGAAATCATTCGTCATTCATTCACTGGAAACCGTAAAGCCACTTAATGTGCCGAATGGACACTTGGCCACTCTCGAGCGTTGAGCCGTGGGTTTCCAGCACCGTGAGGTCCCTGAGAAAGATGCATTTGCTGAGACGCAGTGGCGTCCGACGATCGCTGCTCTGTTCCTTGAGTCTGGAGGCACGTGCTCTGGGATGGGGATCCGTGCCCTGCCCTTGACTCTGGTTCCCACTACTTCTGTAATGCAGTTGCGTCTGTCACAGACTGCAAAAGTGACTTCTTAAATCAGAAACAGAAAAATACAAGCTGGTCTCCTTTGTCAGTTAATTCACAGGCTGCTGGGGGAAAAAAAAAAAAACCTTCCTTTGTTTCTTGTGGAAACATGCTTTTAATTCACGACAATTCCGTAAAGCTGCCAACAGGATAGAATCTTCCATGACATGTGGCCGTCCTCCACCTGTCCCCGACCAGCGCCCCAGCCTCCCACCCTGGAGCGCCACACAGCTGGCCGCACCTCCTTCCTAAGTGCAGGGAATGGGAGCCTGTGCCTTCCTGCTGGTCACTTGCAAATTAGTTAGAACCCCAGACCTCACGTCCAGGAAGCCTTCCCAGATCACCTCCTCTGTCCACAGCTTCCATTGACCCCTTCTCTGTTTGCCCTCTGCACCGTATCTTGTGCCCTAATTAAACCATAATTCATCTCATTTTATCTGTGTCCCTTCTACTGAAATATATTGTCATTGAGGACTGACTTTTCTTAAATTAAAAATAGGTTTATTTTTATTGCAATAGCAAGATATGGTCTATATAGAAAATTCCGAAAATATAAGTATAGAGAAAAATCATTGAGAATGCCATAATCACATCTCCTAGTGATGACCCCTGTTCCACATCCTTCCAGCTACGTTGCTGTGCGGTGGTCCCATAGGATCAGTGCCACACGGCCAAGGTGTGCAGTGGCTACACCATCTAGGCTTGTGTAAGTGCACTCTATGATGTTCACACAGCAACGAAATTGCCTAACAACGCGTTTCTCAGAAAGTATCCCCATTGTTAAGCGATGCATGGCTGCATAAAAAAACATTGTGTGTATACAGTGCTTTAAAAATTGCGTGTCCCCTCCTGATCATCTTTCCATGGCTAAATATATATTCTTCTGCACTGCAACTTTTGAGGGCAGGACAGCATCCGCTGTGCGGTTGTGGTAAATATCTCAAGTCATCTCCTATAGGAGGTTATCAGCGTTTCCTCCTGTCACCCTAACGGACAATTCACCAGGTCCAGGCGCCGAATCCTATGTCTGAGGACACCTTCGCAGAAGCGACGCTGTGGGTCAGAGGACATCAACAGTCGGACGTCCTCTGATGTGTTGCCATGAAGATTGGAGCCACGTCACCACCTGGCGTGAAACGACGTGGAGATAACCGTTTCCTGCGTCTCTCTCCCTCCTGGCAATTTTTTCCTAACTGTTGAAAACTGACTTTGGTAAAAATACACATGGGTAAGAATTATTTAAATGCCCAGAGAAGTTAATCCTTCACTCTTCATGAGTCATTTCTTTCCGGGGCTCAGGAACCCTCAGTGTCAGGAGGTCTACGTGGATGATTTACGCCCGTTTCTCAGTTGCTGATTCTCTTCCGAGAGAGCCCTCTGGGTGTCACCGAGCATTATCTCGTTCTGCCTGTGTCCTGACCGCTCTGCGCTGCAGTCCGTGCGACTTGGCCCTGCCTGCCCAGGTCCCAAGCATCCACAGTGCCTTTCAACACGGTCACGCTCCTCTTTAAACCCCTGTGGAGCCGGATCAAAGAGCTGAGAGATGCCCAGCTGAGCGGGGCCGTCCATGCCACACGCAACCTCTGTTCTGCGGTTGAGGAGACGGGGCTGTGTGAGCTCTCTCAAGCCACTCAGCGTCTTGGGGTCAGAGTTGACTGGGAACCTGGAGCTTTCCGTTCTCTGGAACCCTCTCCTGGTCCCAGCGTCTGGACCCACGGCACTCTTCCACGTCCCTCCCGTGCATCTCAGCCTGCGCAGGGGTCGGCTGTTTTAAGAACACAAACACGGCAGACAGGATCCATCTGACTCACCCCCCGCCACGGAGGGACTTACTGTTGTCTAGACGCCTGGGCCTGGCCGTGCTGAGCGAGGTGCCGAGCGAGTCCTGCTGGTCCCTGCCGGGCTGGGACCCCAATAAGCAGCAGTTGCCGTCCTCGGTTTCCCGTCCTGGGCTGTTCGGTGGAAGATGTCTGATCTGCCGAAGCTCTGTGAGTCTCATGTCTTTAAAGACACGGATACAAGGTGCATTTGGCTGGAAGTGCAGCCTTTCCAACCAGGCGGGCAGCTCCCTGCTGGGTGCTTGACGAGTGGGCTCCTGGCAACATTGGAACTGGAAAGAGAGCAGGATTCTCTTTAGGGCAATTTAAAGACTATACATAAATACCTGCATATTTTACAAAGGGAACAATACTGACTCCGAAGACTCTTTAAAAACGGAATTTTATCATTTTCCTCCTCCGTCGAGGGCGTATAAGAGACTCTCTCCTCCAGCGTGGAGGACCCCTGAGTGAGGGCCTTCCGTCGGGACCACGTGCAATGTATGGGCGAGCTTGCAAGACTTTGGGGTTCTCTGCCCTCAGCTGCCGTGCCGTGTGGTTTTTGTTTTCATAAATGTGAGTTGACTGAGGGGTCAGCTTTACCCGGAGCTTCCAGGTGGCTGTGCAAAGGAAGGCTCCACCCCCAGCGAGTGGCCGGGAACAGGTGCACCCCGGTGCAAACATTGTGTCCTAAAGTTCTGCAGGTCTTGTTGGTTGTGTGATGAGGAGCTCAAGTTTCACTTGCGGTATTCTCAGATCCCGACCTGCTTTGTCATCTTTCTGGCTTCACCCACCTCAAAGGACATGACACCAAGCACTGAGTGGGTTTGTGTGGGGGCCCTGATGGGATGCGCAACAAGGACAGTCGTTCGGTTCTGCACTGAGCAGCATGCGACGTGACCAGGGCAGAGGCCTGTCTCCCCTGAGGGCAGAGACAGCGTGGATGATAAGCTTGATTTCTAGAGCTAACCCCGCTCCTTTATCACCTGCTCTTAAGGTGTGAACTTCCAATAATCTGGGCACTGTCTTCTTCCTCTGCTCTCCTCCTTTTTCTCTTATGTTTCTCCTTTCTTTTCCACACTGGATAACTCTTTTTTCTCCAGTTTCCTCAGGTTTCAATTTCCTTTTATACCAGAAGGAAATAAATTAAATGTGAGGCAGTGGTTTTTTTTCCAGGTCCTGAGATTACAAGCGGGGTTTTTACTCGTTCCATGTTCATGACATTCTCACTTCTTCCGTAAGGTTCATCTGTCACTTTTGTAAGGGAAAAAAAACAATGGTTTTATATTAATGTCCTTTTAGGATTTGAATGACAGAGTGCTAAGAAGCATCTATCTTTATGCACCTGACTTTCGATGATAAATGACCATAAAGAGCTGTGTCTTCAAGGAATTGTGCAGAATTTGCTCCCTCAGAAGAGCCAGTTATGGGATTCTAATGACACGGTTGATGCATGTTGTGTGTCTCTTCTCTCCCAGGTGCCTCAGGATGAGTGGGGAGGGTACCCCACCGGGGGCAAGGATGAGGAGATACCCTGCAGGAGGATGAGGAGCGGGAGCTACATCAAAGCCATGGGCGACGAGGAGAGCGGAGAGTCAGACTCCAGCCCGAAGACGTCGCCCAAGACGGCCATCCGGCCCGAGCCGCTGCTCCGGTCCCTGAGCCAGAGGCCGCTCGGAGACCTCCAAACGTAAGGCCTGACCCATCTTCTCTTCTGAACCCTCCTCCACTGTGTCAGAACCCTTGTCTCCTCAAAATGGTCTAAGCACGGGCCAGTTGTCATCAATTCCTGAGTCAAAAAAGTTAGACTTTATGGCCATCATTTTCAAGCCCATTTAAAAAAATCATGATTTTGGTTATTTGTCTATTACATAGTAATTAAGGAAATATACTTGGGCAATTTCTATGTCAAATATTAATTTTAAAGAAATTACCATAGCCAGTGTGATCCATCAGTATCTTTTCAGATCATTCGTTATTTTCATCAGGAGCATATGTGTGTGTGCGTGAGCATCATAGTAGGGAATTTCTGGTTTACTATAACTTTGTATGTGCCTTTGTGGGCAACATTTTTTTTGTGGGGGGCAGGAAATGGATTAGTTTTACAAATATAACAGCATACACTTTGTATATTGGTCTGAAGCCATATTACTGATAAATTTAACTAATTTCCAAAATATAAACCGAGAAAACTATTTTGGAAATTGGCTATTCATCTGAACTACGAAAATATGACTCTTATTCTTAACAGTCACATTGTTATGTGTATCTGGTCCTACCAGCCGAGTTTGGAGGTAAATGCAAAGGACGGTCTGTTTTTTCCCTCTGCAAGCTGTCCGTCATCCCATGTGAAAGTTCAACAGGGTGAAACAGCTTCCCGATGCTTCGCCAGTGTTGCGTGCAGGGTTGTTCACTGTAACACAAGTGATGTTGCACACATTGTTCATTGTAATGCATAGGTGAGACGGTGAAGCCACAGACTGAGGCGCCATCTTTGTGTCATTCACTCCAGTGCCCGGTGCCCACGGGGTGGAGAAATGATGGTGTGATTTCTCCCACTAAATCCGGTCATTCGTTAATGTTAGCTCACAGGATGCAAAATAAACATTTTGAATTGCGACTCGATCTACACAAACCGAACGTGAGCCATCCCTTGATTGCCTAGGACGAGTAAATTCCTCAGCGATCGCACTGAGAGCGGCAGACAGGAAGCGGGTGAGGCTGTCTCGTTCCGTCCACCAGTCTCCGCTCTGCCTCACACAGAGAAGATGGTCGGGGAAGGTGGTTCAGGAACGACAGGGAACCAAGCCTGAGTCTCGCCCTGGAGGAGCCCACAGACTTGGAGGGAAAACGAGGAGGGAGCCCAATGAGCAAAGAAACAGCAGGAGAGCAGTTCTTGCTGGAAGTTTGTGCTGGGAACTGGAAGGAGCGGGTGGGAGCCCAGAGGCGGTCCACTGACCCAACACCCCCACAGTCAGGAGTTGGACTAGACAAGGTGTCCCCGCCTCTATGTGGTGTGCTTAGAGACGCGGGTGAGAATTGAGTTATCTGAAACCTCTCCCTGGGCAACAGCTGTGCTTAGCAGGCCTGGGGGCTCATAGCCGCTGACGCCCATCCTTGGCCCGGGCTTCTGAACCACCGGGTAGGTGGCCGCTGACGTCACTTCTCATTTTTTTTTTTTTTTAAAGATTTTATTTTTTCCTTTTTCTCCCCAAAGCCCTCCGGTACATAGTTGTGTATTCTTCGTTGTGGGTTCCTCTAGTTGTGGCATGTGGGACGCTGCCTCAGCGTGGTCTGACGAGCAGTGCCATGTCCGCGCCCAGGATTCGAACCAACAAAACACTGGGCCGCCTGCAGCGGAGCGCGCGAACGTAACCACTCGGCCACGGGGCCAGCCCCAACGTCACTTCTCATTTTGAAAGTTTGTGATTCATTTTATGATTGTATGTATTAACAGCAAGCCACGAAAAAGAAACCAAAAAAGCAGACAGTGTTTCCACCGTGAGCAGGGGTCAGGAATTTTTAAGAATTATGCAGTTTTTCATGTTAACAAGGTTGCTCCTCCGGTGCCTGCTAACCCACCCCTCATGCTCGGAGGCATCCTGTCTCCCCACCCCCAGCTCTCCTCGTGGTGCTGCCATCACTGCCTCCTTTAGCGTGAGAGACCCTTCTCATCCCTCCCCTCGTCTCAGGGACTCCCCCGGGATCCTGCACAGGCGCCAGTGCTGACAACGTTCACAAGACAATGAAAGGAATGTACATCGTTACCCAATACAGTAACAATTCCCTTGAAAGCCCAACAGAGTGATGAAGAGGCCAAGGGCGGCCTAGAGCGAAATCTAAACATTGACTTAACCCTTCGTCCAAGTGTGGAAACAAGCGGGGCGTTCCTCCGCAGATGGTTCCCAGTCCCCGGGCAGGACACATACCACTGCTTCAAACCTGGTAAAACTGAGGAAAATAAAATGCGCTGCCCAACAGCTGCTCCTGTTCTAAATTCAAACTTACCTCTGCCTTTGCCTCCCACACCGCTGTCCTCTCCATCCGCAGAGATAGCCCACCAGCTGGGGGCATCCTGTCCTTTATTCTATAATTTATCCCTCTGTCCATCCATCCAACAAAGGTTGGGGCACTATGCTAAATTCTATTTATAAGTGTGAGAAGTATTCTCTTCTCCGAAATCTGGCTCCATCCTCGGTGGAGATAATGAAGTGGAGAGGTCAGTGCCCTGTGATGCGTCCAGATGGTGCCGTGACCCACGGGACTCCTCTGCTGATTTGCCGAGTCCATGGAATTCCCGTGGTCAGTCGCTCTTTGGGGTTAAATATGGAATTTCTGTTAAAAAAAAAAAGCTATGCTGCTGGGAGGTACGTCAATTACGTCATTATTATTGCCTGTTAGCATCTTAGCACATCTTTCATGTGTTAGAATTTTATAGATTTAAATGCAATTTCATCTATTTTCCTTTTAAATGACATCACAGAAGCTCAACTATTCACTCGGGAAGTTAGAACTGTGCCCGTTTTATGGAACAGAACCCTGACTCAGAGAAGTGAGGGTCTGAAGGTCACGTAAGTGACCAAGGGCTTGAAATGAAAAGTTATTTTAATCCCATGCCCAGTGAAAGTATTTCTCCTTCTGATGGCAGGAGCATGCTCCTGGGGACCGGCATGATATTCGAGGGAAAGGAAAATAATATTTTATAATAATGTCACTATGGGGATATTACTATGGAATAAAAGGAGCCGGTGGGGATTCCCAGATTAGCAAAACTATGTTTTGGAAAAGAGACAAGTAATCAGAGGAATCAAAATTCACCTTGTGGTCAGCTCGCCTCCTGTCCCCACGGGACTTGCAGCCTCTGCCCGTGGTCCCTCGGAGGAGCTGCCTTGAGCACGAATGGGGATGCTCAGGGCTGCTGCCGGGCGAGAAGGTGTGGAGATCATTTAAATTAACTTCATCTGCTATTTCACCAGTAAATTATAAACAGTTGACCATCTTCATTCTGGAGTTTATTTTATACCCAAAGACTATTTTAAGCAAAATCGATAGTCCTGAAGTTGTATTTAAAATATACTTGAAAGTGTCAGATTTAAGAGTGACTGAATGTGTCTCCCCTTTTACACCGCAAAACTTTCACCAGCGGGAGCTGACCCACAGAACGTCTTACGGTGCCACAGTGATTGCAATGACAAAAATAAGAATTAACGTCTGCTGAGCTCCTTTAGGTTTTTAGTCTCCTCTTGGTATCCACGAACAACTTCTATTAACAATATTCAAGAATGCGAATGAAATAGTGAGATGAACCTAGTAATTATACCTCTGTTTTAATTTGATAAGTGTGGATTTACATTCTCATCACTGAGTTATCCCATTGGCACGCTAAAACCTTAGGAATTTCATGCACCTCCTGCCTCACGATAAACACTCACATAAAGTGTGTTGGACCAGCAGCCCTTTTTCAAGCCGCCTAGCTAAAGTCCTGGGAGAAGATTGGGTCTTTAATTGGCTGCTACCGGTCCTTTTGAGCCATATAATATAAAACCCCTTCTGTGAAGGCTGCAGGTGTTCAAAATGCTTGACCTCTTGGAACAGCGATTCTGTTGAACACCGTCTTGTCTTCCTGCTGCTAAACCGAGAAAACAGTCAGTCCCCTCATTAATAATGGAATACGCGTCCTTATTATACAGACAGGGATCTTTGCTTTCACCTTCTGTGTTCTCTAAAACAGCCCAAGGTAAGGGAAAGTCTTCACTCTAGAAAGAAAAATGAAGCAGAACAAACAGCAAACACCTGTGCCCTCTGTCTCGGTGCAGGAATCTTGACGGTTGTGCAGACTGATCAGGAAGGTGGATCCGGGGACCGCACAGACGCCGTCTGCCCTGGGTCGGAGCCTGCCCATGTGCGGACACCTTTGAGAATTACTATAAATGAAATGCAAATTTCAAGTTACTACTGAATCCAGTTTACTGGATTTTTAAATTAGCTTTTGTATTAGTATTTGAGATACTAGATTTGGAGAATTCAATTTTGATAGTTATAAAACATACACCAAGTAATTTAATTTTGGGGCTTGAGTGGGGGGGTTCTGCTTAGGTGAATTGAGAAGTCAAAGCTCTAATAATTTTGGACATCTCTGAGTCGTTCTCTCAGGAAGGTCGCATTTTATATTCACAGAGAAAGGAGGGCTTATTTCAAAAGCTATTTCACATGCAAAGATAAACTGAGGTGTGTTAAAGAGATAAGTGTAGGAATCACGATGGAATCTGTGTGTGTCCACATGCACATGTGTGTATGCATACATGCGTGTGCATGTGTGTATGAATATTTCATGATCCTGGGATGGAGATAGAAAGGGGTGGAGCAGACATGTCCAAACAAGATTCCACAGTGAGAAACTGCAGGATATTGAAGGGTTTTATTCATGAAATGGAAAACTTATTCGTGTAAAAGCAAACTAACAAATCAACCAACTGAAAATGTGGTCACCATGTCACCAAAGTAGAACGGTGATAAACCTGGGAAATGTCTCGCAGTATGAGGGACACAGGTTCACATTCTTCATACGCAGAGATGCCTTACAAATGAGTAGGGAAGAAATATATACCGTAATACAAAAATGGATAAAGGCTGGAAAAGACTACTCACCTACTTATCAATAATTAAAACTCCCTGGAGGGTATTTTAGCACACCATTTAAAACTAAAAACCTAAAATCTTATTCTAAAGAAATTCCTGAAAAACATGTATATCACTGTGAGAAACTGTAAATTACCTAAATGCCCCTCGGTGGGGATTGGGTCCCACTTCGGGGAATCTCTCCTCTGGATACACCTGCACCTGTGAGCAGTGGCACATGTACACTGTTATTCATTGCAACGTGGTTGGTAAGAGCAAAAGTTTAAAATAACCCAAAGTCCACCATTATAGGACTGATTGAATAATAGACACACAAGTATTAAAATACTAGAACATTATTAATAGAACATACTGGAATACTATGCAGCTGTAAAAAATGAGGAAGACTTCTGTGTACTGATACAGAGAGATCCAGATTATATTAATTTTAAAAAGCAAACTAGAGAACATCATGTAGCATGCCACTTTTTGTATCATAAAGATGGGAAAATAAGAATAAAATTCATACCAGTTTGTATTACATAAAGAAACAATAGAAGAACAAATAAGAAACTAATAAAAAATGTTTACCTCTAAGGAGTGAGGAGGAAGGAAGTAGATGCAACAGGGATGGGGCCAGGACATCTCAATATAATACCTTTAATAAATATATGTTGTTAACCCCTTAATTTATGCAAATATGCCATCTATTTAAAAATGTAGTGAAATGAAACAAATAAACATAGGAACTGTATTGAAGTGTGATTCATCCACATGCTGGAATACTGGGTAGCCATTGAGAATAATGAGGCTTTGTCCAGTAAATCGTTCAGTTGAAAAAGCAGTTTAAAAGTAGTGGGTAACATGGAATTCCACTGGATGTGGACACCTGGGAAGACCATCTTTCCCAGCCTGACAATAGGAGATAACTACAAGGCACGATTCAGCAGAAAGCTGAGTTGGCAGAGCAGCCTAGTAGGCTGGATCACAGGAGGGACAGACCCCTCCAAGAAGGAGCAGGATGAGGACTGCCTTGCATATAGCAGAGCATGGGTGAGGCAGAGCCAGCTCTGCAGAGGTAGTGAGGAAGAAATCAGCCTAAGTTTTAACAAATGCTAAAAGCAGTCTCTTCTCCAGACCCTCCACTGGGTGCTCACAAGAAAGATCGGGAACAGGGCTGGAGACTGGAGAGGGCCCCTCGGCCCACCCTGCTGGAACAGGTGCACAGGAAGAGATTAGTGAGCCCCGCAGGAAAAGCATGGAAGCTCATGACGCTGCCGGGACCAGCTTCCACACGGAGCAAAGCGTTCTGCTGCTGCAGGGGGCACGTGTGAAGACTGCTGGGGCAAGGAGAGAAGAAAAACAAAAACCCTCTGGTCCTGGGCTCACAAATCTAAACCAATGCCAGAAGAGTTCTCCTTCCACTGGGGAGGGATAGGAAAAGTCTCGCGCACAAGACCTGATGCAAATACAAGGCAGAGTTTGACTGCCGTGGGGGAGAGGCAGGAACAGCAAAAAAGCCTTGGCTTCCTGCAGCTAGGCACACGGAGTCGGCCGAAGGTGCACTGTCCCAGGACAATGAGTGTCTCCTGCTGCCACTGCAACACAGCAAACACCAAGACATGGAGACTGAGAGAGGGGAAAGAAGGTGGGTAGAAAGCCCCTCACTAGCCCAGGCGTGTGGTGATGGCGTGTAGCCGAGGGTGCCATGGGAACACTGAGGATGAACTCCAGCCATCACCCGAAGAAAAGGGCAACTCTGGAGGGATCGAAGTCTTTGGAACACTGAAGGTAACCATGGCAACACAAAACTGTGCCGCAGCTCAACTCCTGATGAGGTCGTCGGGATCCCCTACATGAAAAGCCTGACAGAAGAAGAGGTGGGTACACTTCCAGACGTGAATGCTATTTGCCTCCATCTCTACTGTTCTGTACACAACGACCAGCGTTCCACCAGAACCTAGGAGACACAATAAAAGAAAAGAAAACCCGCGCTCAACAGACACAGCAACCAAGAGAAGAGTTAGACATGACACTGATGGTGGAGCCATCAGAGAGAACTTTAAAATCACTGATTAATAGGGTAAAGGAGCTAATGGAAAAGGCGGGTGACTTGCACACATAAATGGGGAATTAGCAGAGAGAGAAAAATTATAAGAGAGAGGCAGATAGAAATACTACAAATAAAAAATCATGGTATTAGACATAAAGAGTTTTGTTGATCAACTTATTAGTAGACTCAACATAACTGAGTAATAAATCAGTGAACTTGATGACAGGTCCATGGAAATTACCCAACGGAAGCTCAGAGAAAAAAAGAGTGGGAGATAAAAAGCAAAATAGAGCAGTCAAGAGCTGTGAGAAAATATCCAATGGTCTAACACACATATAAATAGAATCTCAGGAGGAAACGCAGAAGGGGAGCAGGATAGAAGAAATATTTGAAGATATAATGCCTGAGAACTGCTAAAAATAATGAAAGCCGTTGCATCACAGATTGAAGAATGTCAGAAAATTTCAAGAAAGATAAATACCAAAAAATAAAAAGAAACAAAACAAAACTCCACACATATATATGCGCATCATATTCAAAGTAGCAGAAACCAAGAATAAAGGGAAAATCTTCAAGAAAAATAAATGACATTATATACAGAGAAACAAAAACTTTTAGCAGATTTTTCATCATAAACTATTTGAGCCAGAACACAATGAAGTGACATCTTTAAAGTATTAACAGAAAAACCTATTAACCCAGAATTCTAGACTTAGCAAAAATGTCTTTCATAAATGAAAGTGAAATAAAGACCTTTTTATGAAAACAAAAGCTGGGGAAATCATTGCCAACAGAACTGTAGCACTAGAAATATTAAAGGAAGTCCTTTAACATGGATATGAAATAGTATGATAAGAGACAGACATTTGGAACTTTGCAAAGAAAGGAGCAGCTCCAGATCTCGATTGTGGTGGAGTGACATGACTTTGTACATCTGCCAAAATGCATAGAGCTGTGCAGAAAGTGAGAGATACCCATGGACTCAGAAGCTGAACCAGAACTGGCAAAACCAAATCTTGCCAAACCAAAGGACAGAGGGCAGCAAAATGGAATCTATGCCAGTAGTTCCTCTCTGGGGAGAAACAAACTTTATTCTGGGACAGGAAGAGGAGGGGCATACTTCAGCCTCACTTCCCTTTTTTGATGTTCTCATATCCGGGCAATTTAAGACATGGGCTGGCTCTAAGACCTTCTGTCTCCCTCTTGGCCATTGGTTGGGTGAGTTGATTGAATGAGTGACAGTAGAGGACCCTGCCTTTCAGGTGCCCTATCTGAGAGGAGCTCCAGAAATGGGGTCAGAGGCTCCTTTGGGTTCCTCAAACTGCCCTGGGAAAAGTGAGCTCCCTTTCTCTCCAAACACGGAGTAACATAGTCCTCTAGGTAAACTGGATAATTGCTCTAGGAATCTCCTGGAATTCACTGGTCTGGGGCAAATGGTTATGCTACTTGCTACCAGGTAGGAGTCAGGTCTACTGGAGATGTAAACCTGAGAAGCTTTTGAAAGAAGTCACAGAGTGTGCAGAACCCGTTGAGAAAGATTAACTGCAGCTCCCTCACATCCCTTTCCTCATTTCTAGCACCATCCATCTTGACTTTTTGCTGTTTCCTGATATCGGGTCTCCATTTTGAGTTTGGGCTCTCAAAATCTCCTCCAGAACACTCAGCTCCTCGCATCTCTCCAGTACCAACCCCAGACCCTGCTTCTCCCATCACAGGCTACCCTCCCTCCTCAGCTTTCTGCTTCTGACCGTCCGTGCACCCAGGTCACTGAGCTGAGTCCATGGCAGGTTCTTCATGATCCAGCCCCTGACAACCTGTCAAGCTTTGGTTCTCACGATCCCCAAATGTGAAATCCACCTTCCAGTCCTACTAAACTGCTTGCAGTTTCCCAAATGCCCCATAGTCTCTAACACGTCCATGCTCTGGCTCATCCTTCAAGACTCAGCTCAGGATTGCCTCCTCCTGGAAGTCTTCCTTGAGTTATGTGCCCCTGCATTATGCTTCCTTAGTAACCTGTGCTTATCTCTACCAGACGCTTGCTTCTTCCCCGAGACCCCGTACACTCCTTGAGAGCAAAGGATGTCTTAAGATCATTGCCATTCTATCTTCACTGTGCAGCATGTTATATGTGCTCCATACACACTGAAGGAATGAATCAAACGAGCTTCTTGTGAAACACTTGTCAGGGATCATTGCTAATCAGCTTAATAAATGAACCACTATTAAGGGCACCAGTAAAATCCTTTTTAAAGATTCTAAAAATAAAGGTCATCAATTTAAAAGATGTGTCTAAAGCTGGTTCACCTTCACACAATTTCTTAAACTCTTGTCTATTAGTCAAAAAAGGACCAGATGCTAGCTTCCCAGAAAATATCACACACCTTAAATGTGCAATCCTTCAATTAATAGGAAACCATATGTTCCCGTGGAGAAGGTATCCTCTTTCACAGTTCCACTACCCCTGTGGGCTAGTGACTTCCAAATCTCTCATTTCAGCTGGAGGAAGCCGGGGGGAGTTTCTCCGTGCCAGGCTGTGTGGGAGCCCCTGCCGGCGCTGAGAGCGCGTGTTTACAGCCCTGCCAAGTCCAACCTTCTGGATTCCCAGGGAGCTGAAAATGTCTCTCATCAAAGGTGCACTGTCTGAACGGGAGGTGGGACCAAGGGGTAGGAACGGCAGGCACCTGGCGCTGGGCCCCACAGGTCCCCGCCCCCCGCAGGAGAGGCAGCCCCACTGCATGCTTGGCAGACTCCGCAGGCGTCTGTCTACAAGGGAACTTGGCCCCGCTCAACTTTGTCGCCTCTGTCTGTCTCTTTGTTTCGTGGATATTGCAAGGATCTCCCCCTTGCACCTCTTCATTTATCTTAACTGTTTCTCTAGTAAATTCTTAGCTTTTTGCCTGATTTTGTTTCTTGTTTTTTTCAAATGGGCATTAACTCCAGTCGTATTCTAGGTCTTTTCCTGTTGTTTTGACATTTTTAAAGTCAAAAACTAAGAAAAAAGAAAGGCAAATTAAAAACCCTTTTTTAAAAAATTTGTGTTTTACTTATTCTTTTCTACTGTTTCTCTATGTCTAGTATTTTACTTCACTATCTAGTGTTCAGCCTGCTGTAACTAGGGCCTTTCCAGTGACGACTGGGAGGCAGGCGTGTCCTGAGGCCTGGCCTTCTTTTGCTCATTAATACTCACTAGGGCCATCTTGTCCCTGGGCTGCAGCAGGGTGCTCGTCACCAATTGTCCAACCCTTTTATGGGGGACTGCACACCTAAGTCCGTAATCCACAAAACACTTTTTTTTTTTCCTGAGGAAGATTGTCACCAAGCTAACATCAGTGCCAATCTTCCTCTATTTTATGTGGGATGCCGCCACAGGGTGGCTTGATGAGCAGTGTACAGGTGCACACTCAGGATCTGAACCTGCGAATCTCGGGCCACTGAAGCGGAGCACACTGGGCCAGCCCCAAACATATCATTTTTTAACGAACTGTAACACTGCAGATGCAAACAAGAAATGTGGCTCTGGGAGATTCTACACAGTGAGAAGTTCTTGGGAAAGTGATAACATGGAGCCTTCACACCCCAGCCATGAGGGGTTTCTGTGCAATATTGTGGCCAGCCTCATGATACACCATCAGTCCATTAATTAACTGAATTATTAAATTGATTTTTTAAATTACAAAATGATTTATATTCATTGTAAAAAGCTAACACAATACAGAATTGTATAAAGTAGAACGTCCCTCTCTCTCTCTCACATTCCCATGCCCCCAGGAGTGTCGATTGCTGACAATTTTGCCCCATCTAGACATTTCATATGCATGTAAAATATAATATGTACCTACATTTAAAACAAAAATGAAATCATACCGTGCATCTTACTGTACAATTTCCTTTTTTCTCTCAACTATTTTGTTGGTTTTTATTGCTATCATAACAATAAAGTAAGAAAGACTTGTCATCTGAAAGCCTTGTAGGTCAGGCGCCGGACGCAGGTCCCGCTGGGCTAAATCGAGGTGTCAGCACAGCTGCGTTCCTCTCCGAGACCTCTGGGTGGAGGGATTTGTTCCTTGCACATTTGAGTTGTTACAGTTGTAGGACCAAGGCCCCCATTTCCTTGCTGGCTGTCAGCTGAGGGCAGTTCCTGGTTTTTAGAGGCCGCTCGCATGTGTGTCTTGACTCATGGTCCCTGCCTGTGTCTTCAAAACCAGCTTGGGGGTGGGGGGACCCTCCTGCTCATCAAATTTCTCCTGCCTTGTCTCTGTCGTTGCATCGCTAACGCACTCTGTCTTCTTCTGCTTTAGAGGATTTGTATGATGACACTGGGTTCACCTGAAAATACAGGACACTCTCCCTGTCTTAGGTCAGCTGATGAGCAACGTGAATTCCATCTGCCACTTTGATTCCCTTTTGTCACATAACATACGCATTCACAGGTGAAATACCATGGCTTGACAATCATAGGCATCAAAATCTTGCCTACACAACTCTCACATGATCCTCCCATGACACACTTACAAACCTCATGCATCCTTCTCGTGCCTGCCTGGATGTCAATGAATAGATGTGCTATAATTGATTACCTGTTGCTTTATTCTTGGGGAATTGACTCTAAGCATTCATGGTTGCATATAATGTTGCAAAGAAAATAGCTCTTTGTGAATGTGCAGCCACCAACCCTACTTATTGCCAGGATATTTCTTCCCTTCCTGACAGCATCATGGGGGAATTCTATTGGGATTTGGCTGCCTCTGTGTCTTTATCCTCGTCAGTAAGGCTAATAAGAATCTGACTAGACTGGAGGTAATTCCAAATTGGCAGTTTTTTAATTGGTTCATTTGTATCCTTAACCCATGAACAGTTTAACCCTCTACCTCTGCAAAGTTCTGGAGGGGTAGGTAAGGATTTGGCTGAGACTGGCGTATTGCCCATTTCCCTATAAATGTAACTGGACACTATCTTTAAAGATTATACTTCTGAAGAACAGCTTGAAAATCTCTTAATTTTAGACAGTGTAGCCTTATGTGAAATGCTGGTCTCTTTGCAGAAATCCATTGCCAATCCTTTCATCTCTAGAAACCATTTAATTTCAGGAAATAAAGTTCTTAGAATATTCTTATGGATTGACTTGTCAAGGAAAATAGCTTCGGGTACAGTTGGCTGTCAACTTTAGGGGATTTTCTTGAGAAAAGAAGATGGGGGTCTGGGGTGAAGCTGGAGAGCATCGTAAGGGCCAGATTTTGGAATTAGCTCTTGCACAGATTTCTCGATTTTCTATTGTTTTCCTGTTTTCTAATTCATTACTTTATACTCTTATTGTTATATTTTTCTTTTTATTTCCTTAGATCTATTTTGTTATTTCTCCCATTCTTCAACTGAATGCTTATTTAGCAATGAAAGTGTTTAAGACTATGAATGTTCCTAACAGTGTATCTTTAGCTACATCACAGACATCTTCATATGCCATGCTTTTGTCTTCACTACTTTCCATAGAGTCTGTAATTTCATTTTGATTTCCACTTTGATCAAAGGATAAATGAATTAAACGAAGGAAAGATGGTCCTACTAGAATAAATATAACCACAATTAATTGTTTTTCTTCCTTTTATTGCCTGTTTCAAACTTTTGTGATGTCTTAAGTCCTTTAATACTGACCACTTTTCCTTCTCAGCCCTTTTGGCAGGGAGCTAGATTTAGAGCTGTAGATAAAATATTATCATTTTTTTCCTATTTTTGATTATATGAGCTCTCAATTTCCAAAAAAGTCAAGTCATTCCTGATAACTCTCTAGCTACAGAATGTATTTACTCATTCTTCAGCCGCCAGTGAGCTTTTTCTGTGCATTTTTGCTACTGTTCATCAAACATGAATGTGCTTTCCTGTCCAGAAGCTGAGGGTGTTATCTACTTTCATCTCATTGCTGCTGACAGAGTTCTGATAGCATAATGGACAGAGAATTTTTCACATTTGAACAATGAAGAGTGTTGAAAGCCCTCATTCTGTGAACACAAGTCACTCTCTTTCCTTTTGTAGACGTTGCAATGTCTAAACAGTAGTGACACAGACGGATCAGCTGAATACTTCTATAAAAATCAGGCAGGGTTTTCTGTTGAGGAATCAGAATCCAATGGTGTTGAAGGACAGACTGTGTCTCTAGAGAATGCATCAAATAAAGAGAATAGAGCAAAAGAGACAAATCTATAAGGTTTTGGGGAAAAATTAAATATAATACTAAACTTGAAGTAGGAGTGGGTTTTACTAAACAAGTCGTATTATACATAATTCTCCCAAATGTGTAAACATGATTTATTCTGTTGAACTCATTGTCATCATTGGTGTAGGATACATAATATGAATTCATTTATTTATTCACCCAATAAATAAGTGTATATTAAGGACTGAGTATATAAATAAGATAACTATCAAGTTTAATTAAATGAATAAATAAATGTACAGATTGTCAGGATATTAACTAGGCACCTAAAGCTAAATAGTTAGTTAAAAATTACAGAAGTCATTTTCATGGAGTTAAAAAAGTGAGGTTTTGATGAACGAAACTGCTTTTGAAGTAACCATTTTCACTAGGATAAAAATGTTTTTAAAATCTCTTTCATTGAGAAATTTGGCAATATATATCAAAAATATTAATATTAGTTTAATTTGTGGGATCCTAAGGAGATAAGTCAGATTTCAGTAAAAGGTTTAATCAAAACAGAAAAGAAAAGACAGCCACTCTACGTTCCTGAGTCCCACCGGCAGTGGAGGGCTCCATTCCCAGCATCACTGTTTGGGACTGGCACATCTCTATCCGTTTACATCATTCTTTAAGCCACCCAAGGAGCTGTTCTAGGTGGCGTGAAAGAATCAAGCAAAAGATATATGATTCTAGTCTTGGTATAATTAAAGGATCCTCGAAACATCTGAATATAAATGTGACAACGTTTTATACATTCCTTTCTTTTAGAGGTTTTTATTTTAAGGTATGCTTTTTGGTGAGGAAGATGGGCCCTGAGCTAACATCTATTGCCAATCTTCCTCTTTTTTTTCTTCTCTCCCCAAAGCCCCAGTACGTAGTTGTATATCCTAGTTGTAGGTCATTCTTGTTCTTCCACATGGGATGCTGCCACAGCATGGCCTGTTGAGTGGTGCATAGGTCCACGCCCAGGATCCGAACCAATGAACCACAGGCCCCTGAAGAGGAGCGCAGGAACGCAAACTTAACTACTTGGCCATGGGACCAGCCCCACTACTTCTCTTATGGCTGGCCTGTTGACTGGTGCATCTTTCGGTTCTTTTGAGCGTCCTGAGCCTGTCTTCTCCTTCCTTCCTTCCTTCCCTAGCATGGGAGAGATGACTCATTTTCCCTTCTCCCTACCATCACCTCAGGTAGCTCACTCCCACAGCATCTTCAGATCCTGTACTACTGGGCATCTTGCTTTGGGGAGCAGTAAGGGTAAAATGGCTCAAAACCAGACACCTTTGGAGCGTCCACTTCACCCATGGGGCATATGCATAGGACTGCTCTACCCAAAGGTGTAGGTGCAGCCGGTTCTCCACCTGCCACCTCTCTCTGGGCCCGAGCAGCATCCTGGGGCATCAGGAAGAGGAGAGATCCTCACCAGTCCCCAACAGGGGGGAGACTGTTTATTCACTTTGTAAATATCTGTTGCTGATTCTGGAGCTCGTGCTTTCTGCCTCTACACAAATAATTCTAATGCAAACTACGAAGTTGCAGTACGAGGTGAAAGTGTGCAGCGAAGGATGCAGTCAAGAGCTGCAGCCTCTGCAGGGGTTCCTCCCATCTAGACCGGTGGACAGTGGACGGAAAAGGTGGCATGCCTAGGGGCCTGGAAATGCAGCATCTCCCCTCCTGGATAGTCCTCCAGCTTTGTCCCACTGGATACCTGATCAGCTGTGAGCAGAGCACTGTGTGTCCTCTGCATCCATTCTTCTCGGCCACAGCTCTCACCCAAACCCAGACACTCCTGGCATCCAGCTGCAAGATGGCCACCCGTCTCTCGCTCTTAGCGCACTCCCAGCCAACCTCACGATGGCAGCAGTGTCCCGGTCATTCCTCTCTGATCATGCCCAGCTGCCCATGCAGTCCCATCCACACTTCTGAAGATTCTCCACAGAATACTCCTTCAGGGCTTCTCATCGCCCCGAGGTTGACTATGTGCAGTAAAAATCTCTACTCTCATCACGCAAACTCTGAGTAATCTTCACATGCTATCAATGATTGACCTGAAATGCCCTTCTCTTCCCTTTCCCAGATCACAGGAGTCCTCTGATTTCACCCCTACTTTATCCACTCAAGAAAGTCCTCCCTCAGATTTGATCATTGTTGGATGACTTCTGACTATTGGAAAGTTCCCATAGCGAGAGCTTTTCATTTGTCATTTTCCTACACAAGTAGTGTCGTAATTCTTATTTCTTATCTTCCGTGTTTTTCTCTATTTCCTAATTAAATTATGACCCCTTAAGTGGAAGGACAGTGAACATTCATTTCTTTTTATTATCCCAAAGTAATTGTCATGCAGTGAATGTTCAACAAACACTGTTAGCTGCGGAGGACACTATGTATCTATGATCTTTTACAGGATACGGCTACACTGTTATTTTAATTTCCAGTGGATGCCCATATGGTATTATCTCCAGTCACAAGAGGATGGTAGATTTTGCTGTCTATTGATTTTTACGTTTATATCATAGAGTATTCAAATATTTATTAAATTCAGCATTTATCCTTAAACATGGCAATGGTGAAAGAAGGCTTTCTTCTTGAGTAGTATGTACTTCTCCTTTTACAGAGTGGTAGGTAATCAAATGTTTAATCTATAAAATCAACAGTCAAAAAATATGATGGAGGTGAAAAGTAGGGAAACATATTTGCTGTGGGGATATTTAACTTCACGCGCTGAGTGGGACAGTAGCTGTGACAAGGTGGCTGTTCCAGGACAGAATAGGACGCCTCCTCCAGCACATGCTTCTTCCTCAGCACCCACTGTGTGACATTGAGCTTGTCTGGTTTTCCATCCGTCTCGCCCACCAGACTTCTCTCTGAGTCCCCTGAGGGCAGAGAGCATGTCTTAGTTACCCTCACACGGAGGAGGTGTTTAATAGTATTTGATGGACTGCCTTGCTTATCAGGAAATTTAACTGAGGCCAATTATATGGGGTTATTACTGGGTAATGCTCTGGAGCTCTTGTTCAAATGCTATTTTTACTGTAACTTTGTGTTCCAGTAATCGTTTGTTAGACTAATAATTTTCTGAAAATATTTTCCTGAGGTCACTAAGGTCACAGAGCCACTGAAGAATTTCAAGTAGATGAGCAGATTTCTATTTTAAAAAGATCAATTGGACTCAGGGGGACACAATTAAGTGCCTTTCGAGAAATGCAGGTGAGGTATAAAGGATTGCATTAGCTGTGGCAGCGGGGATGGAGAAAAAGGGGCAGATACTAGAGATGTTAAAGGATGGACTGGAACAAGACTTGGAGGAGGTGCAAAATCACCGAAGGAGCAGGCAAAGGATGCCCCAAGCGGGCAAGATGGGTGATGAGATCCAGCCAGACGGGGAAGACACAGGAGGAGCAGATGGAGGAAATGTGCTGAGTGCAGCTCTGGGGACGTGGAGTTTGAAGTGGCCAAGGGGAGTAGCTTCCACAAGCCTGATGATGAGGTACGAGAGCCCCAGCAGGATGGTCATCTCAAGCCCCAAAGGATCTGGACGTCCCACTGAACCACTGTGGCTCCCTGCCTCTGGGCTGGGCAGGACTGCACTGTTTTTGCCCTAGTGGTTAAGCGGGCCATGTGACTGAGTTATGGCCATGAGTTTTGGGCGGAAGTGATGCATCTCACATCTGGGATGAACACTTAATTGCCAGTGTGAGACCCTTCAGAATTTTCTTCCCCTCTGCCATGGAGACCAGTGATTTCTGGGTAGTGGCAGTTCTGCCAGCCTGAGTCCCAGAGTAAGGACGAATAGATCAGAGTCCCCAGATAACTTACAATGGGCATGTGGCATGGAGTGAAAATTAACCTTTTTTATTTGGAGCCAATATTTCAGAGATTTTGTGGCTGCGGCACAGCATAGCCTATCCTGATGGACACGACCAGAGAGCTCCACTGGGAAATTAGCAAGAAAAGAGCTATGTGGATGAAGTGACATGAGTGGATGTGCAGGCCCAGGGGGATATGCGGAGCAGAAGGCGGGGAAGCAGAGAGAAAATTGCCTGCCAAGGAGTGTCCAGGAAGAAGGGAGCGGGAGGTGGCATTGAAGCCAAAGGAAGGGGAAGTTTCATCGAGGAGCATGGTCAAAAGTGGAAGCACAAGGAGATAAAACAAGTACAGAGTGGGAAAAATGGATTTAGCTGGAAGGAAGGAACGGGCCACCCTGCCTCCAGTGGTGGCGTCAGCAGGGGCAGGTGGCGATGGGTTGTGGGGACAGACAGGCTGGTTCCATCAGCCCTTCTAGAAGCTCTCCAGGGAAGGATGGGTGTTTAGGAAACAGCTCAGGGAACTCAGGGAAAGCAAACATGTTTACTTTGTTGCATTTTCTCAAGTAAAGAATGTTTCAACTCCCTGTGGTTTTGTTCATTGATAAAAGAAGCTTCGTGTGACTTAGAGGCGCATCTTGCAATTCTGCTCCCTTGAGCTCCACCACCCACCTCCTCCCGGCCTCCCTCCCTGACTGCACCTCCCCAGCCTCCCTGAGGGTCTTCCTTAAAGTTTTACTGTCCATTGAGCTTTTATTTTCTCTCTATACTTGCACTGAAAGTTTTCTCTGATGTCGCATTTTGCATAACCACCCTATTCCATACAAATAAAACCTCCAGCTTGCATGATGCTGACGCACATCTTACCCAGCTCGTCTGTTCTTTTACCTGTTTCTCCTGCTCGACCCCTGAATACTGGAGCATCCAGGGCTCTATGGGTGCCTCTTTCTCCAATCTCTCTCTCCACTCTTCCTGTGGGACCATATCCATTTTCACGGCCATAAATACCATCGTTGGGCTGATGATGCCCAAATTTTCATGTTGACCTCTCACTTCTATCTGGGATTCTAGACTTGCACATAGAATTGCCTAGCAATGGTTCCATAAAGATGTCTAAAGGATCTCGACTCCATGTGGCCCCAACCTTGATCTGCTACAACCTGTCTGCACACAGCAGCTGCTGCTCTTTTCAACATAGATTAGATGATGGCCCTGCTCTGCTGAAAACCCTGTGACCGACACTCATCACGTTTAGAGGGAATGGAGGCTCTCAGACGTGGCTCACAAATGTCTACATTAGTGAGCCCTGCCCAGCTGCCCCTCTGACCTTGAATTCCCTCAGACGTGCAAGGCCCTTTCCTAGCTTAGAGTCTGTGGACCAGCTATTTCCTTTGCCTAAATGGTCCCTCTCCACCTTCACATTACTCACGGTCGTTGAGATATGTATCAGCTTATATGGCATCTCCTCAGTGAGACTTTTCCGAATCCCCAATCTAAAGTAGCTACCTAGTCACTTTTATCATAAAACCTGATTTTAATTGTGTTTTTTGCTAATTATCACTATTTGCACCTTTCTTGTTTGTTGATGGTCTGTCTCTCCCTTACAAGCCCTTCTCAGCCATGCTCCCTGTGACATCCCTCACACATGGAAAGATGCAGGTGACACAGAAGCGTTGGTAAACATTTGTTGAGTAAGCGAATGAATGAATGTATTTTTAATGCCTAGCATAGTTTCTAATACATATTAGATGCTGAGCAAATGTTTGTTGAATGGGCCAATACAACTTAAGGAGAAACATGTTGTTTTATTAGAAATCATCAGATAAGAAAAAGATATGGTGAGACGTGATCAGATTCTGGGTATGTTTTGAAAGCAAAGACAGCAGAATTTCCTGAGGGCTTGGATGGGGGTGTGAGAAAAAGAGAGGAGATTCCATGAGGAATCCATGCTTTGGACTGGAGAGATGGAGAAAAGGGATCAGCACTAACTGAGATGGAGAAGCTGGAGGGAGACCCAGCAGGGGGTCCATGCTGGATGCCTGTGAAGACCTGCTCCAACGAGGAGCAGGCAATGAATCGACACTATCCAGAGGTCAGTGGGATGAGGACACTGAATCACGGTGCACACTCCTGAGCTTCAGTGGAATGGTGGATGTGAAATCCCCGGAGTGTGTTCACTAAGGAAGGGAGGAGTAGATTCAGGAACAGCAGGTATAGACAGCACCTCAGGGGCTGGCCGTGAAGGGGAGTGGTATGATGGGGCCGCATGGAATGTCGGGAGAAGTAGGCTCAAGAAAGGATGCGTTTAAGATGAGTGTCTACACTGATGAGAGTGATCCAGCAGAAAGGGGCAACTGGTCGGGCAGGAGATGGGAGAACCCCTGGAGCGATGTTCAAGAGTGGGCAGGCGGGTGGGGCCCTCCGTGCACAGGGGCTGGTTTGTGCAGGAACCTATGGGGTCTATCTGGAGAGATAGGGAAGCAGAGTATCTGAGCCCAGATCCCAGTGGGTGGGCATGTGGGGTGATGGGGGCCGTGGGAGCTCCTCCCTGACTGTGTCAGTTTCTTCTCAGCGAAGGGGGACGTGTAAGAGCAGGGACTGGATGAAATAGCAGTTATGGATAGGAGAATGGGGTGAATTAATTGGGGTGCTAGTGAGGTTGCAGATAACTAGGACCCACTGAGGTTCACGGCCACCAGTCTAAGGGGAGACCATTCGGCCGCATGGCTGTGTTTCCCTCCGGCCACATTCAGCTGCACAGCTCTGCGCCCTGAGTGGGTGGAGGACCAGCGTTAGCCAAGATCGACCTTGACCAGGCTGCTGGGCCCACCTTGGTCTCACGACCATCTTGCATTAACCGCTCTGGACAACCCAGAAGAGGCAGGGAGGGACACTGAACATGTAATGCTCTGCTTCCCAGGACAACAGATTACTTCCTGGTTGGCCAACCTCACTCATCACATGAGAATTCTTTGGGTTTTCCATTATCTTCAGAGTTTCCATCATCTTCCCTCTCTTTGCCAAGTGCATGATGGAGCACTTGAACCTAGACTCTAACGTTTCTTTGATCTTCACAATCTGAAGCTGTTTAGATACCTTCATGGTTATTCTTTATTTACTGTTTCACTCCCCCTCGAGATGTAAGCTCCATGGATGCTTGGCTCCGTGAGCACTTGGCTGGATTCTCTTTCACTTCTGTGGCTGGCGCAGTGGCTCACATGTGGTTGTTGCTCATGGTGGTTAAATGAGTTAATTAGTTAATGATAATGTATTCATTAAATGTACTAATTAATGTGTTAGTGTAATTAACTCTTGAATGTATCTATTATTACTTGTGAGTCATATAGGTTGATTAGCCTGGCCAGCCGTATTCATTTTGTCCAGTTTGTTAGGCTTCTTCTGAATGTTTGAGTTATTTTGTGGGGACTCAGATAACTGGTCGCTGGAATGCACAGCCTGCTCAGCTAGTCTCTGAGAACACGTTTCCCTGAGGGAGTGGGCCTCTCCAACTCACCACACCCTCACATCCTGCCCCGTTGGTACCAACAGAGACTGATGGCTGCTTTGGGCACAGCAGTGACATTGGCATTAAGATTATGTTGTGCACCTGTTGCTGTGTTCCCCACACTAGAAGGAGAGCAGAGACTCCGTCTGCCCTGCTTCCTGCTGCTGTTTCCCCACGCAGATGGGGCACAGCTCCCAGTCAGAGCCGAGCAGTCAGAATTTCCTGTCTTCCTTATTATTTGCCTGAGGGGCTATGCCTGGGGAGGATGCGGATGCTCTAAGCCAGGCTTCCTGTTCCCTCAGTGTTCTCCAGGCAGGAAACTGCTGTTCAATATTTGACCGTTTCATATTTGATGAGATCCAGTGCAAATTGTTAAACTCAAGTCACCGCAACGAGAAGTGTTCCCGATCCTGCCTCTCGGCCTACGCACCATATCCAGAGCCGCCCGCTTCTGCATCTCCACCCCACCACCTCACCTGATGTCAGGGATTCCATCGTTAGATGTTTCCCTTTTCACTGCTGCAAACAAAGCTGGTTCAGAGTAAGTGCCTAAAGATGCTTCAACAAACGGCCGCACAGAGGAACCGCTGAAGCTCTGCTCTTGACTTTGCAGACACTGTAGACCATTCACACTCGGCCAGCATCCACGTGGCTTCAGGCTTATGATTCTCCGGGAAACATGGCTCTAGAATCTGGCGGGGACGAGGGGGGAGGACCCTGCTGTAAGTGCATTATAGCTTGCTGATTATTCAGATATAAACCCTGTCTGCCAACACCAGAGGAAAGGTGTTTCACTAGTGTGTTTGCTATTATTTGTGGATGAAATGGATAAAAATCCAGATTTTCTGAAAGGTCCCTCAGTGGGGCCCCCTATCCATGTAGATCTGTGTTTCTGAGTGTGGTCTGGTCCACAGACCACCTGCAATGGAAGCACCTAGAATGTTTATTAAAATACGGGTTTGGGGCTGACCCCACCCTCTAAGTCCATCTCTGGGGACGTGATCCAGGAATCCACATTATTTGCAAGCACCGGGGGTTTTGACACAAGTTAGCGTTCGTGAAACCGTGGCTGGATGCTTTCCTGTTGCCTGACACTGGCGTTTAAATGTAAACCGCAACTGTCAGAAATTTTTATTAAGAGGAGCGATTTACTTGGTTAAAGAAAAAATCTCGAACATAGAAGAAGGCTTGGACGTAAATGATAATGAAGGGATCTTAGGCAGAAGCGTAGCTCCTCTGTGGTAGGTCTCATATGAACAGCCGTGGGGCTCACTGTTTGCTGTCTCTGCTGGACAGAGGTCTGAGAGTCACTTTATCTGAAGGTGCTTGGGATGCAGACAAGATGAGTACACTGCAGGCACCTCTGTCTAGTAAGAGAAGCAGCAGTAACAGGAGCGGACAGAGGTCATGAGCGGGCAGCAAGCTTCACTGCCCTGCGCTGTTCACATGCGTCTGCCTGGTGGATGGAATCATTGCTTTCATTGTCAAGGAAGAGACCTTGTCTCGAGAATATTGGTGACTTGCTTGCTTCAGACGTGGAGGATGGACGGAACTGAAATTTAAGCAACAAAACCAGGTCTTCTGACTTCAACTCTCTGCTCTTCTCGAGATTCATCCCTCGCCTCTTTAAGGGGCTGAACAATTGAAGGGAGGCTGGTGGAAACTCTTCATTAGCATTTCTGTCGACATTCAGGCGGATGGTGAGCTACAGCTCCTCTCAGAGGATAAGATTATCAGATCCTGAGAGGCAAGGCAGTTTCCATATTCTGAGTTTTTTGTTCGCAGCTTAAAGCGGATGATAGCAAGGATCTCTCCTGAACGCACAAATTCACAGTCTGTTGAGGCCACCCCACTCTCTGCATTAGCCTTGGAAACTGTCTCCATGCTGTTGGCCTAAAATGCCTCTTTAGGATGGGGTTTTCTCATTGAGCAGTTAAGACTTCAGTGCCCTGTTCATTGCAATGGCCGTCACCTCCTGCGATGACTCTGGCTAGCTTGACCTTCTCTATTCCAAAGGAGAAGTGGAGCATGAGGCCCTTTGATGACTCTGAGGCCGCTGGATCAGTGATGGCACTAGAATGAAAGCTACACTCCCTGTTCTGGGGGTTATTCCACAGTTTTGTGTTCATTTGAACTATTAATTTATCACACAGTTGTAATAATCCATTGCAAATTTTAAAAATAAGTATACAATACTCAAGTAACACATGCAGACTTCGGAATTAGAGGTCTTTGCTCCTGAATCCCAACTGTGTCACATGCTCTGCGAACTTTGGGCATTGTTACCTCTCAGTGAATGTTTTCTCGTGTTTATGAAACAAGGTTAATTATCACACCTTCCTCAGAGAGTCAACACCAGCATCAAATGAGATAAGGACGATGGAGGTTTTTGTGGGAGATTTATTATTGTTAATGTACTGCATCCGCTCGTTCTCTCTTCTGTGGCGCCCAGGAGACTCTGAACCAAAGGCTCCGAGGAAAATTCCTTCCAAATCTACTCTGTGAACATGTATCTCACTTCAATTTACAAGTGACATAAAAGTAAATATAGAGTGTTCATATCTGATTTCTAACAGCTTTATTAAGATATCATTTATATACCATGTAATTCATTTATTTGACACGTACAATTCAGTGGCTTTTAGTATATTCAGAGAGTTGTGCAACCTTCATTGGGGTCAATCCTACCAAAAAAAACCCTATACCCATTGGCAGTCACTCCCCATTTGCCCCCAGCTCCTCCCACCCCGGGCAACCGCTAACCTCCTTTCCCTCTCTATGGATTTTCCTGTTCTGGACATTTCATGTAAATGGAATCCTGCAATATGTGACCTTTTGTGTCTGGCTTCTGTCACTTAGCACAGCACTTTCACAGTTCATCCATGTGGTAGCTTGTGTCATACTTCACCTCTTTTCAAGGTTGAATAATATTCCATTGCATGGATACAGCACCGTTTATTCATCACATCCATCGGTTGATGGAAATTTAGCTTGTTTCCTCTTTTGGGCTATTTTGAATAATTCTGCTGTGGATAGTTTTATGCAAGTTTTGTGTGGACTTGTTCTCACTTCTCTTAGACGTATACCTGGGGGTGGACTTGCTGGATCATTTCATGATACTATGTTTAAGCTCCTTTTGAAGAACTCCCAGACTGTTTTTAAAGTGGCTATACCTCATATACTATTTAATAATATAAGTTTTCAATGTATTCTGTACTATATGTGTAAATATACACATATTTATATAAAATTTATCCCTCATTTTTAAAATTTGCTTTTCTTATTTATATTCATTGCTTTAATCTCTAAAAGCTTGTAGATACATAATTTTGTATAAGAGCGGATTTTTTGACCCATTTTGATATATTGGTATCTGTTGGTATTGATATATTGGCATCCATAACACGGAAGATAAATAATTGGAACTTTTCCTGAATACCCATCATTCTTTCTGATTTTTCAATCTCTGCCCTCATTAAAGTGAAATCTAATTCATACTCCTCCACACAATATTGCCATCTTTTCCTTAAAATACATTTCAGGAGTTGAGCTATAAAGCAATTTGAATGAGAGAAAAAGAGGATTTTTAGGAAGACATTGGGTCTCTTTAAATTTATCCTTCAGAAAATCGAATTCTATTAAAATTTATGTCCTGCAGAGCAAGCTCCTTCAGGACAAGGGCAATGATTCAATCATCTTTGTTTCTATCCTCAGTGCCCAATAAATGTTTGTTAGATGAATGACTCATTTTGCTGGAGAAACATATTTTGGGAGAGCATCTTAACACAAAAAAAATTGTTAGAGAGTCTGTTCTGCTTTGGTCCTACTGATGTTGGTGTCCGTGTGTCTGAATTCCTCCTTTTATGTGCAGTTCACTAATACCGGCCTTTGTTTTGTGTCTCTTTGGAAAAATAAATTATAGGGAAAGATGTTAGCAAATTGAACTGAAAAAATAAAGCTCAGAAATGTTGAATGTCAAAGGATTAAATTGATAGCGTCTACTCTATTTTCCAATCAGGGAACCACCCATCCATGTGGCAAGCTGCTGTGATGCTGAAAGCTATGCCACCAGTAGTTCAAACACAAGCAGGTCACCGATGGTGAAAAAGTTTCAGTGGAGCTTCCAGACTCAGATAGACTAGGAAGAAGGACCTGGCCACCCATTTCCAAAAAATTGGCCGTGAACACCCTGTGAATAGCGGCAGAGCCTTGTCCGATACAGCACTGGAGGGCGAGAGGATGGCGCAAAAAGGCTGGGTAGGGCTCCAGTCTGCTGTGCACAGGGTTGCCGGGAGTCGGAATCAATTCAATGACCTTAACAACAATTCTGGTTATACTCAACAATTCCTAGTACAAATATTGGTAGTAAGGACAATTTTTGTGATGTGTGACTTAAAAGTTCTCGGGATCAGCAGTGTTTTCAGTAAAATTAGACCTAAGGGAGCCTTTTAGCACAGCCAGGTGGACCCTAGAAGACACTGCTCACTATGAATTCATGTCATGACATCAACTGTCACCTTGCGCATTTGGCGTTCAGGAAACACAGTTTCATCAGCACACAGAATACTTAATGGATCATACACAAACTCTCTCAATACTCTTAAACTCAAAATAGACTTTTTAAATAGCAGAAAGGAAATTTATGAAAAGAATATGGAATATCTCTGAGAATCTCCAGTAGGGAAGGAGAACCAGGTTTGAAGGCTCTGCAGCCAGGGGAAGAAACCTCACCCCAGAACCACTTAGTGAAGGCAGTAATGGCCAGCCCCCCTGTGCAGAGACCTCAGAGGTGGACACCACCGGGCTGGACAGGGGACACTATCTGAAGCACGGCCACAGCTACCTTGTAAATGAGACACGACCACCACCACAGAGACCGTCAACAGCATGGATTCCACTCCGTGTTACTGTCGCCTCAAGTCTCAGGAAGTGCATCTTGTTGGAGGAACATAGATCATAATCCTACACCTTAGCTTTAAGGGAGTCCGTGAAAGGGAATAGCGAACACGTCTAGTCCTATGTAGGAGTCAGTCTCTGCCTCTCACAGTGGTGAATTCACTGAACAAACAACAGCAACTAAGGAACTGAGGTGTCAGTGAGCCAAACACATGACAAATGCCACCACGACGACATAATTTAAAAAATAAAATGTAATGGGTAGGAGTTTAGGAGTTCTGGAGAACCGGCTGTCCTACAGAAAACAATCAAAAACCCTGGAATATATTACTTAGCAGTTAGAAATATATATATATCTATCTATATGTTTGAGATATATTTGTTTGTGATTATGACTTAAAAGGTTTGGGGATCAACAGTATTTTCAGTAAAAACAAGGATCTCACATATGTAAACACAAAAGAACTGGACAGCAAACACAAGCAGACAGGAAGTGGAGGACATGCAAACATTGAAAGAAGGAGCCACACTCACTCAGCGAAATTCACATTTATGCAAATTTCCTCTGAGCACTTTCTCTGTTCCTTGAAGTAAGGGGCAGTAAGAACTGAAGCTGATAGCTGCAGTCATGAATTTAGAAGTTAAAGGATGATATTTGGGGCTTCTGGATTGGCAGGAAGTACTGGGGGTGGGGACAGTGCAGAAAAGAAGGCGCCATAGAGGGGAGACCCTAAACTCTGTAAAAATCGGTGAGTCCTGAACTGAGTTTAGTTTTTAGCTGCTGCCTAAGTGAAGATGAAAAGAAAAATCGGGGATTGAAGGCCACCAAGTTATGGTCTCCAAAAAGCAGTACGATATCTAGAATGTGGTGAAGACACAACCTCGTAAACACCTGGAGCCTTCTGCAGACCCATGCTGTGAGAGCGCGACACCGCTCATCCACAAGTGCAGGATGACCTGCCAGAATGAAAAGCAACACTGCAGAGGAAGGTGACGGGATCAGAGTCCCTGCCAACAATGTCCATCATTCCAAAGAGGAAAGAAAAAACATGCAAAGTTGTAGCAAAGTGAAACTCATAAGTAAGAAAGAAATGAAGATAAACACAAAACCTAAGATGAACCAGAGTTTTGGATAAAAAGCACAGCTGTTTTAAACAGGTTAAAAGGTCTAATAAGTAATATAAAGACAACTATTGTAAGGTTCAAGGTCTTAAAGGAAAACATGGTCTTGATGAGTGAATAGATAGCAAAAAGCAGAGAAATGAAAGCTCTAAGAAAAGCCATTTGACAAAGAAAGTACAATATCTGAAAATGAGAAACTCGCTGGATGGGCCTAAGAGCAGATTGAGTGGCAGAAAGGAAAATAACAGGTTAGTAATTTAAAAATAAATCAATAGGTAGTATCAAATCTGAAGAAAAAAAGTAAAATATTGAAGAAAAAAAGGAACATAGCCTCAGTAATACATGGAATAATAAAAAGTAACTTGACATACATGTAACTAGAGGACCAGAGGATAAAAGTGGGAGAATATGGCAAAAAAGTATTTGCAGAAACAATGGGCAAATTTTTCACAAGATTGGCTAAAAACAAAAAAACACCTCCAGGTACTAGCCTGTAGCAGAACAAAAAATAGATTGGAAATATAGAAAACCAACAGCAAAGTGGTAGGTTTAAACTTCACCCTAATAATAATTGCACTAAGTAAAAGGGAATAAATAAGTAAAAGGCAGAAATTCTAACCCTGAGGGAAAAAAATCAAAACCCAAATATATGCTGTCCACAGAGATAAACTTTAAATATAAAGACCCAAGGTGAAAGTAAAAGAGTGGAAAAAATATGCAAACTGGAAGCAAAGGAAAGTTGGGGGGCTATATTGGTACCAATCAAGGAACTTTGGGATAATTAATATGACCACAGGAATAAAGAAGAGTATTTCATAGTTATAAGAAGGTAGATTCATCAGAATTACCAAAAATTAGGTGCATAAATCTATATGCACCTAATAACAGAGCTTCCAAAATGTGTGAAGGAAAACTGACTAAAACTGACACATGGAAAATAGACAAATCACACATGGTTTGAGACCTGAACATCCCTTTCTCAACCACTCGTAGAACAACTGGGCAAAAAATCAGTGAGGATAGAGAATAATTGAACAATACTGCCACCTACGTTGTACTAATTGATATTAATAGGACCCTACATCCCAGAACTGAAAAATACACATTTTTTCAGCTACCCATGGAACATTCACTGAAAAAGAGAATATACTGAACAAAAAAAGTAAATCCTAATAAATTTTAAAAGATTGAAATTTTACAGAGGGTGGTCTCTCAAAAACAATAAGGTGTCTAGAAAGCGTATGTCACACTTCTGAATAGATTGTGGATCAAAGAAAAAATCGGAAGGAAAATTGAAAATTGTTTAGAATAGAATGACAGTGAAAATCCAGCGTGTAAGGATTTGTGGGTGCAGCTCAAGCAGTATGTGTAACATTCAACGCTTATATTAAAAAAGAAGAAAAGCTTAAAAACAACAATCTAAGTTACCACCTTAAAAAGCTACGAAAGGAAGAGAAAATTAAATCCAGATCAAAAGATGGAAAGAAAAAGAGTAGAAATCAGTAAAATATAAAATAAACAATAGAGAAAAATTACAAAGCCAAATATTGGTTCTCTGAAAAGATTAATAGAATGATAAACCCTCAGCAAGACGTCACCAAAAAAAGGAAAGAAAACACCTATTACAAATATTAGGAATAGAAAAGGGAAATCATTGTAGATTCAACAGCCTACATAACTCTGATACCAAAAATGTTACCAAAGAAAGGAAATTACTGATTAATATTTTTTAATTAATAAAAATTACAATCCAAATACAGTAATATATATAAAAGACTGACCATGTACAATTTATTCGTGGCCAAATAAGGTTTATTCCAGGAATGCAAGATTGACCTAGCATTCAAAACTCAATCAAAAGATTTACCACATTAGTTAACAAAGAAGAAAAATTTATGATTATACCAAGATATGAGAAAAAGTGTGTTTTTTTGGTGAGGAAGATCGGCTCTGAGCTAATATCTGTGCTAATCTTCCTCTATTTTGTTTATGGGACGCTGCCACAGCATAGCTTGATGAGCAGTGTGTAGGTCCATACCTGGGATCCAAACTGGCGAACCCCAGGCCACCAAGTGAACTCGAGAACTTAACCACTACACCACCCGGCCAGCCCCCCAAAAAGTTTCTGATAATCACTCATCTGTAATTTAAAGAAAACCTCCCAGCAAACTAGGAATAAATGAAACTTCCTCAGTTGGATAAAGGGAATTTACATAAAATGGAGAGCCAATATAAATATTAATATTATCTAAGATTAGGTAAAAGACAGGACATCAGCCCTCACCATTTCC
Source organism: Equus asinus (assembly GCF_041296235.1). Taxonomy (NCBI): domain Eukaryota; kingdom Metazoa; phylum Chordata; class Mammalia; order Perissodactyla; family Equidae; genus Equus; species Equus asinus. The sequence goes on along the minus strand of NC_091816.1, from coordinate 37,882,014 downwards.
GTTTGACATTAGAGTGAACGTCGCCCCCAGTAAGAAGGCAAGAGAAATACAGAGCATCAAGATTAAAAAGGAAGAAGTTTATTCTGTTTATTCTCAGACCACAAGATTGTTTACACAGAAAAACTAAGGAAACCACCAAACAAATACCAAAACAGATAACGGCATTTCTGAGTGCTAAGCCACCAGTGAAATACGTAAAAATCAACTGTATTTCTTCAGACCATCAATGAACAATTGGAAAATTTAAGAGGGTTTTAAACGTCTCAACAGCAATATAGATTCTCTACACCGAGAACTACAAATATCGATCCAAGTAATTCAAGACGGACATAAATAGAGAGAGATACGATGATGGAAACCTCAGTATTGGGAGGATGTTAAATCTCCCAGACTGGGGTATAGTTTCAAGGCGACTTCAGTCAAAACCAGCTCAACTCAAAACAACCTCAGTTGTTAGAGAAACTGACGGGAAGATTCTAAAATGTGTGTGAAAATGCACGGGACCGTAGAAAAGCCAAACCATCTTGACAAAGAAGAACAAGGTTGGACAAGTCACGTTATCTGCTTTTAAGACAGTGTGATATTGATGTCAGAATAGACCGTGGCCTCTCACCCCCAGCACGACTGATTCTTGGGGCCAGATGCTTCTTTTTTAATGGGGGCTATGTGTGCCCTGTAGGATTTTGAGCAGCATCTGTGGCCTCTCCCCACTAGATGACAGCAGTGCACTCCCCCAAGTGTGACAAGACAACGTGTCTCCAGACGTGGCCAGATGTCCCCTGGGAGGTGAACCCTCCCAGGTTAAGGTCCACCCAGAAAGACAGAATAAATCAGCGTGACAGGAGAGTGATTCAACCATCAGAACTTAAAACTTCTGCTCATCAATAGACACCATTAAGAAAACGGAAAGGCAAGCCACAGAGTGAAGGAAAATATTTGAAGTACATATCTAACAAAGGATTTGAAGACAGAATATAAACTCCTACCAAGCAGGAATATAAATAACCCAACAAAAAATAGGAGAAAAGGTTGAAAAGTCACTTCACAAAAGAAGATATACAAATAACCAATAATTACATCATTAGTCATCCAGGAAACCTTGAAGGAGACGCCACTTCCCTTCCACTACACTGCCTTAAATTAAGCGGAATGACAACAGAAAATGCCAGTGAGGATGTGGAGTGGAGGTTACAGAAACTAAACATCTCAAAAATCACTGAGTTGTACGTTTGAGATCCGTGCATCTCACCACCTATCAATTTTGTCTCAATTAATAAAAATGTAATGAGTATTTATTTTTCTGTTCCATGATTTCTATTTTAGAAAAACAATAATTTTCTTTTTGATGACTCCACCTAGGTTTGTTATTTTCAAAAAAAAATTAAACAGTTGAAATGTTTTATTTGGACAAAATGTCACATGGAAAAATGGGGATCCCACCTGGTCCGCCCCTCCCTATCAGCTTCCCCCAAGATGTGTCCCCAGACGTCTCTACCGGACTCCGCAAGACAAAACTGGTCCCCTGTCCCCCACCGTCCAGGCCTTCTGAGGACAAATTAAATATAGTGCTTGTTAACGTTAACCAAGTCCTGACTGTGCGCCGGGCTCCCCTCTGAATGTCTTCTGCACACCGTCCTTGTTCAGTATTCACTAAGCTCTGGGAGTTAAATCCTGCTACCATCATCCTCGCCTTGCAGATGCTCAGAGAGATGATGTAACTTGTCCAAAACGACACATTAGCAGGTGGTTGAGCTGGGGTTTGAACACGGGCTGACTTCACAAACGTGCTTCACCCCGAGCACAGCCAGCCTCTGGGGCCGTGACGTGTCCTACATCTGATGTCAAGGGCCCAACGACACGGGGGCAGCGTCTTGTCCAGACGGCAGGCTGACCCTGCTCGCCTTCTCTGAATGTCTCCAATGTGTCTTGTTATCACTTTCTAAAAATAAATGCTCACATTGACTCATCCCCTCCGAAAAATCTCACAGCCTTCCTCAAATTACCCTGCACTCCTCTCTTTACTGACAAATTGGACAAATTGCTCAAAATTGTCAGTTTTACTGCCATTTTCTCGTCTTTACTTCCTGCAATTTGGTTTCTGCCCCAAATCCACCCAAAGCTTTTCTCCAACGGTCTCTCATGACCCCACGTTGCCCCATCTGGGCGACACTCACGACTCTGCTTCCTCTATAGTCTACACCTCCTCGGCCGCCCCCAACACGTTTGCCCTATTCTTGCAAGGTGCCTTCAGCTCAGCAGGTCCAGATCAAACTCATGTTCAGCCTCCAAAACTTGTTGCCCTTCCTGGGGCGTATTCTCTGTGTTGAGCAAAGTCTGGAAGCCTTGGAATCATCTCAGTTATGTCCTTCTCCCTTAGGGCCACATCCAGTCGCTTCCTGACTCCCACCCATCCGTCCGTCTCTAACGTGAACCCCACAGTCAGGGTCTGCATTGCTTCTCACGGGGTCTGTTTGGACGCAGCCCTCGGCTTCCCTCTCCATCCTCCGAGCCACAGAGAGCGTGGAGGACCCACAGCTAGGAGTCCCTCGCCAAGCGTCCGTGGCGCTTTCCTGCTGCCTGTGGAAGAAATCTGAGACTCTCTGGAGTGGTCTGCTTTTGCAAACTTCTCTCCCAGCACATGTTCCCCAGCACCCGCCACACCCCAGCCGCGCCGAGCAGCCCCGCCACCTCCGTGGTGGCCCGTCTGCAGATGCCCCTTTAGCACCATGCGTGAAGAAGGTTGGTGCCCACGTCTGTGTCCTCAACCCAGGGAAAGAGAATGTGCCTCCTTCATAGCGCTGCCAGATTTAAGAAATAAAAACACAGGATTCCCAGTTAAATTTGAATTTCAGATAAACAGTGCATTCTTTAGTGTAAGTATGTCCCATTTGGGACATATTTGGACAATATTGGGAGCATGCTGATACTAAAGAAGCACTTGTTGATCTGGGATTCAAACCTGGCTGGGTGTCCTGTGTTTTACCTGACAGCCCTGTTCATCCATCTTGTCTTCCATCCCCAACTCTGTTCCTGGCACTCTGCTCAAGAAAGATCTGCAGAGTTAAGGGGATGGTGGGAGTGCCTTTCCGCGGAGGGGTGGCTGTTGAGTAAAATAATAAACACACGAGGAGCAGAGGAGGAGAACGGAGCAGTAAGTTCAAGCAGGGAAAGGAGGCACCCGGGGAGAAGTGCGGGGAGTGAGGGGGAAGCTCGTCCCTCCGCAGAAACATCACGGACGCTGCTGATGCACTGTGGACACGAGCCGTGTCTGCCCCGGGCTGCGTCCAAATGTGTGGAGTGAAGTGATTCCTCCAAGACTCTCCCAGCCTCTCAGTGAGTGAAAGAGCACCAACTCGGAGCCTTATGTATTCCTTCTCCAGAGCCTCCATAGAGGGCAGAGAGGGCCGCGTTGTCCCCAGCGGGACGGCCTACACTCAGTCCCCCTGTGCTAAGTCCCCCCATGTGACGTTAGGGTCTGAGTACCAGTATTATCACCTGCTGACACCCAGCTCAGAGCTTTCTCCACGTAGAAAACCCAGAATGCCTGAGGCCTCGCTGTCACATGTGGGCGTCCGTGTGTCACCCCACACTGAAGGTGAGGGGTTTGTCCTGGACTCAGACCCCTGCTCCAGGGCCTTGTGGTGGTGCGACCATGAGCTGTCTGGGGTCCCTGTGCTGATCTGGGGAGAAATATGGACGTGTTGAAGTGCTCAAGGCAAGTGACGGAGGGCGGGGTCCAGTGTGAGCTCTCAGTGCGTCTCTGACTGCGTTCTTAAAAGGGTCTGTCTAGCACCCAACTCACGGAGCAGATGCCCCTCAGCTGCAGCCTTCTCCTTGTGTTGCATTTAGGAAGCTTTTGGTGGCATGTCACTGAAGGCCTGCCTGGCACTGGCTCAGAGCAAAGGCCATGCAGAGCGTGAAGGAGCAGAGCCCAGCGAGGGAGTCCTGGCCGGTATGGTCCCCAGAGAAGGGATGCGGGGATACCCGACAATGTCCCCACCCGCAGTTAGGTGTGCGCACAGTTTTCCGCTCAAAACCTGTGTGGAGGGAACAGGCCTGCCTTCCTCTCCTGCAACTCTACTCACAGCTTAGAGGACACTTTTAGTTTAAATATGGAAATAACCTGGGGAAAAAAACATTTGCTGAAATCAGCTGATTAATTGCGAGATTATGTGAAATGTGTACTCAGAGATGTTAGAATAGTTTCCATTTCATAGGAGGAATATTACATACACACACACACACAGTGTCTGTCGGTCCCCAGCGTTGTTTAGAATGTTCCATTTTCCACTTAATGCCGTGGAGGAAAGAGGTTTCATGTATGCAGCCACTCCTGTCAGATTCCATTTGGGGAAATGGAAAGATGCCCCCTGTGTTTGGAATGAACACATTTAGTATGAAAACAATGTTTTCTTATATTTCTTCTTCATACAACCTGCATAGAATCCTGACCGCTTTTCCAAGGTGACGAGGACAAAGGGATGATTTATTTTCTCTAGACTTTTGAGTTATTTATGTGGATCTAAATAGCTAAATGCAGAGTCCTGGAAAGGCACATATTTTGTTACGTAACTTTGGTTTTACAATGATCTGAAGTCACGGAAGAGGTTCAAGAGCCTAGGATTCAGCAAACAACTCTGGAACAATTTGCCGATGAAAGGAAAATACTAGGAAACCTATTACTCTCTTTCTTACAACGACTTTTTCGCTCTCTCGGTGTTCCTAATTAGGTGTCCAGCCTCATTTGTGCGTATATGACCGTCCAAGGTGGGCATCATTGGAAAGAGGAAAAAACTACAAAAAAGATATTTCCGTGTCATTCCAGAAAATTTTGTGTGGTCTCCTTTTCAAATTTTCTGAGCACCACCCGGTCTGCACAGGAATGCGTGTTTCCATCCCTGACGACTGGATGCCGAAGTAGGAATTATCAAGTTGAGGGAATAACAAGGGGCTTAAGGGAATTTAAAATGATGTGGGAATTGGGGACGGACTTCTGAGGAAGAGCCAGGGAGCGTCCTGGAGTGAGGTCCCTGCGGCCTGGGTGCTCTGCGTGGAAGGAGGCAGCCCTGACCTCTCGCTCCTGGCCTCGATTGCGCCTCCCAATGTCAGGGCTGACTTTCAGTCTCCAGGCCTGTGATTTCTGAGTTCGCTGGCTTCTTGGGCGCTATATTACAAAATGCTAAACCATTATAACCAAAAAAATCTATTAAGCCTAATGAGGCTGAAGTTGGGGGGATTTTAAGCTATTTATAATAGACAGTAACGCAGGACGGGACCTTTTGGGTTCTCTACTTCTGTGACTCAGCAGCTGCGATCTTGGGGCCAAAACTGTGAATTCTGGAGCCAGACTGCCTGAGCCCAGAGTCTGCTCCTGCCCTTGGCTCTGTGTGAGCCTGGGTCAGTGACTCAGCGCTGCTGTGGCTCAGGCTCCCCACTTGCACAGTAAGGGTTATAAATGACCCTGCCTCATGGGATTCCCATGAAGATCGAATGGGTTAGTACAGAGCAAAATGCCTACAAGGTACCCAGAACAATGGGAGGCGGCAAATGTCAACTACTGTGAGTCTGTTTAAAAGAAAAAAAAAATAGCTTTCTATAATAATGACTTTTTTTTTAAGTATGCTTTTTGGTGAGAAAGATTGGCCCGGAGCTAACATCTGTTGCCAATCTCCCTCTTTTTTTTCTCTCCCCAAAGCCCCAGGAGGTGTTATATACCTGGTTTTAAAGCAGAAATTATAATTATTTATAATATGTTATATTCCATTAATACATAAAAATATTGTTAATTTTAGCAGAAATAATGACTAAATCTATAATAAATGGGCTTCACTTAATCAGAACGTATAATCAAGCCCAATTTTTTCCTTTGCTGTCCTATTTTTAAAGAAAGGAGTAAATCACAGAGGAAACCGTTTACGTTAAGAGTTTACTTTGAGAAGTGGGGAACACACTTAACCAGCTGACCCTGGAGTCAGAATCAGCAGCAGAATGTTTATAAACGTTTTTACACACAGACCAGTGCAGTGGTCCTATGTAATGGCCCCATTGTGATCCAAAAGAGGAAAGAGGAATCATTAATCATTTCTGTCCATATTATGCCAGTTTTTGATCAAATAAAATGAATTCTTACTATATTGTGAAAAAATCGTCACAAAACTTGACACGAAAGAGTTCAATTAGCCAGAAATTTAAGCAAAGCTGACCCCCGTCTGCCTGACATCCTCCAGGTTCCCCCATTCTAACACATTACGAAATGGCAAGAAGGGAGACCAGAGGACATTGGTTTTTAGGGGACTTTGGAAGGAAATGATCAGTCCTCTCGCTCCGTCTGCCTGTATTGCATAATCCAGACAACTCTGCATAAATTAAAACTGAGGGCGAGCCTTTCACTTTTTTTGGTGTTTCTGAGTAGGTCAAGTTGCCAAAGGCTAAATGATCTTTGTAAGACTCTCCAGGGTTTTGGCTCGAATTCGGGAACGGAGTTCCCTACAAGGCCGTGTGAGTTGCCAGGCTTTCCGCACTCTTTGTTTTAATGTGGAATGATCCTAATTCCGCCATAAAAAGTCAGGTTTCAAAGCAGTTTTGTAAATAGCCTCCCCGGTGACTGTTAGGCAGTGCCCATTTGCAACTGAACCTCAAGAATATTTACATAAGGCGAGGCTCCATCAAAAGACTGACGTTCAGCTGGAAATTTGGACAGCCTCTTGGCGTTGGTTCCATAACCGTCGCCTCTCTGCCCCTTCAGTGCATGTTCACGGAACGCCTTTTCTCTTCGTTTCTTTTTTCTTATAGCCAGAGCTACCTGCAAACTGCAAGCGACGTGCCCGCTGGTCACAGCCTGGACCCGTCTGCCGGCTACAACTCCCCGAAGTTTCGCTCCCGGAACCAGAGCTACATGCGAGCCGTCAGCACCCTGAGCCAGGCCAGCTGCGTGAGCCAGGTTGGGAACTCTCTCCCTCCCTTCTCCCTTGGGGTCTCTAAACCCGTGTCGTCACAGACATCTGCCTGCAGGGGAGAGACAGTGGCTCAGCATGTCTTAGGGGAGGGCCACGAGCAGACGTGAACTTCCTGCCTGGAATTATCTTGAAATGATTACAAACCCGTGAACTTTGTAAGACTCGCTTCCTGACATTTATGGCTCCGTCATTCTTATGCTGATCTCCTCTGAGTGGGGAGTGACTGATAGCTGCCCCTCTACCTCCTTTGTTGACTCGGCTCGGGCTGTCTTCCTCTCCCAGAGGTTTTCCCCAATAAAAGGAGGGCAGGGGGAGAGCTCTGTGGGGACCCGGCTCAGACTGCAGTGGCTTTCCATCGCGTCCTCCAAACTGAACCCCTGAAGGTCCAGTAAGAAGAGCTGGAAACATGCTCTGGTGCTGGTGTCACCCAGACAACTGTGTTTGTCAGGCTCACAGGGCTTATTTCTCACCAGGCACTGCAGCCCCAAGTAGGGTCCGGGGTCCCCAGGTGAATGGTGGTGTCTTAATCAGGCCCAGAGGCACGGCTGACTGACAGAAGGAGGAGCCCAGCACGCCTTCCCACCCTGTTTTGAACTGTTGGAAGAATGCGCCACAGCAAAACGAGCAGTCGCTGGTACTTCTAACTGCCATATGTTGTAGGATAAATAAGAATTGCATTTTTAAAATTTTAATTAGACACGTTGCTTACTAATTTTAACTGCCTTTAAAAACAGTGCTTAAGCTAACCTGAGGTTTTCAGGCTCACTCAATGCTTTCTTCCACTTATTGTAGAGTAGGGATTCTCAGCCAGAAACCTGGGCTCAGATCCCCCTGCCTCTGGCCTCGGCTAGCTGTGAAATTCCTTAGCCGTGGTGAACTTCTTTCCTCATCAAAGGAGAGAGTAACACCTGCTGTGTGGCCATGCAAGGATAAATGACATAACAGGTGCAATGCCGTAGCAGAGTGACAGAACACGTGTCTAATGAATTCTGGGTGTTATTATGTAAAGACCTCAGTGAATAATAAGCACTCAACAAACGATACCCATTATGATCACTAAAGTAATAATACTATTAAAATAATTATTAAAATAATAATAAGCAATAATTATTAAAATAATCCTGGAACCCTGGCTGTGAGGGGGCTGTTGCACACCTGCATGCAGACTTGCGGTAATTCAGGATCAGCCCCAGGCCATTGTGACCTGCCAATTCCAGGAGGAGGAGGGCAATTCCCAGTGACTGAGGACGATGCATTGGAGATGCTATATCTGGGAATCCTCCAGTGTCCTTGAGACACTTGAATTTAGTGGCTGAAGCTGTTAAAATTTCACTCTTTACCTTTAATGCTCAATTTTTTCTCCTGTGCAAAAATGAAATTAAAAGTCTAACAGGGGTCTTCTGAGATTGGCTTGTCTCTAAGCCGTTTCTTGATTTGAACTTTGTTAGTTTTGTTTTCTTTGAGCTCATGAACCTGGGAAGAATACGTTTAGGTGATTTAAGTGTTCTGGCCGATATCCTGGAATTTGCCAACAGTGAACATTTAGCATTGCACATGGAACTCGCACCCGCAGTTTGAACAAGTTCTTACTGACCAGCTGGAGGAATCGGATTTGCTCATTTACCATAAAATTTCTTACCTGGGGGAATCTCACTGAAAATGCTAGAAACTCACATTAGAACTATTGCTATTCGGGAACCGTCACAGATGACTCAGCGGCCCGGCAGCCCCTCGATCCTCCAGGCCGCGTGTCTAGAGCTCTCTGGGCCACTTAGTCATCACTGACCTTTCTCAGAGCTCTCTGGGACTCACCAATTTGTCAGTTCATCGAACAGGCCCCCACACGTCCTTTTCATTCTCAGAATGATGTTCCCTAAAGTTTCAGAGGACACAGCTGCGTTTTTCTTGTGAATTATGCTGCCCCATCTTACTCTTAATTTAGCGCCAGTGTTGTTATATATAGAAATAATCTACACGTTAAATGGAATAGTGCCCACATTTTTCATATCCCTTAAATGCACTCGGAACAGCAGACTTGAAGATGCTCTAACCTTCCCCTCATTTGATAAATAATAATGTGACAGTGGTGTGGTTTGCTGAGGCCTGCATCCACAGCCACTGCTCTGGGCCGCCCTGTCCGTTACCATCATGAGGAGCCACCCCGTGGGGCATGGCCATGCTTATCCCACCGGCAGACATGACACTCAGCGTTATTTACTGGAGCTCCTCCCGGCTGTGCTGGGACTGGGGAGACAGCGGAGTGAGACATACAGCAGCCATAAGGAACCAAGTCTCAAAGCAGTTACCTGTCTGACGCCAGATGGGGGCAGCGTGGGGATTCATGTCCCCCATGCCTGGCAGATCCCCAAGTCACCCGAGAGGGAGCAGAGGCACCAGCAGCCCTCTGCTTCCTGCCCACTCTCCATCCCCTCCACACTGAGCGGCTTCCTTTCCCGCATCACATGCCCACTCCCCACATGGAGGGTCTGAGTCCTGCCCCAAAGGTCACACAAATGTTGGCTGCCCAAATTTGCTGGTGCTTCTGGGGACTCACAGCCCTTATCAGGTCCAGGTTTTTCCAGGCAAGTCAGCCGGAACACATCTGTCTTATTTTAGGTTGCAAAGTGGCGGGCGTGTCCAGATACGAGCTTCACTCTGTCCCCAGATCTTCCACCGGCTTCTTACTGCACGATGGGGATGGAGGTCGCAGAGGGAACAGACCGCAAGGGGACCCACTGAGGAGGCCTCAGCCGTGTTCCTACAGAGCATGGACCTGCTCCCTTTTCCCCTATTACAATGTATTTCTCGTCACCTGTTCAAACCCTCATTATCATTTTATATACCTCCACACCCAACTCACAGTGTTTCTATGACCTAATGAACCTCTAGTGTTGATTGAATTTTTTCCTGCCATATTGGGGTTCACAATGTGGCCACTTTGTGTGTGTGAGCACCTGTGACGGGGTCACTGACAGCTCACAGGGCGAAAGATGGAAACCGTTCTGGAGGGCCAGTGCAGAACAAGGGGGCTGCCATCCGGGTCCCCCGATCTTATCTTCCTGGGGGCGGCATCTCTCACCTGCCCTGGGGCTCAGCCGGCGGACCCTGCTGGGGTCACCGTCACTGTGACGGGCTCCACATTGACCTTGTTTCTGTCCATCAGCAATGGGGAGAATTCCGACCACCTGAGCCGTTTTCCGGGAGCCAGGCGAGCTCAGGGATGTGGCAGACGGACTGTGCGGAGGGCAGCGGTGCTGGAGACCCGCGTGGACCAGGAGGCCACCCTCTGCGTCCTCACGGCAGGAAAGACGTCCGCCTTCCTCACAGTTTCAGATCGTGCCATTGTCTCGTTCTCTTTCTTTCTCTTTAAAAAGGTGTTTCCCCGTGATCACAGCCTCTCTTTCTGTCATGCATCCTTTTTTTTAAGTTGTGGTGAGATATATGTAACATGTAATTTGCCGTCTTAACCATTTTTAGGCACGCAGTTCAGTAGTAAGTACGTTCATGTTGTAGTGCAACCGTCACCCCATCCACCTCCAGAACTTTCCATCTTCCCAAACTGAACCTCTGTCCCCGGTCAACACTCACTCCCCACCCCTCCCCCAGCCCCTGGCCCCCCATCTACTTCCTGTCTCCGTGGATGTGACTCCACTAGGGGCCTCAGATAAGTGGAATCCACAGTATTTGTCCTTTTGTGTCTGACATTTCACTGAGCATAATGTCCTCAAGGTTCATCCATGTTGTAGCTTGTGACAGAACTTCCTCCCTTTTTAAGGCTGAATAATATTCCGTTGTATGGATGGACCACATTATGCTTACCCATTCACCTGTTGATGGACACTTGGGGTGTTTCCACCTTCTGGCTCTTGTGAATTATGCTGCTATGAACGTGGTGTCAAGTATCTGTTCGTGTCCCTGTTTTCAATTTTTGTTCATAGCTACCCAGAAGTGGCGTTGTTGGATCATATGAGAGTGCATGTTTATTTTTTGAGGAACCTCCACACTGTTCTCCACAGTGGCTGCACTGAGTCATGTTCCCAGCAGCTATGCTCCAGGGTCCCATCGTCTCCGCATCCTCGCCGTGTCGCGCTTGCTCCGTAAATGTCGTCTGTCGTGACCTGGGAGAGGCCCACGCTCAGCTTTGTGTAGAGCTCTCTGCCGCAAGCTGGACAGTCTCCCTTCCACTCTCATCACTTCCCCAATTTTCTCTGCTTTGTGCTGATATCTAGGAGCAGTCCTAGTTGCGTTTCTGCATTTGTGGTTCACAAAAGAAGAAGTAAGATGCTTTGAGCCGCACTGGCTGCTTCCATAGCTCACCCCGTTAGCTTCCTATCCCTGCGGGACGTCTCCAGGAGGCTGAGTCACGGTGTGAGTTCCCACGTAAAATTATATCCACTTCTCAAAATCTCCCTCGGGTTCAGTGCACAAATCAGCTCCCGGAAAACAGATTATTTCAGTTACTTTCTAGACCAATTTGAGATCCTTCTCAACTACTTAGTATTTGTTTGGGGAAAAGTCATCTTCATTTCCAGAACCTTGCTGATAGGTTTTTGTTGCTGGAAGCACCAGCCAAATGGTCCTTACTGAAATTTTAATCCTGTGTTTGTAAAATGCACGTACAGGTTTGACAGCTTCTCTTCTTAGAGGGGAGAGCTCCTGTGCCTGGGTAGGTTTGCAGAAGGTGTCCACTGAAACCCCGCATCCGGGTGCCGGCAGACGGGGCCACATCCCTCAGAAATGGGCCTTTTCAAGTGTCTAATGTGGATCTTTGGCATAAATGACAAACCAATCTGAGGCTTTTTGATGTAATTCCGTATCAGGGGAAACTTAGATCGAAAGAAATTTGTAGTCCAGAAAATGCCGTATTTAGGGGTTTCTGATTCGGTTCCTTCACGGGGTACCTGCAGCTCCCATGACAGGAGCTTGTGGTCTGTCTTCCCTCTGAATTTGTCTGTCTCTGTCCAACATTGGGAACCCTCAAACCGTTCGGATGAATGCAGGGCCCCTTCATCTTTCTCTGCTCTTTTTTGCCTGCACAACCTAAATGTTCTCTTTCTTACACTGTGGCGTCAGGCAAACAGCCCTGCCTTTGAGTCTCCTTGGCATCCTGATCCATCATCTCCAGGATAGTGACTACTTAGACTCGCTCGCCTTTGTTGAGTGGGAGAGCCATTCTTCTAGCACGTAAATAATCAGGAAAACCAGAGAAGTCGTGAAATAATCTCAGGGAAACCCAGGCAGCCGGAAGCCATGTGCAGGTCCATGAGGCACAGGGAGGCGGGCAGAGGGTACCTGTTTTATTTTCCCTATAAAAGAGGAAAGTGGATTCTTCTGCCTGTGTTTACTCCGTGAACAATTAGAGGAGGGGAACTAATCTGGGGTTTAAAACAATGCTTTTCTATTTATCTGCCAACATAACCCCGGTGTTGAGGACGTTGTCAGTGACATCTTAGGCATTGGGATGGCACAATCCGAGGTGGCCGGGGCTGGGGTCGTGGGGATGTGGCGGGAAGAGTGAGTCAGTGCGGGACAGCGGGGGCCGGGTTTGGACTAGAGGATCCACCTGGCCATGGGGATGCGTCAGGGTTTCGGGCTTGGGCTCCCCAGTCAACTCAGGCAGGAGGGATGGGCCAAGGAGATAAGATGGAGGGAAGGAGGAGGCCATGGGTGTGCTGTGCCCGCCACCTCCCGAAGCTCTGACTCTGCTCACCTCCACGTGCCTGCTCTCCACCAGCTGCAGCCCTTGCTCATGCCTCTCGCGAACAAGCATCCGGGACCTGCTCACATAAGATGCTCCCAAGGGACATACCCAAATGTAAGAGTACCCGGGAGGGTCATTTGTCAAAGCCCCAAAGGCATCCATCAGCCCCTGGAGCCGCTAACCGCTGCCCGCTAACCGTGGGCCTCTCGTCCTCAGGACTGTGGGCAGCTACATGTTACCTGTCCAGTTTCAGCTTCTCGTTCTTAAAATTCCCATTTCTTCTCCCATCCTGTTCTCTTCAACCTTGTTTTAGTAGTATGTTTCACTTTATTGGATTTCCATTTGAAACCTCTAGATTTGGCTCACCGGAAACACATGAGTATTTCCATCTAGCAACCTCAGGAAAAGCGTGTCCTCCCAGGGTCATCGACCCTGCGCAAAGGCCCTTCCACCCACCGACGGTCAACCCCGTGTGTGCATGCCACTTGAGATCCCCGCTCTGTTCAGAGCCTGGATAATTTTTTTCAAATATAGTTGGAATTTTTGGGCTCCCAGGTTGACGGTATACCTCGAAATTAAATCTCAGTCTTGAAAATAACTCCTTTACCTGCTAAGCTATCAAATGAAGTGAACGCACTAACTCAGGCTGAGGAAGAAAAAGAACAAAACTGGAATTTAGGTGATGCCGTTGTTGCCTGTAGACAGGCACAGCCGTCCAGCCATTCCCCTCTCCTCTGGACTCGTGGGGAGAAGGATAGGAGCTTGCTGACAAGTTTGCTGTTGGTTTCCAGGACCATGAGTAGAAGAGGACTAAAACTAGCTTCCTCTACTTAAAGTGTGTTCGTGTACTGGCCTCGACCCCTGGAGCCGCCTGGGCTCTAAACAGCTGGGGACGGTGAGGGGTCATTCGGAAAACACAAAAAGAGGGAAGGGCTAACATTTTGAACAATTACTCTGTACCAGGTATGGTGCTAAACTTTTAAACACGTTGTCGCTCTTAAACTTAGTAATAACTGTCAGCTGTCCTTTAAAGGTTTGCCTTGGGGGTCCATCGAACTTCAATGACATCTTGGAATTGGCTGTTTACCTTAGTGTTTTGTAAGTAACGACCTAATAAGCTATTTCCCAAGCTTGACAGGTTCCCAGTGCTGATTCGACCTGACTAGGCTGAAAACATAAGCTTGGGAGTGAAGATCGGGGTGAATATTGTTCTCTCTTGTGTTGTGACGTGGCCGTGGTCACCCGGCTGGATCCCGCCATCAGCTGTGTCGTTCTTGTTCCAGATGAGTGAGGCGGAGATCAACGGGCAGTTCGAGTCGGTGTGCGAATCGGTCTTCAGTGAGGTCGAGTCTCAGGCCATGGACGCCCTGGACCTCCCCGGCTGCTTCCGGACGAGGAGTCACAGTTACCTTCGAGCCATTCAAGCTGGTTACTCACAAGATGACGAATGTATTCCCGCAATGACGCCCTCCAACATCACCTCAACCATCAGATCCACAGCAGGTAGGAGCATGCCCCTTCCGACCTTCCGAGCGAAAAGTGTACAGATGTGCCTGAATCCTCGTCCTAGAAGGCGCGGGGCACCTGCACCTGTACCGCGGGCACAATTTACTCTCCAGCACAATTTACTCTCCAGACGTTTGGTTACTTTTCCAAATTGCGTTTGTTACATTGTCATATTTGCAGTGATGTTCTGAAACATTTCTTTCATAACCTTTCTTTTTCTTAGAATGAAATCTATTACTTATCAAGCTTCTTTAAGATAATCAAGTATAACTTTTGTAACATTCTGTATCGGAAAAAAAAATTTAAGTGCTGACATTTGGAAGGTGATTGTGTTTTAAATATCAAAGTTTAATAGATTGCAGTAAAGCTTCAGCTGATGAGCACTGATGCCAGGCTCCTTCGTAGTGCTATCCAGCCTGAAGCTCTGTTGCTCGGTAAGCAGATCCATAAACATGATTCATTGCTGCAAAGCAGATCAATCATTAATGTAAATTCACTAATCGTCTTAGGGCTCAACAGATTCAATGTCACAGTTTCCTTCAGGTCTTATGGAAAACCATATCCACCCCTTTGAAAATTTACCACCTAAACTAAATATCACTGCCTAATATTTCAGTGCACTATTATTTTTTATATAACACAATGAATATACATGGCCCAGAGAAACCCATAAAACACAGCACGTGATAAAAGCTGCCGAGCTACCTAGAAAGGCCAAGCAGGGAAGCTCGTAAACAAGCGATGTTGAGCGAGCTGATCTGAGTGTTAGCAAATTCGGATGCTGCGGACGTGTCAGAGGTGTTCGGGGACAGTTCTCAGAAGAAACAGAAAGAGCATGGTTCCCGATAACAAGTGTTAGGAACAGAGTGGGGAAGACAGTGGAAGTTCGGGGAGAAGTGTGTCCCCATCCCGTAGACACAGCGTGGTCTGTTTCAAAGCTGAGGCGTTTAGTGAGAATTTGGGGAGATGACACGTCATTACAGGTTGCAGAACTCGTGCTGCCCTCGTGGCACTTTGGGAGGAAAATATATTGTGGTTTAGCCCGTGGATGGAACAGGATACACTGGCTTCAAACCTTGTTCCATCACGTTGTCACTCGGAGGTCTTAGCCACGTTAACCTTCCTGACTCTTGGTTTTCTGAGGTGTTCAAAAGAAGCAGTAGCTATGAAAAATGTGTCAAGGAAACCTGATCACTAGTCTTCAGAGAGAGCTCTGGGTCCTCTTGGTCTTTTCATGATGCTTTGTGGCACCATGATGGTCCTCTGATGTCTCAGCCTTGGGGCCTCAGAAGAAGTGTCCTGGATCTTGGCGCTCAGCTCAGCACAGCTCCGTGGGAACCGACAGGGCGGTGCTGGACCTGTTCCGCGGGACACCTGCAGGACTGCCAACATCCTGCAGGTGCCACCGAGGGGGCGTGGTGGTCTGTGGTGGGGGGTGCTCAGTGTCTGGCTCTCCCCTCTGCTGTCCTGTCCCACTTGCTCCCTCCTCTCGGCGGCGTCCTGGGCCGCCTCTCATGCTCTGCCCTTGGTGAAAATGAAATGGGAAAAATGAGCAGATCTGAAACCGCGGGAAGTAACGAGCTTTACAATCACCGTGTTTTAAGAAACACTTTTGGAGATCATTACAGATAAATTCGCCAATATTTGTTGAGTGTCTCTTATGAGCAAGTGACAATTAAGCACTTGCATGATCTTCAGAAATACTTTGGAACAATAATTACCTTGTCGAAAGTGACTTTATTGTTTTTAGAGCTGTCATCATAGGGAAAATAAGAAGAAAACAGAATTGGTAGAGAGAATACAAGAACCGGTGCCGAATTCAGACTACAGTTCTAATTTATGTACATATCTTACCGAGTACATTCATGTAGTCTCAAAACGTATGCACCAAATAAATTACAAAAAGTGCTTCTCTTCAAAGTTTCTGCTGGATCTTGGCCTGGTTATTGAATACAAATTTCCTCTAGACGGTTGGGGGTGGGGGCAGAGTTCGGGAACAGCCTGCAAGTCAGATGAGAGAAGAAATGGAAGACAGTGAGTGGGGCTGCTCAGCACATCGAGGACGACCGGCCATTCTGAGGACATGAGCCGGGTACATCAGTTCCTGCCTTTGCCCGATTTACTCTGAGCATCGCCCACGAAACGTTTATAATCTTTCTTCCTTAAACAGAACTGAGATGGCATGCAGCAATAGGGCCCTTGATAAGACTGCGAGAGATACCACGGAAATGAAAAATATCTGGAAAAACACAGGAAAACGAAAGTGTGGATAAAATCTCTCTACCCATCCCGGCTGTGAACACCTACTCCTTATCAGACCTGACCTTCCTGTTCGACTCAGAGCATCCTGTCCTTGAGGCAAAACAGGATTTTCATAATTTTGTGTCAAAACATTTGGAGGATCATAAACTAACATTTAATAGCTGTCCTTTGTTGATGTGTGTGTGCGCGCACCTGCACAGAGAGAGAGAGAGATGATTTTGACAAATTGATCTCCTTTTCTGGTTCTACAACTGGCTCTTGAAAATAATCTGAAAAAAGTTATTTTCAAGAAATATTCACATGATTTTGAAGAATAAGATTTATTTAAATATGGGGGCTTTTTTG
This sequence comes from Equus asinus, assembly GCF_041296235.1. NCBI lineage: Eukaryota > Metazoa > Chordata > Mammalia > Perissodactyla > Equidae > Equus > Equus asinus. Next base: position 37,865,244 of record NC_091816.1, on the reverse strand, counting down.
CATGCTTGAAAAGTAGAAGTTGGTGTTTTTAGATTGTCTCACCTTGTATAAATGCAAATATATAATTTTAATATTCATCTAGTAATAATTAAATATCAAATATATGCATGAAAGGTTTGTTAAGAGTTTTTAAATATGTATCAGGCATTCGGTTTTAAACCTGGGTGGGTTGATGCCGCCAGCGAAGGTTGTGCTTGTCTCGGGGACTCGAGTCCAGCTGTTCATCCCTCGGTCCTTAAAGGCTTGTGGTGATTCAGCTGAAACAGGCCCCTTTTCTCTAATCTCCAGGGAGCTCGACAGGACGAGAATACACTGCCAGGGAGGATGACCCACGAGCAGAAGCGTTTCTCCACCCCGCTGTTTCTTTCATTACGGAGAACTCTGCATATTGATTAGTGTTCTCTCCTTAAGTGAAGTGGTTTTGAAAACATCTAACTTTCATTTCACACATGGTTTCTTTCTCATCTGTGAAATGATTTATCAGATAGATTTACTTGTCTCAATATGCATTTCGCCCGATTTTCCCAGGGAGGGAGCGTTATTGATATCGTGGAGGAAAATGCTATAAAATAAGATTATAATGATTTTTCTCTGGGTCAAAAATTTTCTCAGCATATGTCACAGCTGATTCTAGAAGTCATTAAAACAAAGGGAAAATCCATACAAACCCTGACAGAGGAAACAGCCATAAACTTATTTTTATTTTATTGTTCATATTTCTATAGCGACTTGTTTCTCTAGGGTACATCATAATTTCCAGTTTCCAAGATAGCCTCCAGCTTCTAGAATTTGGCTGCCTTCCTGGTCTCCTGGCCACGTGACTCCGACTGTCCCCCTTGTCACATCTCCTTCTCTGACTCTGCCCCTCTGGCCTTGCGAATATCGGGCCCTCGTGATTACACTGGGCCACCGTCACAATCCTGGGTAGTGTTCCCATCTCTGGACCCTGAACTTCCATCGCATCTGCAAAGTGCCTTTTGCCATGTAGGGTGACATGGCCATAGGTTCCAGAAATTAGGACGTGGACATTTGGGGGAGCCATTAGTCTGTCTACCATAATAGGATTTCAACAAATACTGGTTGAGTGCATGAGGGAATAAATGAATGAATGAATGAATGAATGAAGTCTTCTCTGAAGCCAGGCCACATGTCAACATTGATCTACTCGCAGACAGACGGAAGAACGGGGAGCCGGTTACCCTCCCAGGCATGCTAAGCTAATCCTTGTAATAAATTCAAGTTTGTGCTGATGATGTCAAACAAGTCCAGTGGAGGCCGCCAGGCGGGTGTCCCCTGTGGCAAGGTGGGAGCCGGGTGACGAAGGGCAGCCTCTTCCTCCAAGCTCTCCCGGGGTCAGATACTGCCCGAGTCCTGGCTCTGCCCTGCATCGCCGCATCAATCTATGTTGTCATTCAGGCAACAGGAAAATGATGACGTCAGCCCGGAAACGTCCTAGCAAATGGCCAAGTGGTCCAAGATGTCCCCGTGGTTGTCATGGTCACCGTGAGGACTTCTCCTCAGAAAACAACAACAGTGGTGGTTTCCGTGAACCCCTGAGAAGGCCGCCCTGGAGCTCTTTGTCCTGACACGGAGCCCGGTCATGTCTTTAAAGGACCCCGTTCCCCGTGCCTGGAGTTTAGAGACGGATTCACAACTAGGGCGTCTGCCTCTTGATGAGTCTGACCACAGCGCTGAGCTCTTTGAAAGGTGGGAAAAGGTCTTTGCAGGAATGCTACTTGGTGCTTCTCCTCTGCGTGCAGACTTGCATTTTAGAAGAAGTCAACATACGCAGCCTAAACATCTAAAAGATAAAAAATAGTCGTGTGATTTTAATTGCCCGTGATTTCTTTCAACTATAATCAAAGAATCATCTACCGCCTTATCCATTTATGCTCCGGACCTTCAAGATAAGTGAATGAAAGACAGTCTCCGCCCTCAGGACCAGTGAGAGAAACTACACGGAAAGGGGCCTGAGCCTAGAGGAGTGAGACCTGAATTTACCTGACTGCAGGCGGGGCCCCCAGGAGTGATAGGGGGCGGTGTGGGGGTTGGGGCAGGAGACCCTGGACTGAGTGTAAAGAAGGAGTAGGAGTGAGCCAGCGTCCAGTGGCAATTCCTAAGAGTAAAATATGTACCTCTCTGGAATAAACATGGTGGAATGGGCTTCCTAATTCTCAGAAAGAGTGAGCTCCGCAGACAAGTAGTCGATTTGTCCAAGGAGCTCCATGTGTGAGATGGAATTGCTCAGGTGGGGACAAACATGCTCAGAAGATTCTCCCCAGGTGTGCAGCCTGCTCTTTCCTTCAGAACCACCTGTTTTCACGTAATTCATGTCCCTCTCTGAGAAATGGCCACTTACATAGAATGGGAGAAGAGTGTAAACGCTGATGGTCATGAGGTTTCCAGTGTATTCTGTCATTGTCAAGATCAATTCGTCGTAATAGGATTGAAACTAGAACCGCAGATTCCTGACTCGTAGTCCAGGATTCCTGTACTTTACAATATCTGCAACTTATCCTGTAACTCGATCTCTCACCTCAAATAGGAGTACAGTTAGAGGGTACAGGTGGATGGAGAGTCAGTAGAGATCCATGCAGGAAATTCTGTGTCACCAAGACAGCAAGGTGATCAGTTACTATAAGGCATAATTGTTTAACACGTGGAGAAGTAAACCAGTGGAATTGGTCATTTAACATCATGTAACCTATAACCTATAACCTAAACAACCAATGCCTAAATAACTGCGTGCACGCATAAAGGAATGGATGAAGGAATGAGTCACTCCCCAGATTTCAAGATGCTGCAGAGGTACGAGTCCTGTCGCCTCCTCCTCTCACGCCCCCTCCATCAGCATCCCGCCCCAACCTGCGTCACCTCTCTTTGCTGCAGCCCGAGTCACACTCACGTGGATCTCTGCGTGGCCCTCCAGCTGGTCCCCTGGCTGGAATTCTCATCGCTCTCCATCACGCCCTCCACACTGCTGCCGATTTCCTTGCTAAAAATGCAGCCTGATCCAACACTACCTGCAGGGCACCCTCTCTTCGTTTCCTGTTACCGATAAGTACAGGCTGCAGGCCTCCACGTGACAGTGCACACCCAGGATGACCTGACCCAGCCAGCGCTCCTGCCACCTTCTCACTGCCCCCTCCCCGCCCCCCACACTCACTCTTCCTGAAATTCTCTCCCTTCTGTGCCTTTGCACACGCTATTTGCTCAGCCTAGAATTTGCTTCCTTTGGTTTCTTGCCTAACTCCTAGCTATGCTTTAAGACTCAATGCAGGAATCGCTTCTTCCAGGAAGCCTTCCCTGATTCACTCTTTACCTAATTAGTTTAGGTGCCAACATAAATTCCTTCCCTGCCTACTCCCTGATCAGAAAAATCCAACAAAAGAACATATGTATTAAAACAAAAAAATCTTAATTTTCACTTATTTTTAAAATATACTTCTCTTTTAAAGATATAGAGATATTAGATGCCAAAAAATTCAGGCTACAGTGGAGAATTGTATTTACTATTTGTATATATTTACATTGTCTCATAAATACTTACAAGAAGCATTGACACCATGGCTTTTATTCTTTACAATATGTTAGTTTAAAAAGCATTAAATTAAAACAAGTGATCTAAATTCATGACATTATAAAAATAATCTGAGAACATTGAAAATAAAATACTTTTGCTCTCAGGAAAAAAAACAAAAAAACTGTAGTAATGCTTTTAAATCCAGCCCCTCAGTGTCAGTATTTAGTTTTCTTTCCTTGCAGTGATGTGGAATAAGAACTAACACTGAAAATGGGAGGGATGTGGTCATAAAGTCCTGTAGACACATTTGAGTTTCTTGATCATCTGGACTTAATAATTTCACATATACCATCTTTAAAATGCATTCAAAAATTATAATTCATTTGTTACTTTTGTAACTTCCAATTTTCTTTCTTTGCTTGTGGGTTCCAAGAAACAGACAATTTAATGTGACATTTTTGGACTTACACCAAATGGTTTCTTGTTAAGTGTTTCTAAATTCTGGGGAATTAGCCCTTTATAAACTGTATCCTTGAAGTGTCGTACAGAGATGGGAGGGAAGCGTACATCCTGCCACCTGCGCGTCCTTCACCTTTACTGTCTCACCCGGTCGGTCAATTTGTGCTTCAGACTGGTGGTTGAAGATTAAGGTTTCGCTACACTGAGGAATGTTGGAAAATTACAAGTCTGATGCCTGCCACGGTTAATTTTATGTGTCAGCTTGACTGGGCCCAGATATTTGGTCAAACGTTATTCTGGGTGTGTCTGTGAGGGTGTTTTTTGATGAGTAAACATTTGAATCTGTAGCCTGAGTAAAGCAGACTGCTCTCCCTAAAGTGGGTGGGCCACATCCAGTCAGTTGAAGGCCTGAATACAACAAAAGGCTGACCCTCCCATGAGCAGGAGAGGCTTCCTCCTGCCTGACTGTCTTCAGATTGGGAAATCAGCTTTTTCCTGCCTTTGAACTTGAACTAAAACACTGGCTTGTCTGGGGTCTCGAGCCTGTCAGCCTTCAGACTGGAGCTACACACACCCTCAGCCCTGCTGGCCCTCCAGCTTGCCAACTGGCCCAGCAGATCATGGGTCTTGTCAGCCTCCCTAGTCGTGGGAGCCAAATGCCTGTAATAAATCTCTTTCTCTATGTAGGTATACATCCTCTTGGTTCTCTTTCTCTGGACGGGCCCAATTATACAATATATTCAGAGAGTATTTCTTCAGGTTATATTTATATTTATATTATATTTATATTTAAAATGGTCAGACTATTTACTCAGAGAATTTTCACCAGCAGCCCTTCACTCCGGCAAACTTTGACATGAAAAAGATAGATCAGAAACTTTCCTTCTTGTGGCTGGGGGTGGGAGAGGGTTCATTAAAATAAAAGATATTGTCACAGATGTGGATAAGCTGCACTTGTAAAACAATCAATCAGGTATCTAAAAGTTAAAAAAAAAAAAATCACCACCATTAGTTTCAGGAAGTGGTTGCCGAATATCCCAGTTACAGATCATGTGTGCCTCCTGGGAGCCGGCCCCCCAGGACAATGGGCTCCCTGTGGGATGTGGGGCAGAGGCTCAGCCCCAAGGCAGCAAATGCTACTTACCTTCCAGGGACCACATGCTCCTCTGAGCCATAGACATCCGAGAAGCGAAGCCAGCCTGGCTGCTCGGTCCGTCCCTGAGATGGCGTCCCAGCAGGCAGGACTGGGTTGACCCTGGGTGGTGACCAGTTAGCCAGATCTGTCAGAAGTGAGTGGAGCCAGAGGGCAAATGAAATTCTGGTCCAGAAAGGAGAACCAAGGGTGAGAGCTGGAAAAGCCAGCGTCTGTCACCATAGAGACGCAAGGGAGAGGTCAAAATCAGAACCTCAGAGGTAATTAGCTGGCTGAGGGAGGACCCGAGACCTCAGCAGGAGCAGAGCCTCAGGGCTGGGAGCTCATCCTGATTGCTGGCTCTCAGGAGCAGGAAGGTCTGCTGGGGTCAAAGGCATGTGCTCCAGGGACAGAGGTCGCGTCCTCGCCTGGATGGGTCCGCATGAAACGCCCTGCAGGAGACCGTAACGGGGAAAGTGGAGACCTTCTCTCAGCAGAGGTCACTTGCTGTAGAATTGAGGTCCCCATGCTGGACTCCATGGGCCCCTAGGGGACCCCTAATATATTCAAGAGTTCAGGGCTGCAAGAACTTAGATGGGATAAAAAGTGGATCTTTATTTTACTAACTTCTAACTTTGAAATTTCCTTCCGTTATGAATGTAGACAACAAAACACATTCCCATTAGCTGTGTCCATGACTCATCAGATTGAACTCGGGACGGTTTATCATCCCTGCGCGGTTCCTGAAGCGGTTTCAAGGCAGTGTTTATGCTCATTGCTTTGAAATTAGAGCAGCTATTAGTCCCACTGCCAGACCTCATTATTTACTGCCTTAATATACATATTTATCACAAAAATGTTTAACATTTTGATAACTGTGTTCTGATGTAATTTTTTTCATCCTCTGCATTTTATTCTTCACATTTAAACCATTATTTTGAGAAGGAGGCTGTAGCCTTCACCATCCTGCTAAAGGGGTCATCACACAAAAACGGTTCAGAAGCCCTGCTCTGGGGCCGCACGCCAGCCTTGGGCGTCACAGGAAGATTTCACCCCCTGGAGCAGCAGAGGAATTCAGTATTCACCCTGTTAGGTTTTCTCGTGGATGGTTGATCTCAGTAGCAGAAATTAGTCAGTTTTTACCCTCTTGTCTACTGTGTCCTTCCGCCAGAATGTAAGCACCGTGAGAGCAGGCAACTCGTTGTTGAACATTCTATGGGAAACTTCTAGAACGGTGTCTGCACAGAGTAGGGGCTTGAATTCCTCACACATGAACTTCCTTTTTGTTCTTTTGTTGAAGAGACTCAGGACTCACACGGGTCAGACTTGGGGATCAAAGGACACGGTGCACAGTGGCAGGGGAACAAAGGTACCTGAAGGGGTGCAGAGGTCTCGAGGGGTTTCTTTGTCCCCCCATTGCTACTCGCACGGAACGTGCCTTGTCTCCAGGTCTCGAGTCACCACCAGCATGTGTGCCAAGCACCGTGGTGCCAGGGAGCCCAAGCCTGCTCTTGTTGGGGGTCTCTTATGGTGAGCTGCTCCATGGGCACCCTCAGCTAAATGACCAGTCTCCACCCAGTAGGCTCCAGTGAAACCAGCTGGAAATCACAAATCCCATTATTATTACTAAACTATGCTGGTACTCACAGACTGGCACATTCTGCCCCAAAACAATTCACAGACCTGTAGTTGCAGGACATCATTTATCTCTAGTTAATGTAGTTCATCCGTAGTGTTGACCGGGAGCCACAACTGCTCAAGGTACTTGTGGATGCATTCCACGTGAGTGTGGGTTTAGCTCATCTCCCAGTCTGTACACCCATCCTATGCAGGACTCAGTGAATATGTGTTGAGTGTATGAATGATTGACCTGAGAATTTACAGTTACATAAAATATTTAAACCCATTTACATGAACAGTTTGCACTAACTTAATATTTAAAATTCAATGTTTAAACTCCCGCCATGTTGGCTATTATCTCAAACATCTGGTTGAGCTTTTTTCTCTTCGAGTTTCTTTCTTTGGAGAGTACCAATTCGTGAGGACCCACTGTGTTGTCAGATGTTCCATGTGGCATAGGATTTGATCATCTACAACTTAGGTGTGCAAGAAATCACACATTAATTTATTTTCTTTAAGTCAGTTTCGTTCCAGTCCTGAGGGCCCCATGCCTCCTGCCTGGCGTACTAGGAAAATTCAGCCTCAGTCATTTGGGGCTGAGCCCTGGGCATTACCAACACCAGGACTCCCACATGGCATCCGGGGTTCTGGGGACCTCCTGCTCATGGTCACCAGCTGCCCTGCGGTCTCCGTGTCCCCTTCTGCGTGGGCCCCCTCAAGCCTGTTGCATCTTCACCGGGGCATCGTCAGCACTGCCGCTGCTCTGCGACCACAGAGCCCTCTTCCTGGCTGCCACCGTTCTCTGCGGGTTTCTGTTCTCTTCCCTCCTCCCTGACCCCTGGGCAGTCTCTCTCTCAAGTTCAGCCCTTCACAAAAGTCAAGGCGAGCGCATCCTGGAGTTGTCTTCCCCCAGCAAAATCTCTGAGGAGAGGAACCCCAGAGCTCACTGGAAATGGGAAGGCTTGTGAGAAAAATACAAATAACATCTCAAAGATTTGCTTTGCAGCATAGGGCAAGAGCAGAGGTTTTCCACAGATGGTGTCTGAACGCGCTTCCGGAAGGGAGGTCCTTGGTGGCCCACTAATCGCAAAACCATTGTGATCCTTCAAAATTTAATTTGATTCTCTGGGAAAGCGAGAACTTTTCAGGCATGTAAATTGAATTTGAGGGAACTGCCTTTCTCTGAAATTCAAGATGTCCAAAAGCTAAATATACAAATCTCAAAAACACTTTTTTTTAAAGCGAGGAAAAAATTGCATCACTAACTTCCTTTTGCCTTTAGAAAGACACCAGAGCTTTTCAAAACCCAAACTTACTTCTGGGTATTTATCATTTATTTTCAGGAGAGGTGTGGGGCTAAAACAGAATTTTGTTTGCTCCATTTAATGTCTGGAGGAAGAGATTGAATGAGATTGATTATTTTGAGACTAATCTTTCAATCCTTTTCAAACACCGAAAATGTGGAGTCCTAGCTACACACATATATGGCTGGGTTATGGTTTTAGGAGATGGGTTGTAAATTTATCTCTCTACTAAAACTCTAGAATGACAGTAAAATGTAGTGAGGAAATAGTGACATAGAATAGAAGCATATATTTCTATGTGTAAAGCATTTCTCTTTAAAATATTTAATTACACTGGATTGATTTCATCCTGTCATAGCCATTAAGACGTAGGACCGTGCTGCTGCGCTTTTTAAACACAAGTAATGGGAGAGCTTTGAAAATCCCAGTGGATTTATCATGGGGAATATTTATACCTCTGTTTATCCATTTATTGTTTCTTGGATGCCAAGGAGCAAAGAGAGAAGGAAGAATGGAATGACTGATCATGTCAAATGTTACCATGAGAGTAAGTGAGATAAATGAAAATGAAAAGATTCATTAGCTAAGGCGACTGCAGGCTCATTGAATTCCTGGAGAAAAGTCCTACGTGGGAAATATGAGGCACGGTTCCATTTCCGGTGCTGTAATTGTCTGTCTGTGCTTTGATCTCTTTCTCTAACAGAACGTTGCTTTTATCACTTTATTGGTTTATAACAGGTCATTCCTTCACAGCCATTCTGATCAATCACATAACCAATTGAATCAAATCCACAAATATTTATTTTGTGCCTAATGTCTGTAAAATACCATAGAGATGCTTCATAAAATGAAAGGAAACAGGATTTGAAGTAGATTTAGAAGCTCCAGATAGATGCAAATAGATAAATAATCACCATGTTCAATACTTCTCTACTAAGACTTGCTGGTTAACATTTAATCCCTTCTCCTAATTAGTATTGAGTTATTACACAATATTCTATGATTCATACAATGGTCCAAGTTCTTTTCTCTTCTGAATATTTACAGCATGAACTTAGAACGTAGATCTTAACTCTAAGGACACAGGAGTTTCCTCCCACACGTTCTTTCTTGCACACTGAGGTTTAATTTTCTCCGTGAGGGTATTCTAAAAGGCATACTATCTGGAAAAAGGTACTAAAAAGAAATGGATTACTTTGGCATTTGGGATTATTCAGGGGCAGACACTGTGTGCTTTTCAAAAGATGCTCCGAGAGTCTGCACCTTCATTTCCTGGATTCAGAGGACAGAGGATCTCTGAAGCGGAGATACTGGGGCCGGGGTAGATATGGGAACTATTAATGTGGCTTCAAATGCGTGTCTCCAATATCCATGACCAGGAAAATCCCACTCAGCACAATTTTGGGATCACACAGGGAGTATTTGGGGCAATAGTGCTAACAAAAAAATGCGTTGACTTTCTCAAACATATCGCCAAGGTCCGCGTTCTGGAGATGACAGCGTCGGCAGACTCTCTGCACTCAGATCCCATCTTTTTCCTCCCCAAATTCTACTGTCCACAGAAGGCCAGAATTGGAGCCGGAGGAGCCCGGGACACAAGTATGTGGCTGAAATGCTTGGAATCTGTCCTTTTCCGTGTGACAGGTCTTCCTTGGGTGGCCCTCAGGTCAACAGATATGAGAATGGCCATGTCAACAGCAGCTGGGGGTCACTTGGGAGTTCAGGCCAAGAGCAGCTTTTTGCTCAGCTCAAGCTCTTGATCGGGGAGCCCAGCTCCCCGGGTCATCAGTCAGGCCTCAGCTCCGTTATCAAAGAGATGTGTAGGCCTGGGATACAACGTGGGCCAGGAAGCCCCAACGGGGCTGCTCCTCCAGAAGGTGGGGGCAGCAGAAGTAGCCGCAGCCCTTGGCAGGCAGGACGGCCATTCCTCCTGGAAATGGTCTGCCACGGCCATTCCCGCCCCGGCCGTGGGTTCCTGGCCTCCAGCTGCCTCCGCGTGTGGCTCTCTTGCCTCCATTCACTGCATCCATCTCCAGAACTGCTGGGGAGACGGCAGCCTTCTCCTGAGAGGTGAGTCATGTGGGAAGATGTCTGGTTTACGAGGCAACGTCAGGCTGCAGAAGAGCTTCTGTTTTTATTCTCAGGATTTCTGCCCATCTAGATTTGTGCCCATCCGAAGCAAAAATCTTTTTAAAGATTGGCACCCAAGCTGGCATCTGTTGCCAATCTTCTTTTTTTCCTCCTTCTTCTCCCCAAACCCCCCAGTACATAGTTGTATATTCTAGTTGTGGGTCCTTCTAGTTGTGGTATGTGGGACGCCGCCTGAGCATGGCCTGACGAGCAGTGCCGTGTCCGCGCCCAGGATCCGAACCAGTGAAACCCTGGGCCACAGAAGCGGAGTGTGAACTTGAGTGTGACTAAACCACTTGGCCACGGGACCAGCCCCCAGAAGCAAATTTGAAAAGTTAAAAAGAAAAAGATGAGACACTGTCTTCCATGTGTGAACACCCCACAGCCGGCTCCCGCCTGCACTCCGGGCAGACACTGATGGGCCTCTAAGCTCTGATAAGAAGCATTTCCAGGAGAGCTGCTCGTGGAACCCAGCCAAGCTTTCGGGGGCCCCACCCCGCAGGCCCAACACGCCAACATATGTGGTCCATTTTTCCAAGAGCCATTTGCCTGGTAATTCTCTCTCGTTTCCCTTGAGGATTAAGTTGGCTTTTTGTCCCAGTCCTACATTCAGTAACATGAGGTGTGAAACTTAGAAATGTTTCTGTTTCCTTTTTTTTTTTTTTTTAAATAATTCCACTATTCCACTAACCTGGTGCTAACTGGATATTAAACTGAACCCCAGGTTTAGGCCAAAGAGCAGAGCATGTTTTATTTATTCAGATCGTGGTGCTTTTCTAAACGTTTTTGTGAAGTTCTTGGAGTCTGTCTGAGCCCCTCAGGTCTGCCGTCTTGGAGCACGATTGTATATTGTCATAGTCGATTGGGTTTTGTGTCTCTCCGCCCATCCAGGAGAAGACAAGCACCAGGAGGCCGAGTTCTCACTGCTGAACCCTCAGTGCCTGGAATCATGTTTGGTGTGTAGTAGACATTAAATAACTACTTGTCAATTTTTTTAATGAAAACAATTAAAACAGAATGCATTGCTGAACGAAAAGGATTTTTCTCTCTCTGAACTACCGTAAGATGTTAGTTCTGTTGCTGGCTTGCAGATGGCGTTCCTTCCGTGGATGATTTTTCTGAGTTTAGAGGCATTAGGGAATAAAACCTTCTATGCAATGTTGATAACACCAAGCTCGCTGGAGGCAATCAATGGACACTTGGGGACGCATGAATTGATGAATCGGTCCTTTATGTGGACTTATGGTAGAATTTCTTCATAGTTCATTACAGAATTTGCATCATTTGTTTCTCTAACTCCAGAAGTCAAGGTCAGATTGTTTTTTAATAAAGAATAACATGCAGGGTAGAACACAGTAATGAGAGTCAGCTGACAAACCAAAACGTTACGAGCAGTTTCTGGAAAACACAGTGAATTGCCGCTCTGGTCCATGTATCATTTCTAACGTGTTCCCTCTCCAGGCCGAGTTACTGGATGATTCATCGTGCAATTTTCACTGCAACCTTTTCCCTCGGTGTGCCCTTTGCCTCCGGCCAGCGAGGGACACAATTTCCTAGAGATTACAGGGGCGGCAGGGAGCCGTCTCCGTTGTGTTAGGAGCTCTCAGTCTTCAGGGTACCGTCGTTAATGGGGCACTCGGAGCAGCTGTATTTCAGTGGGCAAAGCAGGCGTTTACCCATCAGTGTGTGTGTGCTTCGTGTCTGGCCCTCACCTGGGACTGGGAGTCTGGTTAGGAAGCGGTGATCCAGTCTCTCTTGCAGAAGGTCGAGGAGTGCCCGAAGCCCCACGGCTCCTCCTGGTGGGGCCACGACAGAGCCCTGGTCTCACCAGGTCCAGGCAGAGCCACAACCCCGACCTCACTTCCCTCATGGCCGCCGGCTTCCTGGCCACGCAAGTCGTTGGTGCTTGGCTAGCTCACACTGGTGGTGCACGTTGGTTGAAGCAGGTTCTGAAAGTCCAGCAGGAGGCCCCTCGTGGGGGTAGCTCTGATTCATCCCCACCGCTGACATCAGCTTCTGACCGGTCACTGTCGCCAGACGCGCACAGAGGCCACTTTGAATGCTGGGCCTGCGGTTCAGGGGGCTGAGGACTGTGTTTTCCTTTCTATTGTAGTTGCCTTGAGATTAGGACTGTGTCGTCCATATTCTAAGTTTGGGGGCCTTCCAACTTGCTCGTGGAACTTTAGGGAGAAGTAGACAGTGTTTAGGTCGTATCCAGTTGAGCATGAGCATCAGTAAGTGTAAATGAGACACGTCGTGTGTTGTTTTCACCCTTCTAAGTAGCATTTGCCTTATCACTTATGAATTTTTTCGTGGGAGATCACATTCTTTTCCTTGAATAAAGACAAGTAGCAATTCTAGACATGTTATTGTCTTATGTGGGTCGACAACCATACACTCCCGATTTGCCATATGCAGACGTGAAAGTCAGTGATTTTTGTCAGAGAACAAAACACCACCTAAGAATGACTCCCTCCCCCCCAAATTTTGATAGTAAAGATATAATTCCAGGACAACTTGAATATACGTAAACTTCACTCACAATTACGTGTCCCAAGTGAAACGAAGCACACACACACGTATGGATTATGAAGACACTGGACAAGTGCCATCTGCCGTACAGTTTGAACTTCTCCAAGTTGATCAGAGTCATCTAGCTGCATCTCTGTTATTGTTCTGTCAACTTTCCCACTGAAAAAAATCTTTCTTTTCAAAAAAAGTTTTTCATCTCAGTCTAAAGCTTCCCGTTCTCAAAGACTCGGGACATAATCATGTTCTACTGAACAGTCCGTTCGGGAGGGAACCACACTGTGCTGCTGATGCGATTGTCTTGTTTCATCTTGTTATCCGATCATCATAAGGTTTGGCCCGGGCCATCACCGTTAGTGAAATCCGTGGAGGATTATCATTTTGTTTACTTCCTGGCCCTTTGAGCTTCAGAAGTCCATACTTAGAAACTTATGTGACCCACGTCATTAAAAGTGGGTTCCTTCTCAGTTATTCTTCAGAAAATCCAAGTTCTTATTGTGTAATTTGATTTTTAAATATTTAAAATGAAAACGGAAAGTGTCTCAAACAGTGAAACAGCTGTCATCACTTTATTTTACCATCTACAAGAAGTTAAATGCTGGTTAGACGATGATTCCTTGCTAATTAACACATTGGAAATGCGTGTCTTTGCCCCAGAACTTGGGTGGCCGCAGGGTTTTTTTGTAACATTGGGGAGACCATTGTGTGCACGCCCGTGGGATGTCATTTCTCTGTTGTGTTTGATTTGCATTCGGGTCTGGAGACTAACATCAATTAAAACGTCAAAATAGCTTTAATCTTTTACGTTGAGTCTTTTGCCTTCAAAGTTTGCCTTCTCCAATATCTAGACTCTCATTTAGACATTCGTGGCTTGATTACTGTAATTGCTTTTATGCTGTATCTTTGAAGTTCTAATTAAAAGAGTGCAATGAATTTAAGTGTGGCTGTTAGGGCCATGCTTGCCGATTGAAATATATTTTATCTTGATTACGCATTTGTGCTTTATACAATATCATGCTAATTTCTAAATTTCCTTTTTGGCTTGCAAATGACTTCCAAGGGTTGAATTCAGAAATGGTGTCCAGAATTCCAGGTGTACATGGATAATTTAAAGTAATGATGTGTTCACACTTGAGATTACTCAGTCATATAAAAGTGTAGACTGGGCAACAGTTTATTTCATCTCTTTCAGGTTAGCTTAACTCAAACAAAATGTGTTTCTCCAAATTCTCTTTCAATAGCTTTGCTAACCCAACACCTTGAAGACCCAAAGCAAAGCCCTTGTGATCAATTTCATTTGCTTGATGTCTATTGAGCAGACAGGTAGATACGTCCTGGTATTGACTTTGCATGGCAAAAAATGTTCCAGACCAGCACTGTGCGGTGACGACAAGGATCTGTGACTGTGCTGTCCAGTTCAGCAGCCATCCACCGTGTGTGACTGTCCAGCAGTGGACATGGGGCTAGTGTTACGGAGGAACTGATTTTTTACTGTAGGTTAGATATTTAGATATTTTAGAAGTTTCAGTCATTTAAACTTGGCTAGTAGTTATGCTATTGGACAAGCAGTCTAGAACATAACCTTTCTCATACCATTAAGAGAAATCTGCGAGTTTTTAGGCCCAGTTTTAGTGCAATAAAGCTTCCATCCTTCCCTTTGCTCTGCCAGCAGTGTTAGCAGCTGCAACCTCCTCCCGTCTTCCTGCCCGATGGTCATTTAGACTCAGGTCTTTGAGCAATTTCTTCAGAAAGGGCTTCCAAATGAGATTAACTCAACCCCAAATATATCTGAAAAAGTCATTGTTACATGTCTCTTCCTCGCCTCATTTATTTAGCTCTAGCAGAGAAGAGTTAATCCACCTGAGCAAAATTTCCTCTCAGCATCACTACTTCTGGCTTAATACAATTTTTATAGAAATCTTGCTAGAGTGTATTATATGCATGGCTCCTTCCATCTTTTAAATAGCGTAATTAACCTTTTCTCCATGGAACAGAGGCTTACGTTGGTGTCGCTGTTCTCACGAGAGAAGGCACTTTATGGATCAGATTCTTTCTGTAACCCCCCTTATTTTCGGGGTGACTGTCACCAACTTATCTAATCTCTGAGACATAAGCAAAATCCAGACTAACTCAGTAATTGGATTCAAAAGCATAGGTATATTTTAACCTTTCTCCCTATAATTTTGAAGCCACTTGAAAAACCACCAGGGATTTTCATGGTACTAGACACGTGGTAAAAGAAATCAGTGATGGGCTTTTAAAACCAGAAGGATATTCCTGCTTGGACTCAATTAAAAAAAAATAGAGTATTCAGGTCTTCAGACACCTTAAGATATTAAGTAATCATTTCATTGTTTTTATTTCAAAGTTCATATTTGATCATTTGTATGTAAATAACTCATATGATTATTTAGAAATCTCTCTGTTGATTCATCTGCTTTTTGAAGATGTGCATACTTCAATAGAATTATGTTGCTGAATGAAATTTAAATTTTTCAATTGTATTTTAATGTTTGCCTGACATGCATATAGAAAATGAGAAAGAACACAGCCTGTGACTAATAATGATTAGCTCTGATAAGTGGATTCTAACTGTGTATTCACATACACAGAATTAAGACAATTATTATCACCCAAGCTATCCAACTGAATAATTGAATGTTTTTGTTGAATGTGTAAAATAATTTCTTTAACTGTTTATTTTAATTCATGGCAGCAAATTAACACAATTGAATGATCGTTTTAATTCTTTATTATATTTCCAGCTTCTAATTCTAGCCATAATGAGTCATTTGGGGATGTAGAATTCTGTCCCACAAGATGGGAAATTATTCTACTTATCTAAAATATTTTATGTACCATAACATCAAGACTGACAACTGAGTCTTAATTTTTAAATTATAAAATTCAAAAATGTTCAATTACCCAGGAAGATAAACGTGATTTAGTGTTCTGCTATAAACAGCCCCGTTCAGAAACCCATAAGGATTCATGTAGTTTGCATAGAGGACCCCAGGGGGAGTGGCCAAAGGCGCATTCCAAATATGTGTTAGATGCTCTCCCGCGTCTTCAGATACAAGCCCATTTTGCCTTCTACACTGACAAGAAAAAACAAGTCTGGTATCACGGTGCCTAGAAGTTTTTACCTGAATTTCTAAATCTGTTTCTTTCTTTAGCTTGTTTCCAATGTGTTGTTATAGAACATTAGGTATCAGTTATTTATCTCTGTTAAATCTGTGTTAGATTTTCCATGAGGCCATTACAAAGGGAACCAAATGGAAAAGTGATAAACATTTTCAGGGCTGACAGTGTCCCACCAAGGCACATATTTCCCACCATTGAGCTGTCGGTGGGTTGGATCCTATGGCTGGGAAATCCTCC